>NW_027361671.1:25152500-25507500 GCF_039654945.1 Dendrobates tinctorius
TTTTTTTGTTTGTTTGTTTTCCAAAAAATGAATTTATTAGGGAATTTTTTTCAATTTATTTAGCGATTATTTTTACTTTTTTTTTTTTTTTTTTTTTACTTCATTACTTTGTCCCAGGGGGGACATAGCTGTCATGTGAAATATCGCTGATCTGTCACATCACAGATCACTGTGACAGATCAGCGATCTGTCACAGGCATAGAATCAGACTTCCTCTTGCCTGCGCTTTGCAGGCACTGAGGAAGCCAGCTCCCTGCAGGCCCCCGAAGGTCCCCGTCGCCATCTTGGATCCGGGGACCTGCAGGGAAGGAGACCCCCGCAGCAGCGCTGCACATTGCGCTGCTGTGGGGGGCTCAGGGAAGCATGGAGGGAGCCCCCCACAGCAAGGGGTTAACGTATCGGGGGCGGTCCATGACCGCCCCTGACACATAGTGCCGGGTATCAGCTGTGATAATCAGCTGACACCCGGCCACGATCAGCTGCGCTCCCCCCGTGAGCGCAGCTGATCGCGCTAGTACGTCTGATGTCAGAAAGGGGTTAACCTACTGATGATTCAATTAATTTTACTTTTATTGGTATCTATTTTTATTTTTGAAATTTACCAGTAGCGGCTGCATTTTCCACCCTAGGCTTATACTCAAGTCAATAAGTTTTCCCAGTTTTTTGTGGCAAAATTGGGGGGGGGGGGTAGGCTTATACTCGAGTTTATACGGTATATAGAAAAAAATCACCTAAATTAATAATATCACTGTAGCCCGAAACACCGTGTCTGCAAATTGAGATTTTGATTTGGCTTTTATCCTAAGTCATATTACAAGACTCGTTAAAGGGTTGTTTGTGACTTGTAGGACCGCTATAGAGTTCAAGTCCTCTTTCTCTCTGAAGAGGCAATATGCATAATATCACTGTATGCATTCATGGGAAATTGAATTGGGATTGAGAAAGTGAGCATATCTAGAAGTGATAATAGTCCATATATTCTCAAACTATTGAAGGATCAGTTGATAACGACCGGGTACATACACTGTATGGTCATATTGGCTATATACATAATTCTAGTTAAATTATTGTATACTAGTATTACCCTCTGTAACCATCATGATTAACCATGAGAAAACGATTCCCCATATATAGAGTCATAAGTCTAAGATATATATGTTACAAGTAAAAAGATCATCATTAATCTAGATATATACATTGGGTCCCCTTATCCATCATTTGCCTGTGTGGATTAACTGTTCCAGCAGCTCTGACGCGCGTTTCGGGCGGACTTCCCCAAGGTGCTGTAACTCACTGTGTCGTGTCCACTATAAAGAAAAAAGAGCCTTCACAGCTGTCTGCTATTCAACGTTTAAAATTGGCGCATGCACGGCGTCCCACAACACACACCTAGATTTGCTTCCGGCATTCACGATGACGAAGTGAGTCAGAGGGAAATCCCATGTGACGTCCTTAACCCGTGCACTTCACTGCCGAGCGTCATCAGCAAGACTCCGGTGCAGTGTGCGTACTGCACATGCGCGCCCTCCATCTTATGTATGTGGATATATGAAGGGCAAAGATACTGTTAATGTACATACATATCCTGTTGGTGGATGCAGGTATAAAGCGACTCTGCATCCGCTGTGGAAAGGAGCATGTCGGACTAAAGATGGATATCATCCAGGCTCCTCAGGACATCCATGGTGTCCCCGACATAGGAGGGCCACATCTCCACCTATGGTCTCAGGTACTGTTCAGTGAATTTGCATTTTGGATCGCATAGCCCTCCTGTGCCAGAGACAATCGGGTGCCCTGGGTAATTGATTAAATCCTTATGGTCCTTGGGGAGAGGATAGAAGGTGCTGACAACAGGATGTTTCACAATCAGCCCATCAAGGATTATTTTGCTAATAACCCACCTCCAATATATCCTTTAAAGCTGTAAAATTCTCAAAATTGTTAGATGGTGCAAATTGTTGTGCATTTGTGATCACATGAGAGGATAGGTTAATTACGTCAAGGGCATTAGTTTGGGTTTTTTAATTTTTGTACAATAAATGTGGAAAAACAACATAAAACGGCACTATTTGCTGATGACTTATTAATGTGTGTGTCCAGATACAATACAGCGCATGCATAACGCCTTTTTGTATGACCAAACAACTCAATCTTTGTTTCATCAGTTCACAGGACCTTCTTCCAAAATGTAACTGGCTTGTCCAAATGTGCTTTTGCATACCTCAGGCGACTCTGTTTGTGGCGTGCTTGCACAAACGGCTTCTTTCGCATCACTCTCCCATACAGCTTCTCCTTGTGCAAAGTGCGCTGTATTGTTGACCGATGCACAGTGACACCATCTGCAGCAAGATGATGCTGCAGGTCTTTGGAGGTGGTCTGTGGATTGTCCTTGACTGTTCTCACCATTCTTCTTCTCTGCCTTTCTGATATTTTTCTTGGCCTGCCACTTCTGGGCTTAACAAGAACTGTACCTGTGTTCTTCCATTTCCTTACTATGTTCCTCACAGTGGAAACTGACTGGTTAAATCTCTGAGACAACTTTTTGTATCCTTCCCCTGAAAAGCTATGTTGAATAATCTTTGTTTTCAGATCATTTGAGAGTTGTTTTGAGGAGCCCATGATGCCGCTCTTCATAGGAGAATCAAATAGGAGAACTACTTGCAAGTGGCCACTTTAAATACCTTTTCTCATGATTTGATACACCTGGCTATGAAGTTCAAAGCTCAATGAGGTTACAAAACCAATTTAGTGCTTCAGGAAGTCAGTAAAAAGTAGTTAGGGGTGTTCAAATCAAGAAAATGATAAGGGTGCCCATACATTTGAATCCAGAAATATAACTGAGTCCATCAGTTATTAGATATATGAAACTGAAATACCTGTTGCAAAAACCAAAATTGTTATAAAGAAAAAAGGTTAAACTTTTAACAAATGACTGTACCTAAGGGCACTCTTAGCCCATTAGCGCCTCTTTTTTGAATCCTGACTTTCCACCGGGCATGAACAGGCGGGTGTTCCTGGGCTGGACGAGTGTGGAGGGGATCCGATTGGGACAGAAACTATCAGATGGGAATATCCCTACCCTTACCGAGCTTCGTCAGAGGGCGCCTTTCTTACAGGTGAATTGGCTTGAGTTTGCACAACTTAGATCGTTTCTTTCATCGGCAACTTATCCATGCAGAGTTCGCTCTACTCCTTGCTCGCTTGAAAGGTTGTTCCTTGCTAGCTCGCCGCCGACACACGCAATTTCCGTGCTCTATCAGAATATGAATATGAAACAAAAAAGGAAAAATTTTCTTACCAACTACCTTGGGAGAGAGAGTTGGGTAGAGAATATACAGAGGAGGACTGGAAGGGGAGCTTCTTTTGTACTCACTTCATGTCATCCCCATGTGTAGCGCAGGAAAGAAATGATAAAGACAAGGTGGTATTATTGTCCAAGCCAGCTTAGCAAAATTTCCTCTTCATATTCTGATAAGTGTTGGCGCTGCTACGCAGAGACAGGAACCATGCTACATATCTGGTGGGATTTTGGGAAGATACGCGGTTTCTGGGATAAAGTTTTCAGAAATTATACGTTGATTACAGGTATAACTATTGTGGGGACCCCTGAAGTGGCGCTACTGTCTATGCTCCCAGGTTCTCCGAACCACATTAAAAAGACATCTTAAGGTTTTGCGTAGCTGCGGCTCGTGCAATTATCCCGAGGCTCTGGAAAACGACAGAACAATCATCTATACGAGATTGGTATGAGCAACTATCTATGATCTTTCATATGGAAGAGCTGGCAGCTGAATGCTTTAACACACAAGATAAATTCAATGTGACTTGGTGTGAATGGATTGTATTCCGTAATTCCCCTATCTTCCAGAGGTTGTTCATTTGAAGCCACACAGGTTAAAGGGTGGTGTGGGATTTCCCCTTGCCCCGATCCCATCCCCACCCCCCATCCACTCTCTCTTTTCGTCCGCCCTTTCTCTTCCCCCTTCCCTTATTCCTCCAATTTTCTCTTTTCTCCTTCTTTCGTCAATTCTAACTTTTCTTATACCAACCTTTTTTCTTTTTCCTTCCTTTCTTATATATATTGTTTCTATACTATCAAATATAGGTAAGATAGGTATTTCTGGACCCGCTCGTCTAGATTACACGAGAAGTTCAATGCTTATTGTATTCTATAAGCTTACTAATAGCAAATATACTAGCTATGCTTATCCATTTATGTGGTTCACAAAAACAAAAACAAATATATGGATACTAGTATTAATATTAATAGAAACACATAAGGGTCATGTCAATATGAAAAAGAGGATCTTGAAGTGGTACGATGTAATGTAATGCTTCTTCTTTATACTTTTACTAGTTGTATATCATATTTCTTTAAATATGAACATTTAATGTTTGTCTTGTCTATACCCTTAAAGGTACTTATAGTGCTAACTGTACTTATTGTATATGATTATTGTACCTTCTGTAATTTAAAATACAAAACTCAATAAATAAGAGATTTAACAAATAAATGTGGAAAAAAAACATAAGATAAGATAAGATTGAAGTGTAGATAGACTTGAACTTTCAGAGTTGACTGGAGAGGAATTACAATCGTTTTTAACAAAGACAAAGTCGTTCTATTTTCATAGGTTTAAAATATTTTTACAAACTAAACAATTATAGCACTGAGGATTGGCTCTGGTTACAGTCACTATACATTTTGGTTTATCATCCATCTGTAGTGTGAAGCAATGTCCTATTTGACTGAATCTGAGCAGAATGTATAGTTTTTTACACTCAATAAGCCATCCCGCTGCTTCTATCTGCAGTAACATCCTCAGTGAACACCAGTGGTGGCCATACGTGCCCATGCCATAACACAGCCACCACCATGTTTCACAGATAATGTGCTATGCTACCGCTCTTCATCCTTCTCTTCCCAATGGCAAAATTGTGTTGCAGAACAACAGCATTTCATGGCATAAGGCAGCCTGTAACTCATAAAAGTCTGGACTTCAGTCACATGTCATTTGCTTTGCTACTGATGAATTAGGATATAACATCTGAGTGTTTGTGAATTCATGTGCATGTTTTATACTTGTAGAAGGCATTATCCCCAGAGATGATGGTACATCTGAATGGGATGTTCACTGCTGTGGTGGAGTATTGGATACTACTTGGCTTCTATCTGAACAAAAACTTGCTTTATCAAGTGGCAAATGACTTTGTATTCTACATCTGCATTTCTTGTGAAGGTATTCAATAGTATTATCTTCTTTTGGATTCCAAAATTTAACAAGAATGTTTAATTATTCGAAAAAGAAAGCAGGAACTGATGTTGTAATAGCAGAACATCGTATTTGTCAGTTCTGTCCTGGGCTTAGATCTGGGACACATGCATACTATACCACACACTTTGGATGGGGTTGACACAGGGCACTATGCAGCCAGTCAAGTTCCTCCACAACGAACTCCCCAAAACGTGTCTTTATGGACCTGGTTTACAGTCATGCCGGCAGAGAAAAGAGCCTTCGCCAAACTTTTACCACACAGTTAGAATCTACAATTGTCCAAAATGAATTGTATGATGAAGCGCTAAGGTTTTATATAACTTTGGCTAGGGGCTTAGGCTGACCCCTGAAATAAAACCTCACCCATCCCCAAGCAAACTTCACAGCCTATAGAATGCAGTCTGGCAGGTACTGTTCTCTTGGCATTCACCAAACTCTGACTCCACCATCAGACTGCCGGATAGTGTGTGATTTATCTCTTCACGGACTATCCATGTACCCTCCAGAGTCCAGTGATTTATATCACTTCATCCAACACGTGGCATTTTGCTTGGTGATGCAAGTCTTGCATGCAGCTTCATGGCCATGTAGACTCATGTGGTGAATCTCCAGGCATGGGCACACATTTATTGCTGATGGTCATGTCAGTTAAAATTTGGGTCCCTGCACATCTTTGGTGACTTCTATGCACCTCATCATACGACAAGCCCCCTCTGTAAATGACAGGGTCTGACTCTATATGACTCAATTGCTGTGGTTCAGAAACGCTTTGACTTCTCAGTAATATCACTCACAGTGAACCAAGGAATACTTAGGCAGGAAGACATTTCATGTACACTACAGGCGTTTTATTCCAGGACTACGCTGGAATCGGCGAGCTTTCTAAAATGACCCATTTTTCACAAATGTTAGTAAAGGCAGACTGACAACATGGCTAGTGGCTGAATTTTATACTCCTTGTCAATGGACTGAAAGAAAAACCTTAATTCAATCAGTTTCCCAATATGTTTGTTCATGCAATGTATATTGGTTACTTTCTAAGATATCCCGTTTGTAATGTGTGTTTTATCTGTGTTCTAGAGTTTACAATAGAAGAAAAAAAACAGTTTGTTTCTTCCATTGCATCCCCGTGGCTCCAGATGTTGGTTGCTGAAGGAATTTTTAAGAACTTGTATGCAGAAAGCAACATTCAAATGTCTAACGAGCCATTGTGCTTACAAAAACTGGTACGTATTGGTCTACATTTATTTAGCACAGTCATTCTTTTTCTCTTTTGTATATTATTTTACATATTACTCAAGGGCGGAGATATGATTTGTGCCACCTGTGCGGCCACACGGGCCCAAAAGGTCAGGGGGCCCATTGCCACTAGTTGGAATTGTACATTGTGATGAGCTATTGGGCTGCAAAGTTCCCATATATTATACTTGCATGGGTCTAGATCTGCCAGTGACCATACCCATAGAGGCTTGAAGGGTTGTGACCTTACCCATAGAGGCTTGAAGGGTTGTATATTATGTATTTTTTTATTAAATTAAGCCAGTAATGGTGCATGGAAATGATATAGCTAAATACAGTTAATGCATATTCTTACCATTTCTGCACAACTTGTGTTCATTTATCTTTTCATGTAATCAGCTTCAGGGTGTTCAAACTTATGCAGAATGCTGTATATTGAAATTACCATAAAGCCTCTTGGATATAAAGCATGAACTGGGTATTGGATAAAGTATCACAGCGTATGTGGCCCAAGAACAACTCTAATGCCCAATAACTACCCATGTGAAAATGATAGGATCATTATGAGGAATTCTTCTAATATAGATGGCACTGGAGTGCAGATAGCCTCTGTAAAATGAATTCTCAGCCCACAGGTCTTGTCTGGACCTTAATCCTGTTGCCTAACATTTGAGTCAAATAGGAGGAGTGGGTCCTGTGTGGCCGGCCGAATTATCTCCAACCCTCTAATCACCTCTAGATGCTGAGAGCCATTTACCATAACCGAGCGTGGCAAGCAGGCACTTATTATCACTCAAGCTGTCCTGGCACTCGCCACAGTTCACTGCACATAGTTAACCTTTAGTGCTGGGAGAAAGTGATGAGTTTTTAAATGCGGCATTTCGTCCACAGAGCGGTGGAAACATTTCTAGCACATGAATATCCCATCATCATTTCATCATCTTTGCAGATCTAAAACATACATGAAAAATGACTGCGACTTACCGAGACTTGAACTACATGTCCCATTTCCCTTTATTGATCTGTTTTGTTTATTTATGGTGACTTAAAATACCTCCATAGCTATGTGTAAAGGGGTTTTCAGTCTATATATTTATATAAAAAAATTCTAGAATGGAAAGTTCTGTAATATCGCCATTTTCTAGACTCTTGCCTTCTGTCATCTTCTCACTGAAAGCTTGCCACCATAGCGTCCAGTTTTAGGCTAGGTTCACACTCGTACTGGGCTCTCTTCTGAGCCTTAAGTCAGGGGGGTGTTTTTTGGACGGGGTCCTGACTGCATCACTCAGTTCAATGAAGCGGATGTCGTCCATGTGGACACCGTCTCTTCCCTGTCCTGGCAGTTTTCGTCTTTTTCAGACAAGCTCAAGAAAACATGGCTGACTCTGTCGGTGTCAATAAAGTGAGTGTGGGCGCTGACGCTCATAGTTGATTGGCCAGATTCAGTACAGTATATAAAGCACGTGTTTGTCACCAGCTGTGGTCGGTCCCCTTGGCAACAACAAGTAAACATTAACAAAAAAATGTATAGATTTAGGAAGAATGGAGCAACATTTTTATCTTAAATTGCTAAGTTGTTTGTTTTCACAAGCACCTTGCCCATTTACCAATTTTAGAAAACGGATATAACCCTTTAATTATTATTGTTGTTAGCTATGTACAAAATTCCAAAAGTATGATAAATCTGATCTACACCCAAAACTGATTTTTTTTTCTTACATCATCATCATGAAGTTTAAATATTTTCTTATAAAATTAATTTATAGATAAACGGTAACTCTATCCCCCAAAAGAATAATTACCCTAAACAAACTGCTCCCTAAAGTGTGCCTCCAGGAGTTTACTGCCTTCTGATCTGATATCGACTTGTAGGGAATACAGTTGCACGCTGGGCGACAGTGGTCGAGGCAAATGTCTGACGTCCAGCAAATGTTGCGCAGGGGTTGTATTATTCGTATAAGACCTTGGCATTAGAATTGAGAATGAGACCTTATATCCGATCAGGCTGGAGAGTAGCCCTGGAGGGGCATTTAATTTCATATGTTCCCCAGTAATCTGTACCCTGAGGTATAAGAAGAGAGATGAGTCAGTCCCCACTGTTAGTTTGCTTTGAAGGTGATTATTAGGGTATGTACACACATGGAGTATTTGCAGCAGATTTTTACTTTGACACAGAAATTCAGCTTAAAGTAAGCACATTTTTTACACCTTTTTACCTCATTCATTTGAATGAATGAAAACCACTGAAAAAAATGACACACTGCAGATTGGGAAAAGAAAAACTTTGGTTCAGATTTGCAAGGAAAAATTTACTGCATGTGATTTCAGAAATGTAATTCGCTTTGGTGAAATTCTTGGGAAGAAACTTGGCATATGAACAAGCACTTAAAGGGGTTTTCTCACAGACAAAAGTTAATTTTAATCAATAGATCTTGGAATATTAATAAGTTCCTCAATTGGATGTGTTTAAAAATAATGTTCCTGTGCTGAGATAATCTTATAAATGCGCCCCTGTATGTACTGTGTAATGGCCATGTCTCACCCTACAGGGACATGGTCTGATCATAACACATCTCCTGAGCAGGGGAGGGCGCACAAGCATGTACAGATATTAGAGCACAGGATCACAGCTGATTCTTTTTGGAAAAATATTGCTTAAAAACAGGCAGGGATGTTTTGAATCGGAATCAGCTGTGATCCTGTGCTTTCTTGTCTGTATTGCTTCCTCCCCTCCCCAGGAGCTGTGGTATGATCAGACCATGTTCCTGCACTGTCAGACACAGACATTACACAGTACCACAGCAGGTGCACATTTATAAGATTATCTCAGCACAGGAACATTTTATTTAAACACATGCAACTGTGAAAGTTATTATTATTCCTGGATCTATTAATTAAAAAGTACTTTCTGTTAGTGGGAAAAACCCTTTAAAGGAAGATGCTTCGAGCAACGCCAGATGAATATTGACTGTGTATCCTTTTCCTTTGAATCACTAATTGTCACCAATCAAAAACATGTCTTTGTTTTCAGGAATGCAGCAAAACTGACGCAATCAGAGTTATTTATTGCTGATCCGTCCTTCATTAAATATAACTCAAAATCCAAGTTTTGCCATATCTGTTGTATGTTACTGAATATTTTACAAATTAATAAGGCTGTAAGAAATGAAGTCATGGGAACAATGGATGTAATACTCAACATTCATAGTGACTGGCTGCTTTACTGATCAATAAAATAAAAAATTAATCTCCAAATGGGTCACTGGTCTTTTTCCCCAAATAAAAGGTGACAGGCTAATGCTTTAGGGCGCTGTTATATGACATGAATTAGTTCCGTTAATTCCCCTGGGGTTGTTCGGACTCGTGTTCCTTTTTATCATGAGACCATTATACATCCTTTTTTTTACTCTGCTGTGTGAAATTCGCAGAACTCCCTGATGTCCGTTAAAAGTGATGTTTGAGGTTTTGTGTAATTGTAGGTGCCCATATAAATGATTAATACTAGTCACAGGCCGGGGTACATTAAACTTGCTTTGATGTGTCTTAGGTCCTCTGCACTAATTGAATCCTTTGTGCTCTCCATATATTTTGCTTTTGTTCTAGTCGATGTGTCTTGATATAATATTTCTGCCATCAGATCTCTACATACATCCCAATGTTATGGAAGGCGGTAGCATGTGGCGATGAAAAAGTCCAGAAACTCCGAAGAAAAAGGAATATAGGGCAGCGGCCTTGCCTGGAGTCTCAAAGGGCTTTACTGATGCTAAATGATGAAAATCAAAACCAAGGCGATGTGCTGCTTGATCTGCCGTAAGTAATACCTATAACATCACCATTTTTCTGCTTTGGGGGACAGCTCCTGACCTGACACATATCTTGAACTTTGTCTGACCTTTGTTGTTGTCTGGAAATGAATCTGACTGTCAGAAAGCCTTTTTGTGTTTGACCTACAACACGTCCCTGTCACCTCTGATGAATTGCTCCGGAAGAGCCTGCAAACCCGGGGAGGGCGCGCCACAATGGTCACTGTAGCGAACTCTGCAAATCAGACCATTTCTAAGGACATGCCGACTAATTGCTTGGTATATGAGCCTAATGTGTGCATATATATATTACTATATATTATTATTCGTTAAAGGCGTCTTGATTTTTTTTTTATTTGTATTTAATTTTTTATTTATTTTTTATTTACAAATGGCTGATACTGTATAATAAAAAAACTCCCCTTACAAACCTCTTCTTCCCCTGTATTGAAGCATTTCTGGTTCCCCACTGAGTTCTGGTCACCTGCCATCTCGACATGTGACTGTCTGCAGCGATGACTACAGTGATGTCCTGGAGTCAACTGAACAGTGATTTGGGAAGACCAGGGGGCATGAACACAATTGGTTAGGTCATAATTCCTTCTTTGCTTCCTTTAAACTTTCGTCAGGTATTTAGGAAACCCCGTCTAAGACTGTGTTCACACACTGGGGCTGTGTTCTGGCAAAAACATTGCGGTTCTACCTCGGTCACCGTAAAAAGAAAACCACCAAGTGTTAATGCAGCATAATAGTGTCCTAAATTTGTTTCCACCCCTAACATTATTTGCTTTGAATATGTCAATTCTGCGCTTTTATACCCATTTACTGACTTACTAGCCTGATCTAATTCACCATTATTAAATACATCCATTGTATTAGGATGAATTCCTACATATGATAAGGATTTTATTGCAGATTCAGCTTTTGTAACCTACACATGTTGCCAAGTTCATTGGCCTGTTCACACTGAGTTTTTTCTCATGTGTTTTTTCCTCGGAAAAACTGTAGCGAAGTGAATGTAATTTCTGAAATCTCATACACATGCTGCTTATTTATTTTCACCCTCCAGATTTGAACCTTGAAAGCTTTTTTTTTCCATTCTGCGGCAAGTCAGTTCTTTCAGTCGTTTTGTAGCATTTTTCTCCCATTCAAATGAATGGGTAAAAAAGCACGTGCGAGAACCTGCTTGTTAGGTGTAAACATTTTGTTGTTGTTCTGCAGGAGATCTATTTTGAAGATTGCCAACTAGCAATGTCTAACCCTTTAACTAGGTTTGCAACATAACCAATCTAGAAACTCACCTGCAAACATTCTGTTTGGGGATTTTGCCCCTCAACAGTGTAGAGCAGGTTGGGGGAGTTTGATGCAAAGGATATAATGAGGAGGATGTACTGGTTCTCCTTAAAGAGACCAGCTAATTTGCATGCATTTCTTGCATGGAGCATTGCCATGCTTAGCTATTCTCTTAAAGGAGAAACCAGGGCTGTGGAGTCTCCGACTCCTCAATTTCCCTTACACCAACTCCGACTCCCACATATATTGCTTATATTTAAGTGAAAAATGTATTGTAGTACAATGTGAACATCAGACATTTAATCATTTTTATGATACAATAATCAAGATATTTAGATAGAACATATTTACTTTGTACCCTTGTCTGTAGAGGAGGAGCTTCACTGGTGCTGGAGTGCAGCACTGACTTATCTCAGCTAAGACAAAGCCTAGATCCTCAGGCTACATTCACACCATGGGTGTAGCCAGGATCAAACCTAGGTGGGGCAGAACCTCATACTGCACACCTCAGCTGCTGCAGAACCTCATACTGCACACCCCTACACTTGAAAATAAAGCCTGCACCTTAAGATGTGGTGATGAATGCAGTCTATTTATTCCAACTATCAATTGATGTTGATGTGTTACTGAAGACGAGCAATGCCTGTCCTGGGCGTCCTTTTGGGCAGTTATGAGGTGTACCTGACTGGTGCTAAAAAAAAAGGAGTGTTAGTCTGTGCTACCCGGCTTTCATTCTTTTTGGTACAGATAAGATATGGCTAGACAGATATGGATAAATGGATAGATAGAGCAGATTTCTAATCTGCTTTTGCTTTTGAAAACATTATCTATGTGCTCAAAAACCTTTCAGGTGATGCGGTTTTTTAAGAAGCTGATCTGCTTTTGCAGCTGATAAACGTATCCCCAAAAAACGCAGCAAAAACGCTGTGTGTGAATGTAGCCTTAGATCAGGAATAGAACAGCCATTTATAGGACACTAGCTGAAGAGGCTGGCACTGCCCGGGCATAGTAACTAACTACGGTTAGTTATAACAAATTATAATGATATATATCTATATCTGAGTGCAGAGCCCCGCCCACTCCGCATAGCCACATTCACTATAATATCCCACATCATCCCTTCAGCCAGAGCCACCAGACTACTACCTCTATTATCCCACATAATCCCGTCAAAGCCACTGGACTACTACCCCCAATATCCCACATCATACCGTCTACCAGAGCCAGCGGACAACTACCACTAATATCCCACATCATCCCGTCACAGCCGCCGGACTACTACCCCTAATATCCCACATCATCCCGGCAGCCAGAGCCACCAGACTACTACCCCTAATATCCCACATCATCCCATAAGCCAGAGCCACCGGACTACTACCCCTAATATCCCAAATCATCCCGTCAGCCAGAGCCATCGGACTACTACCTCTAATATCCCACATCATCCCATCAGCCTGTCGTCAGAACCGGAGCACTGAGTGGAACGGTCCTAACTTCCATACCCGGGGATCCCTTTAAGAGAGGCCTGGGGTCAAAACCATAGCGCTGAGTGGATTTGCCCTGACTTCCATACCAATGATCCCTTTAATAGAAGCCTGGGGTGACAATCAGAGTGCTGAGGGATTTACCCTAACTTCCATACAGGAGATCCCTTTAAGAGAGCCTGGGGTCAGTACCAGAGCATTTGAAGGCAATTGCCCTGACTTCCATACCAGAGATCCCTTCAAGAAAGGCCTGGGGTCAGTACCAAAGCGCAGTGTGGATTTGCCCTAACTTCCATACCAATGATCACTTTAAGAGACATTGGGGTCAGAACCACAGAGCTGAGTGGAACGGTAATGACTTCCATTACGGGGATCCCTTTAAGAGAGGCCTGGGGTCAGAACCAGAGCGCTTAGTGGAATTGCGCTAACTTCCATACCAATGATCCCTTTAAGAGAGGCCTGGGGTCAGAACCAGAGCGCTGAGGGATTGGCTCTGACTTCCATACCAATGATCCCTTTAAGAGGGAAGATCTGCCTATGGGGTGGAGGATGTGTGATGGGTATATGGGAACGGGAGGGGGATTCATTTCTGTCATGTGCTCTCTGCCCCTTTCAGGGGGGCAGACAATGGCTGGGAGCTTATGTTCCCGGGGATGCTAGATTTCTCCCACCATGTCAGTGTCTGCTGAGGTGTTGTCAAGTGGGAAAACTTGCTCATAGCAACCAATCACCGCTCACCTTCTTTTAACCAGTTCTGGTGAAATGAGAGATACTTAGCGATTGGTTGCTATGAGCAACAGTTTTCGTTGCAAGCAATCACAGCTCCGCTTCTTTTGAACAGCTCTGGTGAAATGAAAGATGCTTCGTGATTGGTTGGTGATACACACATACATACTATATTCAGTTTTATATATAGAGATTTCATAACTTTCCAAAATTCCTATGAAAAAATATTCAGCACATTCTGCATTGAACTACTGTACCCACTTTATTATATATTTTAGGAGTCAGAGTCGGTCCATTTTATACCGACTCTGACTCCACCAAAATGAGCTCCGACTCCACGACTCCGACTCCACAGCCCTGGGAGAAGCCATATGTCCCTCAAGCAGCAAAGTATGAAATTCAGCATGTATTCTGCACAATTTCTGCATAGATTAGCTAATTTCTCATCCATTTAACTTGTACTGTATTATGCTGCATATTCTCCATACAAATCTGCAAACAATCCATGGCTTTGTATACAATGTGTGAATATCCCTTTAAATCCGCTAACATTCTGTATCCTGAGCCAAGGTAATAGCGGGAAATGCTTTGTGCAATATGCAGCATTTTCTGTATTCTACGCAGAAAAGCTCAATCTAGCCCTACTGAGTGACCGGCCCAATGCTGGCACATTCTCGCAGAATCATAGTTTCAATTGAATTTTGCTGCTGAATTTTTATAAAATACAGGCACATCCTGAATGTGTAAACTCAGCTTTAAAGGGGTAATCCAGCTCTGCTGACTTCCGCATTGGCTGGGCCAGTGATGGCACATCTGCGAGTATCTGCTGTCTCGCGAGCGCAGGCGACAGGTATTGTGTACTTGTCCTTTTATTCCCAATGCGGAAGTATGCGGTAAATATTGATTTATATGTGGCACTAAGATGAAATCTCCTGTTTATCCATAGTTTTATAATCATAGGTATAGCATTTTGTATATATTTGATCTTTACATATATTAGTGGATTATTTTCCGTCTGGATATGAATTTTTAAGTCTGTAAAGAATGAATGAGAGCTATAGAAACCCTTAATAGTGACCATCAGTGTGTGGACAATAAGTTAGGTATCCGGTGCTTAGCTGGAGAAAGCGTATACATGGTTTCAGGTGCGGATCTGCCAGATGTGTCTGACGCGCACATTCTTTACTAATTAAGATCTTCGGGCAAGACGTGTAATAGAATAAATCAATGCTTCTCCATCAGACAGCAGGCAGGATGTAAAGTGGCGTCATAGCTTACAGGTGTGGAACTATTCAGATTCTTCCCAGGATACATAACCTGTCTCCGAACCCTTCATGACCCTAAACTAATATCCATGCCTGCAGGTGCGTGTTTGTGTGAGAACAATCCTGGAGAAATTTTACACAGCTTTCAGCAGTCAAGTGAATGCAGGGTCCCAGGTTATGTGTCAAACCTGGAAAATTTATTGTTTAACCCCCTCCAGTCTGCAAAGTTTTATTATTTTAGTTTTTTTTTTTCCTTGAGCCATATTTACAAATTCGGATAAAACGTGTGCAATAGGAACGATAGAAAAGTTGCCTGTAGTGACCCCATTCTGGTTCTCACTTCATTGACAGGTTAGATAAAAAGTAGGACCTGGGACTGTCGCTGTGGACACCGGCTTCAGTTTCTGTATAAGTTTTAAAGATTTTTGCATTGTTAACAAGAGCATGCAGCATCAGAACCTGTTTTTGTACTGTTATTTTACAATAGACCCGTGGGTGACTTTTTTCCCTTTTTAATGTGTATTGTAGGAAAAATGGCATTGAATTATTGTAAATGCTTAGTATGTATAGGTATGGGTTTAATATAAAATGTTTATTAATATACTTTAATTGACAGAATTGTTGAAAATTTAAGAGGAAGACGAAAAACCATGCAGGCATCAAGTTGTATCCAGATGCCTCGAAGCAGTCAAGAATCCAGAAGTGGTCAAGACACAAGAGGTACAATATAAAGTTCTAAATTATCAAAGATTCTTTAAACATTTTTACTATGTTGTAAAAAAATGCCTTATCTTTTGATACCATTGTTTTTGTTAGAGGGCTAGTCTGATTTGGATTGTTTGTTAGGCTAGACATGCAGCCGTGTGGATTCGAGCATATTATTCGAGCATGCCGAAGACACTCGGTTAGTAAACGAGCATGCGCGGATAACACCGTATCTGAACATGTTCGCGCAAGAGGGCATGAGCCCCTGAGCTGAGTGAATAGGTACAGCAGTGATGAGCAATCAGCTTCAACTAAAATGCCGAGACTGTGGCAGCAACAGGGAACCTGCTCTAGACCTGGAGAGGGCAAGTACCTGCCGTGTTTGTTACTTTAGATATCTAGAACATCAGGGTCCACTTTTCTGCAACTGGAAAATCCCTTTAAAGAGAACCTTTTATCAGTATGTTAATTTGGCCACGTTGTTGAATAGTGGCTGCTGAGCTGAAAAAAAACTTTTTATTCCTTCATTTCGCCTCTTCATTGGGAAGATATTAGTTTGTAAAATGTAGGTTAAACTTTATGATAAGTCCATATCTCCTGTTATGAGATATAATGACACATCCTTGCTTTCAGCCTTTATCTCTGCATCTAATGGGTAGAGTAGAGAAGAGCTGATTGTAATTACAAACACCTCCAACAGCATTCATCTCACAGCAGTTAGTGTGGGAGGAGTGAGAGTAAAGCTGAGGTATTTGTCATTACAAACACCTCTGTAGCTCTCCTTGCTGAACTGTCAGCTCTAAACCCTGCCATATTCCTGAAAGCTCTAGTTGTTTGTAATCACACTCCGCTCTGCTGTACTCTACAGGGTACGTGCACGGATCAGGGCTGAGAGCATGGCTGTCTGGAATTACATGTCTCAAAACGAGAAGGCATGTTCTTCTGACCTTTTGGGGGTTCATTTTTCATTTGCCTGCATGACGCCTCCTGCTTATGATTGGTTAACATCATACAAGGGATAAAGTACTAGCCCCTAGAGAGGAATCTTTGATAACACGCTGTTGGACTTATCATAAATAATGACCTAAACTTTACAAGACAATAGTGCTGCAACAGAGAGGAAAAATTAAAAAATCAAACAACTATTTTATTTAGCTCTGTAGCTACTAATCCAACATATGTCCAGTTTAAGTCCCCAACAATCCCATTAAATGGAATATTCAGCTGATAGGTAATTTGAGTCTAGATCAGGGTGCAGGAATTTTGTTCCGCTGAAAATATAGTTTGATTAGTAAATGTTCACTCAAGAGAATGTTCTATTAAGACACTGAGCCAGCAGGGTATTCTGGGAAATTTCTTCTCTTAACCCCTTCCCGACCTTTGACGCCACGTAGGCATCATGAAAGTCGGTGCCAATCCGATCCATGACGCTTATGTGACGTCATGAATTGATTACCCCCCTGCCGGTCGGGTGACCGTGGTCACTGAAAGGCCACCTGACCCACACACAGAGGACCCTTTATAAATCACCCAAGGGGGGGTAGCTTAGCCCCCACGTGCCTACGATCGCTCTGATTGGCTGTTAAAAGTGAAACAGCTAATCAGAGCGTTTTGTAATATTTCACCAATGAAATTTGGTGAAATATTACAATCCAGCTATGGTCGATTGTGCAATAGCATCTACGCCTGCCGGAATTTGCCGGCTGCAGATTCATTTTGATCACTGTGATTAAACTCTCACAGTCATCAAAATAAAACAAAAGTAAATACATCCCCCTTTATCACCCCCATAGGCAGGCACAAATAATAAAATAAAAAAAAAAAATATTTTTCCATTAGGGTTGGAATTAGGGTTAGGTTTGGAATTAGGGTTATGGTTACAAATAGGGTTAGGGTTGGAATTAGGGTTAGGGTTGGAATTAGGGTTAAAATTAGGGGTGGGATGGGATTAGAGTTAGGGGCGTGTTTTGGGTTAGGGTTGTGGTTAGGGTTATGATTAGGGTTGGGATTAGGGTTAGGTGTGTGTTGGGGTTAGAGTTGGAGATAGAATTGAGGGGTTTCCATTGTTCAGGCACATCACAGGGTCTCCAAATGCGACATGGTGCACCATTTATTCCAGCCAATTCTGCGTTAAAAAAACAGTGCTCCCTCCATTCCGAGCCCTGACGTGTGCCCAAACAGTGGTTTACCCCCACAAATGGGGTATCAGCATACTCAGAAAAAATTGCACAACAACTTTGGGGGGTCTAATTTCTCCTTTTACCCTTGGGAAAATAAAAAATTGGGGGCTAAAAAAATTATTTTTGTGGAAAAAAAATATTTTTTATTTTCCCGGCTCTGCGTTATAAACTTCTGTGAAGCACTTTGGGGTTCAAAATGCTCACCACACATCTAAATAAGTTCCTTGGGGGGTCTAGTTTCCAAAATGGGGTCACTTGTGGGGAGTTTGTACTGTTTAGGCACATCAGGGGCTCTGCAAACGTACATGACGCCCTCAGACCATTCCATCAAAGTCGACATTTCAAAGTGTCACTACTTCCCTTCCGAGTCCCAACGTGTGCCCGAACAGTGGTTCCCCCCACATATGGGGTACCAGCGTACTCAGGACAAACTGGACAACAACTTTTGGGGTCCAATTTCTCCTGTTACCATTGTAAAAATAAAAAATAGCGGGCTAAAAAATAATTTTTTGAGGAAAAAAAAGTTATTTTTATTTTCACGGCTCTGCATTATACACTTGTGTGAAGCACTTAGGCGTTCAAAGTGCTCACTATGCATCTAGATAAGTTCCTTAGGGGTCTAGTTTCCAAAATGGGGTCATATGTGAGGGAGCTCCAAAGTTTAGGTACACAGGGGCTCTCCAAACACGACATGGTGTCCGCTAATGAATGGAGCTAATTTTCCATTCAAAAAGTCAAATGGCGCTCCTTCCCTTCTGAGCCCTGCCGTGCGCCAAAACAGTGGTTCACCCCCACATATGGGGTACCAGCGTACTCAGGACAAACTGTACAACAACTTTTGGGGTCCAATTTATCCTGTTACCCTTGGGAAAATAAAAAATTGCGGGCTAAAAAATAATTTTTGAGGAAAAAAATGATTTTTTATTTTCATGGCTCTGCATTTATAAACTTCTGTGACGCACTTGGGGGTTCAAAGTGCTCACTACGCATCTAGATAAGCTCCCTGGGGGGTCTAGTTTCCAAAATGGGGTCACTTGTGGGGGAGCTCCAATGTTTAGGCACACAGGAGCTCTCCAAATGCGACATGGTATCCGCTAACGATTGGAGCTACCGTATATACTCGTGTATAAGCCGAGATATTCAGCCTATTTTTGGGGGCTGAAAGTCCCCCTCTCGGCTTATACGCGAGTCATATACCGTGGGTCGGCCGGGCGGGGGTGAAGGAGATCATACTCACCTCTCCTAGCATGTCTCTTGCAGCCCCCCGTGCTTATTCCATCTTCTCGGCGCTGTTCTTCCTGCTTTCAGCGGTCACGTGGTGCCGCTCATTACATATGCACATATGTAAGGAGCGGCATCACGTGACCGCTGAAAGCAGGAAGAACAGCGCTGAGAAGATGGAATAAGCACGGGGGCTGCAAGAGACATGCTAGGAGAGATGAGTATAGCGGAGGGAGCCATATTCACCTGTCCCCCGTTCCACCGCTGCGCGTCGCTCTGCTGTCTTGCTTCCTCTGGCAATGACGTTCAGGTCAGAGGGTGCCATGACGTAGTTAGCAGGCGCCCTCTCCCTGAGCAGTCACTGTGCAGAGCCGGCAACGCTGAGGAGCATCAGCTGCAGCAGCAGGGACGAGGTGAGTATATAGGTTTTTTTTTTTTTTAATTGAGGCAGCGGCAGCAGCATCATTATAAGGGGCCACTAATAACTGTGCATCATTGTAAGGGGCCGCTCACTGTACAGCATTATAAGGGGCCACTAATAACTGTGCATCATTGTAAGGGGCCGCTCACTGTGCAGCATTATAAGGGGCCACTAATAACTGTGCATCATTGTAAGGGGCCGCTTACTCTGCAGCATTATAAGGGGCCACTAATAACTGTGCATCATTGTAAGGGGCCGCTCACTGTGCAGCATTATAAGGGGCCACTAATAACTGTGCATCATTGTAAGGGGCCGCTCACTGTTCAGCATTATAAGGGCAGTAGCTTCTGCATTTTCCACCCTAGGCTTATACGCGAGTCAATAAGTTTTCCCAGTTTTTTGTGACAAAATTAGGGGGGGTCGGCTTATACACGGGTCGGTATATACTGTAATTTTCCATTCAAAAAGTCAAATGGTGCTCCTTCCCTTCCGGGCCCTGCCGTGCACCCAAACAGTGGTTTATAACCACATATGAGGTATCGGTGTACTCAGGAGAAATTGCCCAACAAATTTTAGGATCCATTTTATCCTGTTACCCATGTGAAAATGAAAAAATTGATGCCAAAAGATCATTTTTGTTGGGAAAATTAAAATGTCCATTCTTTCCTTCCACATTGTTATAGTTCCTGTGAAACACCAGAAGGGTTAAAAAATCTTCTTGAATGTAGTTTTGAGTAGCTTGAGGGGTTCAGTTTTTAGAATGGTGTCACTTTTGGGTATTTTCTGCCATATAGACCCCTCAAAGTGACTTAAAATGTGAGGTGGTCCCTAAAAAAAATGGTTTTGTAAATTTTGTTGTAAAAATGAGAAATCATTGGTCAACTTTTAACCCTTATAACTTCTTTAAAAAAAAAAAAAAAAAATTTGTTTCCAAAATTGTGCTGATGTAAAGTAGACATGTGGGAAATGTTATTTATTAACTATTTTGTGTCACATAACTCTCTGGTTTAACAGAATAAAAATTCTAAATTTGAAAATTGCTAAATTTTCGCCAAATTTCCATTTTTTTCACAAACGCAAAAATTATCGACCTAAATTTACCACTAACATGAAGCCCAATATGTCACGAAAAAACAATCTCAGAATTGCTAGGGTGTGTTGAAGCGTTCCTGAGTTATTACCTCATAAAGGAACACTGGCCAGAATTGCAAAAAATGGCCAGGTCATTAAGGTCAAAATAGGCTGGGTCATGAAGGGGTTAAAGGAGGTGTCCGGGACTTTAAAAAAAATACAAAAAATGTATCTATGCACTGATAGGCAGGTTACTGCAACTTACCTGCCTGTTGTGTCCTATGCCTTTCTTCCCCGGCACAGAGTGGTCACAGACTGCTTCTGCCAGGGATTCCGTTCCCTCCGCGATGGGCTGGGACTTCTCAGGTCAGTCTGATTGACAGCCAGCTACCCTAGTTATGCAGCGGGGATCTGGCAGTCAATCAGAATGACCTGTTTAAGTCCCACCCCGTCTAAAGAGCGGACCGGCAAAGAAGTCAGCACAAAGTCACGTCAGCAGAGGCTTCTGAATCCCTGGCAGGAGCGTCTGTGACTGCTCTGTGTCGGGGAAGAACAGCGCTAGGCACAACAGGCAGGTAAACTGCAATTAACTGCCTGTTAGTGCTTAGGTACATTTTTTGATTATTGAAAAATCCCAGACACCCCCTTTATTAACTGTGAATGCTGCTCTGGACAATAATGACTAATACAAAGTATTTTTATAGTTGTAATTCTTTATGTAAAATGCTGTTAAGAGGTTGACAATGCTTTTTAGCTCGCTCTATCGTTGAGTAACGCCTATGTTCAAGTCTGTCTTGAAGTATGCAATGGGTTTGACATTAAAATATCATATTTATATGCAAGTTTGTGTTGCTTTCCCACTACAACATTGGTCTCGCATCTGTTCTGATAAAAGTTGTAGCCATCATCTGATTTGATAGTATAATGCCGCCTGTCTATCTGTGTCAGGCCTAGACATTTTGTGAACAAAGGCTGTGTCTTTTTAGTCTGCTGAGATTTCACATACAGACTGCTTTACTTCAGGCTTCGAGCCCAGACCACATCACCCTTGGCTTCATTTACATACTGTATCTGTTGAAGCCCAAGTATTTTACTTAAAATGGACTGCATTTACATAAAGCATACCCCAGACACTGAAGTCGAGAACTTTCACAGTACTAGGTGAATGTGCTTTCATTTAATCTGTGTAATTATATCATGAAGAAAAAAAAATATTTTAGTTTTGTGGAGTATATGTGCAGTCAAAATAGTGCAACTGATGAATCTTCAGAAAAACACACAAAAAACTCAAGCAATAATGTATGAACAATCATGGATGGTTCTACTGCAGTTAAAGGGGTTCTTCAAGTTATCACTTCTCCCATGTTGATTGATAGGTGTCTGACCGCTGGGA
Source organism: Dendrobates tinctorius (assembly GCF_039654945.1). NCBI lineage: Eukaryota > Metazoa > Chordata > Amphibia > Anura > Dendrobatidae > Dendrobates > Dendrobates tinctorius. Next base: position 25,174,578 of record NW_027361671.1, read on the forward strand.
CCTACACCGATTTGCAGAAGTTTTATTCCTGATGGGATGTTTTTATCCCTGTTAGAATGGAGCAGCAGAGTACATGCCCAAATGCCTCCCCATTCATTTCCTATAGGGCTGCCGAGCACTGTACTCCTTTTTTCCCCATCAACCCCATAAGGAGTGAATGGAGCATCGATCGAGCATGCACACTGCTGCTCCATTCTAACAAGGATTAAAGTGTCTCATTCTGCCAATCAGTGCAGATCCCAGCAATCGGAAACCCACCAATCTATATGTTGTCACCATAATCCTCTGCTATATTCATCAACAGAGCAGCATTTATAATTTCTCATCACTGATCTCAGCAGCAGGCAACAAACACAGCTCCGCTCTGCACTGCCTAGTAATTACAAGCTTCATTGTGGAGGAGTGCAGGTGAATTAAGCTCTGCTAGAATCCAGGCATGCAGCTATACTGATGTAGATGGCAGAAGATATATTTGGTCAGGCAGGGTACTTTGCAGGAGTAGAGAGGGCACAGAAGCATAAGGTGAGTTTTAGATTAACTTTAGAACTCGGAGAAGTGTGAATAGGCAGGAGCACATAAAGGACAGAGGAAGGGGTGTGCATCACTGAGGAGAGTAAGAGCTGCTGGGAAATGTAGTTTTAGCAGTATAGGACCACTCATTCAGCTATGAGTAGTTGGATGCATGGAGGTGGGAGGAGAGGGTGCAGCTAAAACTGAATAGACACTAAGGTTCAAGAAAGGTAACGTTAACTCACTCTGTATATTGGCAATACGTATGTATTGTTCTTTGTGAAAACTCATGTGATTATGGGAGTTCCAATGCGCTACCGGGCGCAGTAGGCAATTTGCTGCTCTGTGGGGGTGCCATTTCGGTTCGTTCTGTTAGTCTTAAGGTATCCTCCCCTACTCTCTCGGGTTAAAAACACAAAAATTGAGCTTGGTTTCAGTTGGTATGCATGCAACACATAAACGCATGTTCACATCTGCCATAAAACATACAAAACCTACAAGAAACAAAATGAGCAAAAACCTTGCTGTAACTAAATAAGTAAAAAGCCAAAGTGCATCTAAATAACACAGAGTTCTTAGTAATACTTTTTTTTTATCAAAAGCATAGCATAAAAGCCATCCCACCGTCGACAAGGTGACTCTGATCGGGACGGTCCTACACTGTCTAATATCTCTCTGGGGTTGTGCGCTTAGAGGTGGGGTGGACCGCGGTGCGGCCCTTGCTCGGTGACGCTGCCTGTTTTGTGGTGGTCTTGTGGGGCTAGAATTGCTGCTGCTGAGGCAGCACTGTAGTTAATCTTCCGGCGTTCTGTTGGCCACTCTGATTCTCCGGCGTGCCGTCTCCATTCATCTTTTGCCAATGGCAGCTGTTGCCCTGGGAGCTCCGACCACCGCTGTGAGTGAGTCGGACCCTCCTACAACACCACCCCAGTATGGCCGGTTTTGGTCGAGTTCCATGCAGCCTAGCTTTATTTCACCATCCAGGTCACCCTCTCGGGGGAAGACGTCCAAGATCTTTCTCCCCCCCCCACAAGAAGTACACCTCAACTCTCAGGCTCTAGTTCCAGTTCAGAGTCTGTGTAAGACCCATATCGGATGGAGAAATTGAGGAAGATGGTGTAATTTCTGATGACCCTCCACTCTTCAGTGAAACGGGTTTCTTTAGGAGACGCAAGAGCGTGACTAGGTCTTTTTCTAATCACAAGGAATTTGGGTAACTCCTACAGAAGGCATGGGAACATACTGACAGGTGTTTTCAGCCTGTTTATACCTATTTCCAGTGTGGTTGGTGGCATCCTGGTCCACTTGGCCTGTGGTAGATTCTCGACTACCTTACCCCTTGCTGAAGTAGTGACATTTAGAGACCCTATAGACAGTCATATAGAGTCTGTGGCTGAGTCCACCTTTGAATCAGCGGGCTTTGCCCTCTGCCCTGCTTTAGCTGCTACTTGGCTAACTTGGGCAGTAACTGCTTGGGCAAACCATTTACGGCACAGTATTCTGGCTGATTTACGAGAGGCGGAGCTAGGGGATACTGTAGATCAGATCATCTTATGGCTCAAAGTATGGAGAGCAGATTTGGCTTCGAAGAAGTCTCTTACAGGTTTACCTTTCCAGGGGTCGCACCTGTTTGGTACTAATTTGGACAAGATCATTGCTTCTCCAGGCCAGGCCCAGTCGTCCATTTTGATGACAAGGAGCTTTGCAGTTCCATCCCCTTTATCAGTTTCCAGCACCAGAGGATCCCAGCCATCAGGTCATATTCAGTGTCTCTCAGAGATCAAGGAGATCATCCTGTGTTCCCTCGGTTCGGGTGGTAAGCCCTCTGGAGGAGGTGACCCCCACTCAGGGATTCTTCCCAAGTGGGTGGTCGCCTCCTTCTCTTCAGGGAGGCATTCAGCGATTTATGAATTGATTTATGATTGTTTCTTCTGGCTGCAGGATAGAGTTTGTTGTTTTTCCACAAGATCGTTTTTTCAGATCTCATTCCCCCAGTAAAAGAGAGAGTTTCTGTCAAGTCATAGCATCCGTGCTTCAAGCAGGAGTAATCATGAGGATTCTTCCTTCAGAACTCTTTAGAGGGTTCTACTCAAATCTATTTGTCATCCCCAAAACGGATGGTTCGGTATGACCCATTCTGAATCTAAGATGGCTGAAAAAATAGGTGTGGCTGCTCCACTTTTGGTTGGAGTCGCTCTGGTCAGTCGCTGCATCCATTGTGGCCAAGTAGTTTCTGTCCTCAATAGACATTCAGGATGCCCATCTTCATATACTTATCTTAATGGCTCATCGGCTATATCTTTGCTTTGCAGTCAACCAGGATCACTTTCAGTTCAGAGCCCTTTCCTTTGAGCTGGCAACAGCACCCATGGTGTGGTGTTTACGAAGATTCTGTCCCAAGTTATGACTTTACTTCAGACCAGGGGGGCTTATGGTAATACCCTACCTGGACGATATTCTGGTGCCTTCCTTTTTCCAGAATCTGGAGAGTTTGTAGATTGTTCTAGATTCCCAGGAACAATCTACAAATCTTCTTTCCAGAGGAGTAGAGGCTAGCGCTGCAATCCTCTGTCCAAATTCTGAAGTGGCCAGAGACATTCTCTCCAGTTTTAAAAATGGTAGCAACGTTTGAGGCGATCCTGTTTGCAAAATTTCATTCAAGACCCCCTACAGAACACACTGTTGGCCTGTTGGGACAGGTTGATACAAACTCTAGACTATCTAGTCCTCTTTCCATTTCACTGTCCCCAGTCTCTCAGGTATTGGTTGACATTGCCCCTATTAATCTAGGGTTGCTTCTTCCGCCTCATCCAGTGACGGGTTCTGACCCAGGATAACAGCTTTATCAGATGGGGGGGTCATCTTCCACGGTTTGTCAGTTCAGGGATCCTGGAACAGTCAGAGACTCCTTCCGATCAATGTATTGTAGCTCAAAGCCATCCGTCTGACTCTTTTACGTTGGCAATACCTGGTTCTAGGATTGTTCATCAGGATTCAGTCAGACAATGCTATGGCAATGGCCTATATCAACCGTCAAGGAGAGTCTATCTGCCATGTCAGAGGTGGCAGAGATACTGAAATGGGCAGAGGACCAGGAGCCTCTGATCTTGGCAGCTCATGTACCCGGAGTGGACAACTGGGCAGAAGACTTCTTGAGCCGCCAGCAGGTAGCAGCAGAATGGCCTCTTCACGCAGAGGTTTTCAAGCAGATTTTGCATCAGCGGGGCACACCAGATGTAGATTTGTTGGCATCCAGATTAAACCACAAGGTACCAAGATTCGTCACAATATCTCGGTATCCTCATGCAGTCGCAGTCGATGCATTGGCAATTCCCTGGCCCCTGTTCTCTCTTTCTTACCAATTTCCTTCTTTATCTTTTCTGCCCAGACGTCTCAAGAAAGTCAAGACAGAGGGGACTCCAGTTATCCTCATCACACCAGACTAGCCTCATAGTGCCTGATACTCTTGGACTCTTCCTCACTCTCCAGATCATCGGGGTTGGTTCTTCCACCAGAATTTACAGTCACTTAAATATAACAACATTGCTGTTGTAGGCAGCTGTGATTCTGAGGGAAGCAGGTTTGTCAGAATCAGTCATCCAAACCATTATCGGGGCAATGACGCCCTTCTCTCTGTGAATCAATTACCACACTTGGAAGACCTAGTTTCGCTGGAGTGAGTCTTCTGGAATTTCTCCAAGGTCCTTTTCTCTGCCTATACTGCTCTCCTTGTAGTCAGGATTGGAGTCAGAGTTGACGCTTAGATCTCTCAAGGGACAGATTTCCGCCTTGGCTGTTGTATTTCAGAGAGAGCGCCTCCAGACCTCATGCCATTTCTTCATGGGATAGGGTGGTCTAGCACGCTATCCCATCGTCCCCCTTTTTAATCCATGGGATCTTAATCTAGTCTTGGAGGCTCTACAAGTTACAACCTTTTGAGGCACCAACACAAGGTATTGTTGAGACCTGTTCCGTGTGTCCTTCCTTCTCAAGGTGGTTTTGACTTGTCCCCTTAACGAGGATATTGTCTTGATTTCCTTTTGCCTTGCACCTTCTAATCCGATCAAGAAGGCTCTGCATAAATTAACGTTGTCAGGGCTGTACAGTGTATTTTATCAGCCACTGCCCCGTTTAGAAAATGTTTCTCATTCCTTGTTTGTCATACCAGATGGCCTTCGCAGGAGCCTGGCCGACTCTAAGGCATCTATTGCTTGTTGGATTAAAACAGCCATCATTCCATCCTATAAGGCAAAGACCAGGGCGCCTCCTTTTAGGGTTAAAGCGCACTCTATGCGAGCAGTGGGGGATTCTTGGGCGGTTCGCCAACAGGCATCTGTCCTGCAACTCTGTAAAGCAGCTACTTGGTAATCTGTACATACCTTTTCTAAATTTTACAGGCTCCACACCTGTGCTTTTTTGGGTGCAAGTCTTGGTAGGAAGATTTTGCAGGCAGCAGTTGCTCAGGCTTTGGCCTGAGCAAGAGTGCAGAATTTGGTAGTAACAGTATATTATTTATTTTCCCACCCCAGGGACAGCTTTAGAACGTTCCATGGTTCTCTGTATCCCCCATTGAAGTGGCCAAGAAATTAAGATTTCTGGTATCATAAAATCTGTTTCTCTGTAGTCTTCATTGCGGGACACAGCATTCACCTATAGTTGCCCAGTTGGGCATGCATTTATGTTGCTTTCCTCTTTCAGAGTGTAAGTGAATTATTATTACCAAAATTGAAGTCTATGAATTGACTTCCCCTTGTACCACACAGTTCTAACAGGGATTAGATTTGAGAAAAAACTTTATTTTTAGTCTCTCCTGGCATATTTGGTGATGCTCGGAATGAAGCAGACAGTCTGTCCTGTTGGTTGAGCATATATAAAATGATTGTCCTAGCACTTGTTTAAAGATTCAGCGTTTAAAAAAAAGACTAATTTCAACTATTAAAATCAATCCGTACAATAATAATAAAAAAAACTTTCTTTTAGGTGTTTCGAAACGTGTAACAAACTCAACATTTTTTTTTTTTTAATGGATTTTAATAGTTGACATTAATCATTGTTTTTAAACTCTGGATCTTTGGACAAGTGCTGGAACAATCTTGATGAATATACGCTATATACTTCAAGCCATCACAATTTTTATTAAACAATCAAATGTATCCCAAATGAATTCAGCTTTTATTACATTCATCTGGTTAGGAAAAAGGGCCTACAGTTCCTTTAGAAATTGTTATCTAATGCAAATGGAGAGGTATTTAATATTGTAGGGTTCATGATATAACCTGTTTGATGCACCATGTCCATGTCTTGGAGAGGATCCATGAAATCGATATTTTGTTCAACATTTGGATACAAATTTAGCTGCACCCTGAGGTCTGTAAAGATATAAGGAAAATGTTTACATTTTCAGTGGGTTCTTGTTACCCAACCCTTACTTGAGGTCATTTAAGTCAGCTCTTAAAATCTTCTATAAAATATTGTTATACAACTCCTTAATTCATTGCTATCTTAAGAATTTACCCAGCACTATTTTTTTTAATTTTTTTTAGTATAGGCCAAAAAATTAACAGGTATTAACTATCTGCCTGTTCTACCCTACACCTGCTCAAAGTGGTCACTGAACACTCCTGCACATGATTCAGCTGCTTAACATCTACAAATCAGCTCTTCATCTTCCCGGCTTCTCTGTCGACGGGGCATGACTACCAACATCATGCTGATTGACAGCCGACTACCCCGAGTTAGGCAGTGGGGAGCTGACTGTCAATCAGAATGATATCGGCAGTCACCACCCATCAACAGAGCACAGGCAAAGAGAATCTGCTGCTTTGTCAACTTGATGTCAGCGGAAGTCACTGAAACGTCAGCAGGATTGGTCTGTGTTCGCTCTTTGCCGACAGAGATCGGCGCCAGGCTCAATAGACAGGTGATTATCAACCTCCTTCCTGTTAGTTCTTAGGCCCGTAGTAAAAAAAAAAAAACATATAGTCCTGGATAACCTTTTTAAAGATCACAAGGTGCAGCCCCAAACCACCATGCTTCTTTCAGTGTGTAGGAGTTTAGTAAGTCTTTTGTTGTTACTTTTTGTTTTTTTTTTCATCTCTTTCAGGATTGCTCTGTGTGCTTTGGGAGTGATCTTAACAGGACCGTGCACACTCCAAGGAAGTAGGGGAGGGAGGGAGTAGCAACAGTAATTAATTCTCCAGTTGTAGACAGTCTGTCCAACTCTGGTTTGAAGTATACCAGGTCTTTAGCAATGCTTTATAGCTATTTCTGGCTTTGTGTGTCTCTATAACATGTCTTCTAAAAGTGATGTGCCTCAAAGCCATGGTGTAGGCGGGGTTCACACTGGTATATTTCATTGTTTGTATATATAGACTACTTTGCCCAGTGTGAATACAGGTCTTCTGATCCAAACTTATATCCTCATAGGTATATACAGTGGCTTGCAAAAGTATTCACACACCAACTCCCTTGACATTTTTCCTGTTTTGCTACTTAACAACCTGGAATTTCACTGTTTTTTTGAGGGTTTGCATCAGTCCATGTAAATAACATATAGCTCTGGCAAAAATTAAGAGACCACCACATCAAAACCCTGTCATGGGCTGCCCATTCTCCAGACCTGAACCCCATTGAAAACCTCTGGAATGTAATCAAGAGGATGATGGATAGTCACAAGCCATCAAACAAAGATGAACTGCTTAAATTTTTGCACCAGAAGCAGTGTGAAAGACTGGTGGAAAGCATGCCAAGACGCATGAAAGCTGTTTTTAAAAATAATGGTTATTCCACAAAATATTGATTTCAGAACTCTTCCTGAGTTAAAACATTAGTATTGTTGTTTTTAAATGATTATGAACTTGTTTTCCTAGCATATTTGAGGTCTGAAAGCACTGGGGTTTTTTTTTTTTTTTTTTTTTATTTTGACCATTTCTCCTTTTCAGGAAAAAAAAAAAAATATTGGTTGCTTGGCAATTCGGAGACATGTTGTCAGTAGTTTATAGAATAAAAGAGAATTTACATTTTACTAAAAAATATACCTATAAAGAGAAAAATCAGACAAACTGATCATTTTGCCGTGGTCTCTTAATTTTTGCCATAGCTGTACCTACAACTGTGAACATTTGGTTTTCTTTATATTGTAAAACAAACAACAAATAGGGCAAAATAACTGAAAACTTCAGTGTGCATAGCTATTCACCCCCCTAAAGTCAGTACTTTGTAGTCCTCCTTTTGCTGTAATTACAGCTGCAAGCCACTTGTGATAAGTCTTTATGAGCTTTCCTCAATTTTCCACTGGGCTTTTTGCCTATTCCTTAAGGCAAAACTGCTCCAGCTCCTTCAAGTTAGATGGTTTCCTCTGGTGAACAGCAATCTTCAAGTCTGACCACACATTCTCAATTGCATTAAGGTCTGGACTTTGACTAGGCAACTTAAAAACATTTACATGTTTCCCCTTAAACCACTCGTGTTGCTTTAGCATTATGCTTTGGGTTATTGTCTTGTTTGAACATGAATCTCCATCCCAGTCTCAAATCACTTATAGACTGAAACAGGTTTTGCTCAAAAATATCCCTGTATTTCGCACATCCATCTTCCCCTGTGCTCTGTCTATTTTCTCTGTCCCTGCTGCTGAAAAACATCCCCACAGCATGATGCTGCCACCACCATGTTTCACTGTGGCGTTGGTGTTCTTGGCGTGATGAGCTGTGTTAGTTTGGCGCCAGACATAGTGTCTACCTTGGTGACTAAAAAGTTCTCATCTGACTAGAGCACCTTCCTCCATACATTTGGGAACTCTCCCACATGTCTTTTAGCAAACTCAAAACAAGCCTTACAATTTTTGTATGTAAGTAAAGGCTTTTTTCTGCCCACTCTTCTATAAAGCCCATCACTATGGAGTGTATGGCTTATTGTGGTCTTATGGACAGATATTTCAGTATCTGCTTGGGAACTCTGCAGCTCCTTCAGGTTTACCTTTAGTCTATGTACTGCCTCTCTGATTATTGCCCTCCTAGCCCGGGCTGAGAGTTTTGGAGGGCGGTCCTCTCTTGGCAGATTTGTTGTGTTACCATGTTCTTTCCATTTGATGATAATGGATTTGATGGTGCTCCAGGGGATCATCAGAGACTGGGATATTTTTTTATAACCCAACCCTGACTTCTCAACAACTTTGTCCCTGACTTGTTTGGAGATCTCCTTGGTCTTCATGGTGTTGTTTGGTTAGTGTTGCCTCTTGCTTAATGGTGTTACAGCCTCTGTGGCCTTTCAGAAAAGGTGTGTATATTACAAATGTTATAGCAGCAGGAACTGGAGTAGGATTTGAGGCGAGGTGCACACCTGGGTGTACACTCTTCATGAATCAGAAGCGTCTGACTCCAGCACATCTCATCAACATTGGCATGAATAACGCTGGACTTGTTGAATTGGCCCTATGTGGGAGCTGGAAATCACTTTAAGGCCAGGTTCACACATGCGAGAAACTCGGACGAGTCTCGCATCTTAATACCTGGCACTGCCGCTAGCACTCAGGAGCGGAGCGTGCGGCTGCATAGAAATACATGGAGCCGCATGCTCCGGTGGCAGTGCCGGGTATTAAGATGCGAGACTCATGCCAGTTTCTTGCATGTGTGACCCCGGCCTTACAAGGTAAACCTGTAGAGCATCAGAACGAGGCCCTTAGGCTTACAATGTAAAAGCCACTAAGAGCGTAGTGTGATCTGGAGAGTCGGAATAGAAGTCACGTGAGTAAGAAGAAGATCGGAGCAGTGCTGAAATCTGAGGAAGATTACGATCTGGTATTAACACAAATTACATTGCACAGACATTCACACAGTCTTAGTTAAAAAATAGTGAGCGTTTTTCTTCAATTGAAACACATTTTGCCAATTAGCTTTTGGAGAAGTCCTAAACTTTTATGTCAACTTAAATTTTCTCCCTGCACCATGGTGGTTTACACAAGATGCTCAATAACGTACATGAAATGCATCTATTTGTGAGTTAATAGTTCAGTCTTATTAGGTTTCTGTGCCAAGTCATAAATATAGATAATCAGTGATCAGTGTAGAAATATAAGGCATAGTGAAGGGTTCACATACTTTTTTCTTCTCCATAGTGCTGGAGCTATACTCTCATCCCGTGCCCTCCAGTTTTCTTCCTCAGCTATTGGCTGCACACAGAAAACAGCAGTAAATTCTAGCGGGCCCGTCATTTCAGTGTTCATTTTAAATGTCTAGATTTATATTGTCCCCTTCTCTGCACATTATTCGCAGCGTGTCTCTGTAGTCAAGGCAGCTTACCGAGGAACAGCAAGCCATCTGCTGAAGGATCTGAAATTGTGAATTATCCTTTACTGTGTGGAGGCACTCGTGCTTGGCCAGAGACATTCATTTGAATTAAGCTATAAATGCTGTGTAAAAGGACAACTCGTGTAATAGAGGTTCATGAATAATTTTAAGGGAAGGGCAACTGCACACTTTAAACTTTTATTGCCTCCAAACCGAGTGTTTTTGGAGTTCACTGTTCATTTTGAGTTTTTATTGTAAGTCATAGAAGCTTTAAAAGCTAAAGGAGGAGGATTAAAGGGAGACAATTCGACAGCTAGGCAGGCGCTGGGCGGCAGACCGACTGCTCACTTTACTATACATCATTGGCATCGGGTTTGGGCTGTGATTTAATTTATTTATTTCTGCTTCAATCAAAAATTCCTGATCATAGAATAGCACTCCGATTTATCCGATAGGCCGCTTTATACACCTTGCCACCATTTACTGTACCAATGCATTTTCTGTGACAGGAGAAACAGCCATGCATAAAGCTTGCCGAAGCAACAATGTCAAGAAGCTGCAGGTACAGCTCTCCATTCCTGGAAATGATATTAATGCAAAAGGTGAGCTGTTTTTTTTTTTTTCTTTCTCTCCTCCTGTTAAACTCTGCTGGAAGCTTCCTGTTGTGATTTTCTGTCTTCCAGTATTGAATTCAAGCTGGTAGGAGTCAGATTAGTTTTTAAAGTGTGCACCATGTGCTAAGATGAACAGCGATACTGACACTATTGATTTTCTTCCTCTTTCCTTGGTTTCTCTTATGATTGTTTAACACAGACCGTGCACACAGCGTTGTTCTGCCGCCTTTTATTTTATTTTTTTTTCCTCTTTTCCTTTCTCCATAATGTGGGATGTGTACAGTGTTTTTAGATGGATTCTCTTTTAATTGCTGCTGATTTATATCCCAGACAATGCAGGCTGGACCCCGTTACATGAGGCTTGTAACCATGGCAGCGCAGAATGTGTCCGCGAAATCTTGCAGCGCTGCCCAGAAGTCGACTTGCTCAGTCATGTGGATGGTGTGACTCCCCTACACGATGCTCTACAAAACGGACACGTTGAGATTGGCAAAATGCTACTTCAGCACGGGGGTAAGGAAACCGAAATGCACCCTTACTTAGTTTTACTGAATAATGTATGAGTATATGTGTGTGTGTATGTATGTATATATATATATATATATATATATATATATCATTTCTTTAATTTTACACTCCTTTAGACTATTGTGAATTTATCTTCTTATAAATTATATTGTAACTCTGTATTGAACAAGGTACAGCATAAATAGGATTGTCTACATCAAGGCATTGCTATATATGTGTGTATGTATATGTGTGTGTGTGTGTGTGTGTATATGTGTGTGTGTGTGTATATATATATATATATATATATATATTATTTTTTTTTTTTCTTTTTTACAGCATAAAATCTCTTCTAGATTTAAAGTTGCAATTGTTTCATGTATTCCTAGCACTGGATAAAGCATTATTGTTGCATGATTGTGAGATGTTAGTGATAGTTTGTATGCATTGTTGACAACGCTGTAATAATTTTCACCTCTTCTATGGTTGCATGATGCGAGTTGAAATCTCTGCTAAGCTACAACAGGACACATTTTTTGGCACTTAAATCCCCATTGTTGGTTCCTGCTTTCCTTTTCGTAGACTTCTCCTGCCCTCTAAAGGCCGCCCGATGTCTGTGTCACCGTCTCGCTCAGCCGTCTTCGTTCCCCGTGGCTGGGATTTATTGAAGAGTGTTTGTCTGTCTTCTAGGTGTTTTATTTATCAACAGAGACAACTGGCGCCAATACCTGGCTGCACTTCAATCAGTCTCCGTGATGCAGCCGCCAATATTAGATTAGACGCTGCTCCTCTGTAGGAAGAAGCAGTGGTGCAGTGGGGCTTTTTCTTTTTTTTTTATGGGCTGCTGTGAAGAAGTGGTAAGAGATGATTTTCTTCTCCTGTGGGAGGGCTTGCATTCATCAAGTTCATCTCACGCCAGTTTGCAGACTCATCTCTGGCACTGTCACTATCTGGTGATTGGCCTGTCAAGTAAGCAAACGCCAGTGTGCGGAAAATTCATTGGAAATTCTTGCGCAGCTTTATTACCGTTTTTGCATTTGACGCACAGGAGTACCATGTATTAACATGACACTTGTTAATGGGATTTTTTACATGGTCATTGCTGTATATGTCACTTCTTTCTAAAATGTTCTTTTAGCACACAACACTCCTCTTAGTTATATGCAGCAACATTATATAAGTTAGATATATTCTGTTATTCGCCAAAAGCTGCCCTCATTGTAAACATTAAAGACTCTGTTCTACTTGTCGTAGCCACATACATGGAGATAGGTATGTATTGTAAGATGTCAAACATTGGGAGGCCATTACAGCTTTTTATAGGGATTGTTGGCAAACTCTGCCAGCCTAAAGAGCAAATCTGCCTTATTATGGTGTACAGAGAATAGGGATGTGTAATTCACATTTCGGCTAAAATTATATGGCTTGGTAAAGTCTTGGTTCCATAATGCTCCCATTATCAATCTCTTTGTCGTTGCAGGAGCAATCATTTTAAAGCAACAAGATTCTGATGGGAAGTTTCCGCTGGATTTTATCTCTTCTGCACAACTCAAAAATGAACTTTTCGAAATAATTCAAGTGGAGGAAACGATTGAGGATTTTCACAAAAATGCCATTCAACTCTTTGATGAGCAAAAGCTAGAATTTAGTGCATTTCTCCTGCTCAGAATGTTGTTCAGTTTTATGTCTGCGTATGGTTTACCTTCAGATACCGTTACTGCCAAATCTCTATATCCCAATCCCGCTTTGTTAGCTGGTCATGTAAAAAGTACTTGGCCTTCCTTCAGCAGTTCAGTGGTGATATGCTACCTGGAAGCCCTGGCTACAATGCAGAATTTGGGAGACTTCTTACAGTCTATCCCAGAGTACCTTCACGAGAACCCTGGATTTAATATGCAGGTTCTATTCTCTGTCCTTTATACTTTGGCCTCCTCTTCGCCACGTTTTAAAACTTAGAAAAGCATCTATGTAGCATCACGTGTCTTAAAAGGGGTTCTCCAGTTTGGAATAACCCCTGTCCTGGTTACAGTTTGCTTTAAAAAGCAACAACAACAACAATTTTTTTTACCCACCGTCCTCTAGATGTGCATTTATCTTGAGCACGGCCGCTGAGCTCAGTTATTAGCTGCAGTGCTGTCGCCATTCCATCAGCGCTGCAGACAATAGCAGGCACTGGGAGCCACAGCGGAGACTCAGACCTGGACCTGAGAAGGCTGGGCAAAGCAAGGTTTATTTGTTGTTGATTTTAAACAAACTACAAATTGGAGATGGGTTCCAAAGCCAGAAGACGCCTTTTAAGGCATTGTGATACTGAAAGTGAAAACATATCTAGTGGGCATCAATAATACTTAATGATGTTCACTATCTGTTAAAAAGTAGAAAATCTGATGCAATATAGTGTCTGAGTGGGCGAAGCAAACGTCTGTGTGGTTTTCTTTAAATCCTTGTGTCATGCTCCGCCCTCTTGTACCTTACAGTACGCATAGCATAGGGTGTTGCTTTTTCTGGAGTGTTCCATGTCTGAACATGTCCAGTAAAGTCTCATTGACATTCCTAGCACTAACACACATTTTAGTATACGGTACTTGGTGACCGACCAAACCATATTTTCAGTATTTTATAGTTTTATATTGTAAAGTTGACATCCTTCTTTCACATGGCATAAATAATGTAGAAAATATAGTTACGTCAAGTCTATGGCATTCTTCGGTAATGTTGTTATGGGACGATTCACTGTAGAACTAGGCATATTTGCTGTTATTATAGCCGTTTCCAAGCTCTTTGAGGAATAGATTTAACTAAAAAAAAAAAATTCTCAACATTTTTTAGGAATGTTTTGGAACATGCTCTTTAAGTTGCATGGGTTTATCAACCCTAATTGCTTTAATTTAATAATTATTAGAGTAAATCCTTATGTATATATTGTTTCAATGTGTTTATATTTTTTTTTTATTGGAATTTTATCAGAATGTAAAGATTTTGGTAATAAGTTAAAAAGATTATATAGTGTTATAATATGATTTCTAATCAAAGTAATTGCACCTTGTAAACCTTGAAATGGAGAGTGACAGCAGTAAGCATATCTACTCAAATGATCCATATTTCCTCTATTAGGGAAATGTAAGCACTTTTTTTTTTATATATGTGACACACAACTGTTTGCTGAAAAAGAAAAAAAATATATATATAGCCTTTCTCCAGTTAAAACTGAAGTATTTTGTTTTGACACTCTTTAAAGGGTTTTCTGAGACTTAAATATTGATTTCCTGCTCTTGGGATAGGTCACCCTTATTAGATTGGTGGCAGTCTGATTTCCAGAAGAGTAAATATGCGGTGGCACTCCGAAACAGCTCCACCCATGGCGTGATGGCCGAAAGTAGAACTGCATGCTCTCTCCCATCCAAGTAAATAATGGAGAACTGGTGCTAGAATTCCTGGACAATAAAAGACAGACAATGCTGTGCCGCTCTTGGTGTGCTGTTTGCATCCCTAATTTGCTGATCTGATATCGATGACCTAGCCTAAAGGGCCTCATACACATTAGACTGATGTCAACTGAACTCACCGATATCAACAAGTTTTGGCAATGGTCTAATGTGTATGGGGAGATCAGCCGACTGATGGTCAAGGGAGATGTTGATCACACTCATCTGATTTCGGACTTCTGATCATATTATATCTTACAGGGATAGGCTGGCCAAACGAGTGCTCTTGTGTATGGGAGAGTGGCCTGAGATGGCTACCAGCCAAAGCATCGTTCAGCTGACAGCCATTAATCATGTACAGCCAGCTTCAGAGTAAAGGCCTTACTTCGCTTTGAATGATTCTTTGGCTGGCAGCCATCTCGGCAACCTCTCCCATACACAGACCACTTGTTTAGTCGAGCACTCTTGTGTTCTCTATAAAGAGCCGCCAGCTGATGAGTCAGTCGGCAGCCTATCTCCTGAAGAGCAATGTCATCGGCAGTCCAAAATCGGACACGTGTGATTGACATGTCCCCGATCATTAGTTGTCCACCGCCCTCATACACATTAGACTTTTGGCTGAACCCATCAATATCGGAGGGTTCAGCCAACACGTGTTTGGGGGCCTTAAATTCTAAATATTAAAGTCTCAGAAAATCTTTTTAAAAACACAATCCCCCATCCCCAACCTCCAAAATGATATTTTCGAGCGGAGCCCTATGCTGCTCTCTGCAGACACAAATGGAACCATGTCATTATTCCACTTTCCTTAGACTTCAGAGCCTCTTTGTTCTACAGGTGAAGAAAGTATTTAAACTCTCTGCAGAGCCGCTGTGTGTGGGTTTATTATTAGACAATGCGAAATGAAGTAGTAATTATTGTGTGTTTTATGCAGATTGTCATTACGTTTTTCTTTAGACTTTTACAAGAGTCTTATGTTAGCCCCTGTGTTTTCTTATTCTTTGGCTCAGTAATGTAGATTGTGAGAATATGGTAGTTAGTCTCAAATCTTAAATGTCTCTTGTTGGTCATATAGAAAATGTTTGACTCGTTGTTGATATTTTAGCATTCTCTCACAAATTATTGGTTTACTGCTAAGAAGAAGGTACAGTATGACAGATTCAGTAGGAAATAGCAGGGTTTACGTGAGACTTTCATACCGTGCCATTCATAAATGTTCTAACCTGATATTTCGTCTGGCTTTACATCACCACAGTTGGACTGCTTTTCTTATTTCCAGACTGCAGTGATTCATAAAAATCTGTTGCTCTTGCCTAGTGACAGCACCCAATTAATGCTAGTAAAACACATTTGGGTTTCATATCCCGAAAGTCTTAGTATGTTCTGTAATACTGCACCAAATATTCTTTCACAACAGAAGCCCACTCAAGCATCTGTGCACCAGAATGTCTGAGAGGACGGCTGAATTGTTCTTGATGAGCAGAACGTCTGACACAGATTCTTCTGAGAAAAGAGTTTTCTGTGAAAGACTGACAAAGGAGTCATCCGAATGTCATAATACTCTGCGACTGCCTACATGTGCTAAATCATCCAGGATTCCCTGGAAATCACATCATGGACCAACAGATGAGGTGAAGCTGTGGTCTCATTATGTGATAGTCACACGCGGTAATGGATGGGCCTCAAATTAACACCATTCATCACTTACTGTTGACACAAAATACTAAAGTATTTCATGGCATACTGGTCTCTAACACCCATAATGCACAAAAAAACTATATTGGACTGTGATAATCTACATTGAGGGGGAGATATAGATGTTAAGAATTTAGTTAGAACAAAACAAAAAATTTTTAAAGGAAATTGGGTGGCACAAAGCTGGGAAGAATGCCCAGCAGCTGGTGTTAGTATAGACAGTGACAGTACTATTTATATAGCATTTATATTGGAAATTTGGAAATTATATACTTTCAGTAGTGCACACGTAGGCTTCTACATAGCACAGAAATGTGAGAATGTACCACTATGGCGCTCAATCTCCATTCTTCTGATAGACACTAAAGGATTATGTGCCCTAGAATAAGGAGCCTTTCAAAGCACCATTGCATTAAAGTCCAGGAAAACGGTCCCGATTAGTAAAATATAAGTGTAATGGACATTTAGCACTATTAGACCCCAATGATATTACTCTTGTAATAGATTCTATTATACACTGTTTTTTCCCTTCACATTATAGTAGACAGAATTGCTGATAGTCTGGGTAAGTTTTCCTGTCCACACCAGTAATAAACTCCAGTTTTTTACCTCACTTTCTGTTTTTTTTTTTTTGTCTGGAAATGACCACCCCCGGACTCTCCTCCTCTTGCCATCTTCATGCATTGAGCACATAATGCCCAGAGATATTTGCTCCCGTTAAGGTAAGTTTTACTGCTTTCTTCTGTAAATACTGGAAAAAGAAAGCCCAGAGCTCTCAGTGCTTCAGATCATAGGAGATGTCAGAGCAAGGGGCTTCCTTTAGGCCAGGGGTGGGGAATCTCAGGCCCGCGGGCCATTTGCGGCCCGCAATGACCTTTTCTTTTGCCCCAATTCCTGAGGATCACGGTGCTTGGACCAGCAGCTGTGTTTTGGTGATCACCAGCCTTTTCATTTATTTTTGCTCTGTGCTCAAGCAGTAATCACTACTGAACGCTGAGGAGCATGGAATGAAAGATTACGTCCTGACACCACTGCCAGCGTCAAGGATTACTTTGTGGATGCTTTTAGCGCGCAATTTGTATGCCACCGAAAGATAGTTTAAATGTCCAAATACAGTAGCTCCTGGCAGAAGAGGTTCCTCACCCCTGCTTCAGGCTCATTCTCATGCTCAGCCCAGTGACGTGCAGCCTTTTGGTCATTTTGTGAAATTGTTGATGTTTACCAAGAAAAGAAAAAAAAGGAGGTCCTTGAAAAACTTGTGCTTATGGCAAGAAGGAAAATAGATGGCCGAGTATGTCAAGTGACCTAGTCATAGACCATAAGTCTTATTTGCACTAAAATATTTGACCCTTTCTGGGCTGGAGATTTTTGCTTGTTGTCTCTTAAGCAGAATTAGGGCTCATACAGACGTCCGCTTTTCACGTTCAAGTGCCATCTGTGGTTTTCATGGGTGATAGTCTATGGGGCTATTCACATGTCCACAGAAAATCATGGACACATCCAATTTTGATCCGAGGGTCGGGTTAGAATCGGCAAATAGGTCCCTGAAAAAATCGGAGTGTCTGTTTTTCTCCACACACAACCAAAACTGAATGCACTCGGTATACTCTGATTACTGTCTGATCAAATAATCAGTCTGTTTTTCTTATGTGAAGAAATGAGACGTCTGAATGAGGCCTTCAGTGTTTGCTGCTAGGGTTAAGCGATTGCACATTTTGGCTACACTTGGGCCATTTCACATATACAACATTCATGGTCCGGGAACGGATGTCCAGGCAGGTATGAGTCTATGGCGTTTGTGCCAGGAGAACATTCACCTCCTTTCACCCCACATCCAGCCTGTACATTGCAGTCCGTGCTTGGAAAGTGAATGTTAGATCTGTGAAACCGGCCTAAGTCTTATAGTGGCTGTATTTGATTTGTTTGTTTGTTTCATTTATTTTATTAACGTATAAGTAATACAAGTATTGTTTTGTTTGTTTTATAGTTATAAAAAAAAGCTTTCACCAGGGGTATGGCAATTTTAAAGCCAATTTCTTTGGTATGGGATTTGTAACATATTTTCTTTTGTTACGTATTTGAATATTGAATGTTCGTTTTAATGTTTAAATGTTTTGTATGTTTATTAAAAATAGATTTAAAACTTTATTCTGCCATCTGTGTTACATTTTTTGTTATAGGGAACCTGTCATATTGTACATTCAGTGCTATATGTGGACATGTTATAGAGCAGGAGGAGTCGTGCAGATACATATTGCTTTGAGGGAAAAGAAGCAGTATATATAGTATTTTATTCATTTTATTTTCCTGCTTTTTCTATCCTTGGTGATTGACAGCTCTCTATAAGTACACTAATACAGAAAAGGTTCTCAGTCACTCTTAGGCTATGTGCACACGCTGCGGATTGGTCTGCGGATTTGTATCTGCGGAATCGCAGGTAAAACCGCAAGTAAAATGACCTGCGAATAGGCCTGCGGTTTATCACCTCTACAATGGAGGAGATGGTAAACCGCAGCAGAATCCGCAGAAAAGAAGTGACATGTCATTTATTTCTGCGGATTCAAAACCGCAGCTTTTCCGCAGTTAAAAATCCGCAGCATGTGCACAGCAGATTGTAAATCACATAGATTTGCATGCTACTGTACACTGTATGCAGAACTGCTGCAGATCCGCAGCAGCCAAAACCGCAGCGGATCCGCAGCAAAAACTGCAGCGTGTGCACATAGCCTTAGGACCAGCTCCAGGACACCTACTGTGTTTCCCCAAAAATAAGACTTGCCCCAAAAATAAGCCCTGGCATGATTATACAGGCTTTTTTGAGTATGTTTGAAATACAGGCCTTACTCCAAAAATAAAACCCTAGGTACAGTAAGGTCTAGCGAGGCTGGGCAATTTCTCAAGGCACTCACTCTCTTAAAGGCCCCAGCGTTTCTGTTCTGAGGTTGACTGCTTAAGGACCTTTGGTGACATCACGGTAATGTGACCATATCACCACCAAAAGTCCTTTAACTGTGGGAGTCTAGAAGAACTGAAGAGAAGACATACTGGAATGTTCCGTATGTTCTATGTGTGTATGTACATGTGAATGTGCTGTGTGTGATGACATGATTATACTTGAATAAATGTTGGGTGGATTGTTGTTCATGGAAAAAAAAAAGACATCCCCTGAAAATAAGACCTAACCTACCTTTTGGAGCAAAAAATAATATAAGACAATATCTCTTATTTCTCCTTCGCCTCATTGGGGGACACAGATACTGTGGGTGTATGCTTCTGCCGCTAGGAGGCTGACACTAAGTGAAAAAAGGTTAGCTCCTTCATGGTATACACCCTCGCCCCTATTGCGGGCGGAAATCAGTTTTTTGCTTAGTATCCGGAGGCACACGTCTGTTTTTTTTTCTCCTGACTTTTTTCGTCTTTTTCCATGAAGATGTGACGGGCAACAGATCCTATTGAAAGGGTCCGATTTCCCCAAACCAACAATGGGCGAGCACGTGCGAGTGTCCCTCCACGTATCGTCTTCCGCGTCGTGGGACCCAATGCCGGACTTAGCTCTGACCACCCCTAGGTATTGAAACCATGGGCTGTACAGAGGCACAAGACTAGTCCGTGCGGCCCCCACTGCTCCACCAATGCTTAGACTGCGGTGCTGCAAGGTGACGGACGGTCCCTCTCCTCACCCCCTGAAGGGGTTAGATGGAGCTAGGGTGCCTGCACCGTCCTATTTTATCAAGGCCCCCTCACATACCTGCGCTCAGGCTGAAAAGGATCATCGGTGAGGAGAGGGTCTGGGAGGGCTCCTGCGAAGATCTCAGGGCTGGAGCCCCCAGCCGGCGGGAGCCACCGGTAAATGCAAGGCTGAGGGTGGCTGGATCTGTCAGGCGGCGCCGCGCAGTTAGTGGCGCCATGTTTTTGGTGCGTACCCCCTCCCAGTCGGGTAGGGGAAAAGTTGAGGCCGCGGCTTCAGCCAGAGCTTGGCCGCGGCCGGAAGTCCCGCCCCTGGAGCCGCGTGTCACTTCCGGCGGCCCGCCCCGCACTGGGCGGCGGCGAAGAAATTTAGGCCCCGGCTTCGGAGCGCGGCTAGGCCGCAGAACAGAAGCACCACCCCTAGAGCGGAATCACTGCCCCTAGAGCGGTTTTACATGCTGGCTCACTCCCACAGCTGGTGGCGCGCGATTTGAAGGAAGCAGGCAGGACTGGGGTAAGTGCTGCCCAAGAGGCCACGCTACAGGGAAAACGAGGCGCTACCTCCTCCCCACATCCCCAGCAGCGGACAGATACAGCATGTCCAAGAAGGCAAAGACGCACACGTTCTTTTACGCTGCATGCATCTCTTGTCGGGCTGCGTTTCCGCGGGCGCTGAGCAAGCGATTATGCGAAGCCTGCGAATCCGAACGTGCCCAGGAGCCATCCCCTGTGACCGTGACCAATGTGTCAATTTCCCCGGAGTGGGCCCGATCACTGTCACAGTCCATGGCGTCGCTTACGAAAGCAATAGAGTCTCTGCAAGCCTCAGATAGGGGCAGGGACAATGGCTCGCCGGCCTTAGAGGGAACCTCCAACTCACAAAAGCCTCTGGCCTGCAGGGGCCGCTCTCACTCCAGGCAGACCCAGAGGAAACGAATCCACACGGTGTCGCCCAGTCCATCCAGTGGCTTGGCATCCGTAAGCTCTGTTTCTCGCTCCCCGTCACCAGTGGTTGATAGCGAGCAGACCTCAGATTGCGACTCAGACGAGCCCCTTGACCTGGACACTCCAGGGTCACGTGAAACAGTGGACAGCCTCATAGAAGCCGTCAATCAGACCCTGGGGATTGAGGATGATCCCGCAGCGGCTACGGGGCATAAAGTGGCATTTAAGCGAGTGAAGCGCCCGCACAGAATTTTTTCCTCTCACCCGGAGTTTGAGGACAGCAGCACAGAGAACGTCCAGACAGGCGTTTCTCGGGTCAAAAGACACTCAAAGCAAGGTATCAGTTTGCTCTGGACCTCCGTAAAACATGGATGGAATCCCCGATGGTGGATCCTTCGGTTTCGCGCCTAGCCACTAAGACCCTGCTATCCGTCCCTAGTGTTTCCTCGATTAAGGATCCCACGGATCGCCTCAGAGAGAGCTTAGCTCGCTCAGTATATCAGGCATCAGGGTCAGCACTCGCTCCCTCGTTCGCAGCAACTTGGGTAGCCAAGGCTATGATATCATGGTCCGAAACATTAAACAAGGTTGCGAAGGAGCAGGATCTACCTGCAGAGATTTCGCAGGTCACAGGTCAGATGGCAATGGCCGGAGACTATGTAATCAATGCGTTTTTGGATGCGGCCAATTGCTCGGCACTTGCTGCTGCTAATGCAATTTCAATCAGAAGAGCCCTATGGTTAAGGACATGGCGAGCCGATTCTTCTTCTAAGAAGTCCTTGACTTCCCTGCCTTATCAGTGCGGCCGCCTATTAGGGGAGAAGTTGGATCAACTTATCTCCGACTCCACAGGAGGAAAGAGCGGGTTTCTCAACAAAAGGTCAAACTGCTTTTTCGTCACCCATTTCAGGCACGTTTTTGGGCCTTTCGCAACACCGGGTGGACTACAGCGGCCAATTCCGCCGCCTCAACCAGGATAGGGAGCAGCAGGTCTCGTATAGAGCCAACCCACTGGGGAGATTGCGTACTCAGCAGCCCAGATCGAGGGGATCCAGATCCCAAAGATCGTCGGCCAAATGACTCGAGGCCTTTACCAGACGACACCAGCAAGGTGGGCGGCCGCCTACTCTGGTTTTTCCACGTCTGGGCCAATGTCGCTCACGATACATGGGTAAAGGAATTGGTGGCCTCAGGTTACAAAATAGAATTTGTCAGAGACCCGCCAAGACAGTTTTTTCTTTCCCGGCTTCCCAGGGTGGATGCCCAGGCATGGGCTCTTGTTATGATTGAGTTACCGAGGAGGAAAAAACAAAACACAAGCTCAGCCCAGAAAATCAGAGAGGATGGAAACTAGCGGATTGCAGACCCCTAATCCTATCACACAACTAACAGTAGCCGTGGAGTGTTCCTACGGTGATCCTAGACACCTCGTCACAGCCGGAGAGCTAAATAAGCCTAAAGAGAGAAAAGGGGAAAACTGACTGCCCCAGAGCAGACCCCAAAGCAATAGGCAGCCCCCAACATATAATGACGGTGAAACAAGATGAAAACACTAACACGGAAAGATAGGTTGAACAAACGATGGGGCCCAAGCTAACTAAAAAGGACAGGACAGAAAAGCTGCTGTCTGCAATCCGAGAAAACCCTGCTAAAAATGTTACCAACACAACTGATAAGCAAAAAGGACCCTGAAGTCACTAGACTTCAAACCCTATATCAGCACTCAAAATATTCTGAAAGCAGAGCAAAAGAGAACACTGATCAAGGAATAAGAATCCAGCACACCCCCAGCCGGGGATGGCTGAACTCAAAAAACAAAGTAAACAAAACCAAAACTACTAAGTTCAATAGCAGAGCAAAAACTTATCTTTGGAAAGCAGGAATCAGACTGGTCTCCAAGAATCCAGCAGAGAAATCACCAGCCACTCAGAAGGGCGTCGGCTGCCTTATATCCAGTCAGAAGTTCCTGATATCCAATCACAATCCACCTGATCAGGTGGTTGGTTTCTTTCATCCAAATCAGCCTCACTACCTTCCTTCACCAGAAGAGGGAGATCCTCGGACACAAAAGGTGAATGAACAGATGAGCTCACAACAGTACCTCCCCCTTGAGGAGTGGTCACCGAACCCTCATTCAAGTCACCAGGCCGATCAGGATGACCCCGATGAAAAGCACGCACCAATCTTTCGGCATGAATATCAGAGGCAGAGACCCAGGAATTATCCTCCTGACCATAACCCTTCCACTTAACCAAATACTGGAGTCTCCGTCTAGCCAGACGGGAATCCAGTATCTTCTCTACTTCATATTCCATGTTACCTTCAACCAACACAGGGTCAGGGGGTGCCGCCATAGGAACCACTGGTTCAACAAACCTCTTCAACAAGGACTTATGAAACACATTATGAATCTTAAATGTGACAGGAAGAGCCAACCGAATAGAGACCGGATTAATAATCTCCAAAATCTTGTAAGGTCCAATAAATCTAGGTTTAAACTTTGGAGAAGCCACTTTCATAGAGATATTCTTTGATGACAACCAGACCATATCACCCACCTTAAACCGGGGACCAATGGTCCTATGCCGGTTAGAAAACCGCTGGGCCTTTTCCTGGGAAAGAGACAACTTATCCACTACTTGGTCCCAAATCTGCTGCATTCTTTCCACCACAGTGTCAACCCCTGGACAGGCAGAAGACTCCACCTGCCCTGAAGAAAATCGAGAATGAAACCCAAAGTTACAGAAAAAGGGTGACATCAAAGTGGCAGAACTAGCTCTTTTATTTTAAGCAAATTCGGCCAGGGGTAAAAATGAGACCCAATCATACTGATCAGCAGATATAAAACATCTCAAGCCTCCAAAGTCTGGTTTGTTCTCTCCATCTGCCCATTGGTCTGAGGGTGAAATGCAGAGGAGAAGGACAACTGAATTCCCAACTTGGAACAAAAGGTCCTCCAGAATCTAAAGACAAACTGAACTCCTCTGTCCGATACAATGTTCTCAGGAATCCCGTGCAAGCGAACCACCTGTTGCAAAAACAAGGGCACCAACTCTGAGGAAGATGGCAACTTAGGGAGTGGTACAAGATGGACCATCTTAGAGAATCTATCACAAATCACCCAGATAACAGTCATCCTCTGAGAGACAGGCAGATCAGAAATAAAATCCATTGAAATATGGGTCCATGGCCTCCTGGGCACCGGCAAAGGCCTCAACAACCCACTAGAACGAGAACAAGGCTTAGATCGGGAGCAAGTCCCACAGGACTGCACAAAATTTCTGACATCACGAGACAAGGCAGGCCACCAAAAAGACCGACTCACCAAATCTCTAGTACCAAAAATACCTGGATGACCAGCTAACGCGGAGCAATGAATCTCAGACATCACTTTCCTTCTCCACTGGTCAGGAACATACAACCTACCACTGGGACAACGCTTAGGCTTATCCTCCTGAAACTTCTCCAGAGCACGTCTCAAATCAGGCGAGATGGCAGAAAGAACCACCCCTTCACCTAAGATGGTAGCAGGCTTGGTCACAATAGGAGAATCAGCCAAAAAACTCCTGGAGAGGGCATCTGCCTTAACGTTCTTAGTGCCCGGAAGAAAGGAGACCACAAAATCAAAACGTGTGAAAAACAAGGCCCACCTGACCTGTCTCGGATTCAAGCGTTTAGCCGACTCAAAGTAAATCAAATTCTTGTGGTCAGTGAGGACCACAACTTGATGTCTAGCTCCCTCCAACCAATGTCTCCACTCCTCAAATGCCCACTTCATGGCCAACAGTTCTCGATTCCCCACATCATAGTTGCGTTCCGAAGGAGATAACTTTCGGGAAAAGAAGGCACAGGGGTTCATTTTAGATGTTACAGGATCTTTTTGGGACAAAACAACTCCTGCACCAATCTCTGAAGCATACACCTCCACCTGAAATGGAAGTGAGACATCGGGTTGTCGCAAAACCGGAGAAGTGAACCTCCGCTTCAGCTCCTGAAAAGAAGAAACAGCCTCTGGAGACCAATTCAGCAAATTAGCGCCCTTCTTAGTCAAATCAGTCAATGGTTTGGCAATAACAGAAAAATTGGCTATAAACTTATGATAAAAATTAGCAAAACCCAAAAACTTCTGGAGAGCCTTCAAAGGAGTGGCCTGAACCCAATCATAAATGGCCTTTACCTTGGCCGGGTCCATTTCAATAGTTGACGGAGACAAAATAAATCCCAAAAATGAAATCCTCTGTACACCAAAAAGACATTTCAATCCCTTAACATACAGGGAGTTTTCCCTCAAAATCCTGAACACAGTCCGAACATGTTCCACATGAGAGTCCCAATCCCTGGAAAAGATCAAAATATCATCCAAATAGATGATCAGAAACTTATCCACAAAGTCCCGGAAAATATCATTCATGAAGCACTGGAAGACAGAATTGGCGTTAGTGAGCCCAAAAGGCATCACCAGGTACTCAAAATGTCCCTCCGGAGTATTAAACGCTGTCTTCCATTCATCCCCATGCTTAATGCGATTAAGATTATACGCCCCCCTGAGGTCAAGCTTGGTAAACCAGCAAGCACCTTCAACTCTAGAAAATAGGTCAGAAATCAGGGGTAACGGATACTGATATTTAACAGTAATTTTGTTAAGGGAGCGATAGTCAATACAGGGCCTTAATGAACCATCCTTCTTGGCTACAAAAAAAAACCCAGCACCCAAGGGTGAAGAGGATGGTCTAATATGACCCTTCTCCAACGACTCCTTAATATAAGAACGCATAGCCTTATGTTCGGGTACAGATAAATTAAAAAGCAGACCCTTGGGAAATTTACACCCCGGACTCAGGTCAATTGCACAGTCATAACTCCTATGAGGAGGCAAAGACGCAGACTTACTCTCACTAAACACATCATAAAAATCAGCCAAATAGTCAGGAACCTCATGCGACTGGGGAGAGGTGGAGAAAACAGGAGTGTGACTAAGAGCACACCGACAACCCCAACTCACCAGACACAGATTTCCAATCCAAAACTGGATTATGGATTTGCAACCAGGGGAACCCCAGAACGATGGTATCATGCAAATTATGCAACACCAAAAATCTGCAATTTTCTTGATGGTCTGGGGCGACCCGCATTACCACCTGGGTCCAAAACTGAGGTTTATTCTTCGCCAAAGGAGTAGCATCAATACCCCTCAAAGAAATAGGCGTCCGCAGAGGTGTCATAGGGAAACCACAACGTTTATCAAAATCTAAATCCATTAGGTTCGTGGCCGCTCCTGAATCCACAAAGGCTTTAGCGGAAAATGTGGACAGGGAGGAGATCAGAGTAATTGCCAGAAGAAACTTAGGTTGTACACCACCTACAGCAAATGTGTGTGCAAAATGCTTCTCTCGTTTAGGGCAGACAGAAATAATGTGAGAGGCATCTCCACAGAAAAACACAGCTTATTACGCCTTCTAAACTCCTGACGCTGCGCCCTAGACAAAACTATCACATTGCATAGGTTCAGATATTTGTTCAACAGGTGGCAGCATTTCCCGTGTAATTTTACGTTCACGTAAACGCCGATCAACCTGAATGGCTAATGACATAGAATCGTCAAGACCAGAGGGAACAGGAAATCCCACCATAGTATCTTTTACGGTTTATGACAAACCCTTCCGAAAGAGAGCTGCCAAGGCACCACATTCCAAGTGGTGAGGACCGCCCACTTTTGGAACTTTTGACAGTACAGTTCTGCAGAATCTTGACCCTGGCTCAATGCCAACAGGGTCTTTTCAGCTTGATCAATCACATTAGGTTCATCATACAACAACCCCAAGGCCTGAAAAAATGCTTCCACATTAGTTAGAATAGGATCATCTCGTACTAAAGAAAACGCCCAATCCTGGGGATCGCCGCGCAACAAGGAGATGACAATTTTAACCTGCTGCGCAGAGCTCCCCGATGAGTTAGGCTTCAAGGCAAGAAATAATTTACAATTATTCTTAAAATTCAAAAATTTAGACCGATCCCCCAAAAAAACACATCAGGAGTGGGGATTTTTGGTTCAGCAGCGTGTGAATGAGCAAGATAGGCGGAAATTCCTCGCACTTCAGCAACAAGCTGCTCCACACGATCAGACAATTGCTTAAACTCCATCAGGAAGAGAAAAAAAAAATTCCTCCTACGGCCTCAGAGAAAAAGAGGAAAAAATATACGCACAAAAAAAAATTCTGACACTTTTTTTTTAACAATTCCTTCCTGCTTTTGAGTACCCTAGAATCTGCGGTATGGCTGGTAATTCTGTTATGATTGAGTCACCGAGGAGGAAAAAACAACACAAGCTCAGCCCAGAAAATCAGAGAGGTTGGAAACTAGCAGATTGCAGACCCCTAATCCTATCACACAACTAACAGTAGCCGTGGAGTGTTCCTACGGTGATCCTAGACACCTCCTCACAGCCGGAGAGCTAAATAAGCCTAAAGAGAGAAAAGGGGAAAACTGACTGCCCCAGAGCAGACCCCAAAGCAATAGGCAGCCCCCAACATATAATGACGGTGAAACAAGATGAAAACACACAGAAAGATAGGTTGAGCAAACGATGGGGCCCAAGCTAACTAAAAAGGACAGGACAGAAAAGCTGCTGTCTGCAATCCGAGAAAACCCTGCTAAAAATATTACCAACACACCTGATAAGCAAAAAGGACCATGAAGTCACTAGACTTCAAACCCTATATCAGCACTCAGAATATTCTGAAAGCAGAGCAAAATAGAACACTGATCAAGGAATAAGAATCCAGCACACCCCCAGCCAGGGATGGCTGAACTCAAAAAAACAAAGTAAACAAAACCAAAACTACTAAGTTCAATAGCAGAGCAAAAACTTAGCTTTGGAAAGCAGGAATCAGACTGGTCTCCAAGAATCCAGCAGAGAAATCACCAGCCACTCAGAAGGGCGTCGGCTGCCTTATATCCAGTCAGAAGTTCCTGATATCCAATCACAATCCACCTGATCAGGTGGTTGGTTTCTTTCATCCAAATCAGCCTCACTACCTTCCTTCACCAGAAGAGGGAGATCCTCGGACACAAAAGGTGAATGAACAGATGAGCTCACAACAGGCTCTATTGGGAGCCATCAAATTGCTCCAGCACACAGCACACCGGAGCCATTGTTTCAGTGCCAGAACACAAAACAAATCAGGGGTTCTATTCCAACCTTTTTGCGGTTCCCAAAAAGGACGGGTCTGTCAGGCCTGTTTTGGACCTGAAGCTTCTGAACAAATTCATCAGGATCAGACATTTCCGGATGGAGTCTCTCCGGTCAGTCATATCGGCCATGGAGCAGGGAGAATACTTGGCCTCAATAGATATCCAAGATGCATATCTGCATATTCCCATTTTTTCTCCTCATCAGAGGTTTCTACGCTTTGCCATCAGCAATCTACATTTTCAGTTTGTAGCACTACCCTTCGGGCTAGCTACGGCTCCCAGAGTGTTCACAAAGGTTATGGCAGTTGTCATGGCCATACTGCATTCTCGAGGCATAGTAGTCTTGCCTTATCTGGACGACCTCTTGGTCAAAGGCCCTTCAAGTCGGGCATGCGAGGAAAATGTCAACATCACGCTAGATACTCTTGCCCGCTTAGGGTGGTTGGTCAATGCTAAGAAGTCATCCCTTGTGCCAGCTCAAAAGATCTCCTTCCTAGGAATAAT
The DNA here is from genome assembly GCF_039654945.1 of Dendrobates tinctorius. Taxonomy (NCBI): domain Eukaryota; kingdom Metazoa; phylum Chordata; class Amphibia; order Anura; family Dendrobatidae; genus Dendrobates; species Dendrobates tinctorius. The sequence continues at coordinate 25,202,940 of NW_027361671.1, forward strand.
TCTCGACACTCGCCGAGGGTTGGTAATTCTCCCTCAGGAAAAGGTGCTAGCGCTCCGGCAGAGAGTCCCGACACTTCGGCAACCAGTCCCTCATACCATCCGATCCGGGATTAGGAGTCTAGGGAAAATGGTGGCAGCAATGGAAGCGGTACCGTTCGCCCAGTTCCATCTTCGCCCCCTGCAGCACACCCTTTTGTCAGCTTGGGACAAGAATACCTTCACGCTCAACCGGCAGTGCCGACTGTCCTTTCAAGTCAGGCAGTCGCTCGGATGGTGGTTAACCAGTTCCTCTCTGACCCAGGGGAAACCTTTCCCCCCAGACCATTGGTTGGTGATGACAACCGACGCCAGTCTCCTCGGCTGGGGAGCGGTGTTTCGCCACCAAACGACCCCCAGGGACGGTGGTCGCCACAGGAGGCACGCCTCCCAATGATCTTATTGGAGATACGAGCAATTCGGCTGGCTCTGCAAAAGTTTCATCACTTTCTAGCAGGCCGCCCTGTCCGGATTCAGTCGGACAACGCCACGGCGGTGGCTTACATAAATCACCCAGGGGGCACCCGCAGCAAAACAACCATGCGCGAGGTAGGGCACGTTCTGCAGTTGGCCGAAGCAAACCACTCGGTGATTTCGGCTGTCCACATCCCGGGCGTGGAAAATTGGGCGGCAGACTTTCTCAGCCGGCAGGGTCCTGCGTCCGGAGAGTGGTCTCTACATCCCGAAGTCTTCCGTCAGATTTGTCAACTGTGGGGAACTCCGGATGTGGACCTGATGGAGTCCAGAATGAACGCCAAGGTGCCCACATATGTCGCTCGGGCCAGGGACCCGCAGGCAATCGCTGTGGACGTGTTGGTTCTGCCATGGAACCAGTTTCGCCTCCCATATCTATTTCCCCTGCTGCCCCTACTTCCGAGAGTCATCAAAAAGATCAAGCCGGCGATTCTGCTGGCCCCGTTGAGCGTGGTATGCAGATCTAATGCAGCTGCTCGCCGACGTTCCTTGGCGCCTGCCAGAGCGCCCAGATCTACTTTCTCAAGGGCCAATTTGCCACCCGATCTCAGGGGCCCTGTTTTTGACGGCATGGCCGTTGAATCCTTGATTCTAACCCAGGCAGGGTTCGGGAGCAAGGTGGTCGCTACAATGATTAGCGCCCGGAAGCCTGTTTCATCACGAATTTACCACCACAGCTGGAAGGTGTTCTTTGCTTGGTGTCGAGGCCGCGGTGTTTCTCCGCTGAGATTCTCGATCCCCAACATCTTGACTTTTCTCCAGTTGGGCCTAGACTCGGGCTTAGCCCCAAGTTCCCTCAGGAGACAAATATCGGCCTTATCTGTCCTGTTCCAGCGCTTAATTGCTACCAATCTGCAGGTGAAGACTTTCATCCAGGGAGTCTCCCACTTGGTACCTCCCTATAAGGCGCCTGTGGACGCTTGGGACCTTAACCTGGTCCTAAGTGTTCTGCAGGAAGCTACATTTGAACCGCTTCAGGATATCTCCTTGAGGTACCTTTCCTGGAAAGTGGTGTTCCTAGTGGCCATCACTTCTATCAGGCGGGTTTCAGAACTGGCAGCCCTCTCCTGCCAAGCCCCGTTCCTCACTTTCCATAAAGGTAAGGTGGTGCTCAGACCAGCCCCTGCTTTTCTGCTAAAAGTCGTGTCCTCTTTTCACTTTAATGAAGATGTTGTCTTGCCTTCATTTTGTCCAGCACCGGTGCACCGTGTGGAAAAGGCTCTTCACACGTTAGACCTGGTAAGAGCCGTCCGGAGGTACGTGTCGAGGACGGCACCCTTTCGTCAGACGGACACGCTGTTCGTGCTCCCCGAAGGGCGCAGGAAGGGACTCGCTGCCTCAAAATCGACCATAGCCAGATGGATTAGTTTGACTATTCAGGAGTCCTACTTCATTAAAGGCACGCCAAATCCAGCAGGGATCAGAGCGCACTCTACTTGGGCAGTGGGCGCCTCTTGGGCGCTTCGGCACCAGGCTTCGACGGAACAGGTTTGCAAGGCAGCAACCTGGTCCAGCCTGCACACATTTGCCAAACATAATATCCATGCTCAGGCCTCGGCGGATGCGAGCCTGGGTAGAAGGCTTCTCCAGGCAGCGGTGGCGCACCTTTAAACAAGAGGTGCATGTAGCTTGGATCGGTGAGTCAATCTCCCACCCAGGGACTGCTTTAGGATGTCCCACAGTATCTGTGTCCCCAATGAGGCGAAGGAGAAACATGGATTTTTGTGATAACTCACCGTAAAATCCTTTTCTCCGAGACGCTCATTGGGGGACACAGCACCCACCCTATTAGCCAGTTGGCTCTTGTTTTGTTTTAATTTATATGCATTTACTAATTTGGTATAAGGGTGGTGTTTTGGACATGTACCTGTATTATGGCTGATTTTGTTGTCCTCCTACTGCTTTGGCACCAAACTGATTTCCGCCCGCAATAGGGACGAGGGTGTATACGACGGAGGAGGAGCAAGCCTCTATTTTCACTTAGTGTCAGCCTCCTAGCGGCAGAAGCATACACCCCACAGTATCTGTGTCCCCCAATGAGAGTCTCGGAGAAAAGGATTTTACGGTGAGTTATCACAAAAATCCATGTTTTTGGGGAAACATGGTAGTTACAGAAACAGCAAGTAATGTTTATGGATAAAATAAAAATTGGGCTGAAATATTTTTTGCATTTAATCAATAAATATACCCCAAATTAACAATTAAAACGTAACTTTTCACACAAAAAAAACAAGCTCTTACCAGGGTAGGTGATGGAAAAACAAAAAAGTTATGGATCTTGGAAAGCGGCAACATAAAACAACTATTTTCCCCCCCAAAAAAAAATTTTATTGTGCAAACATTCTAAAATTTCAATATACTTCAAATTTTATCCTTGTTTTGTATCACAGCATTCATACCAATCCATAGAATTAATATAAAGGGATATTCTGGTTACATTAATTTAGTTTTTTTACTGTGTAAAATTGATGAAAGATTCCAATAATACTGCATTAAAAGGTTTAATAATTTCTCTTACAAAATACTATTCCAGTCCGGTCCATGTTCTTTTCCTTATGTTCCCATCTTTTGCTATCCATTTAAATTGTTATGGCTAAACCTGTGTGAATGTACATGTATAGTGTAGTTTAAGTGCAGTAATATTTTCACCGATCGCCATCTTCTCTGATTTCCAGTTCTGTTCTGGTCCTCTTCTCGGTCACTTGACAACTTTTCTGACTTGCGGACTCAATGGGGTTTGTGTGAGCTGGAAGTCGCTATTACAGTCTAAGCCTATGGGGCCTAGCTCTGACACTCCATAGACTTGCATTGTAAAACACACTTCTGTTTCACATATAGAGCCTGTGTGATTTGGAGAATCAGAACTTCAGTATCGTGAAGTGGAGGGAACTGGAGCCATGTTGGACACCAGAGAAGACCATGATCGGTGAGTGTATTAACACTTCTTAAGCTTCAATCCGTAAAATCAGATTCTTTATTTCATGATTAAAGAATTTAAGAGTTTAAGATCGCAGTAGTCATTCGAAGCGCATCCGGTTTCACCTCCTAGCACCCCTCATCCCCAATCATGCCTTATGCTCAGGCACATTTTAGTGTTGCCTTGTTCATTTTAAATCATGAAATAAAGAATCTGATTTTACAGGGATACTTGAGCTGAGCCGTCCCAAAAGCTCCCTAGGATACTTCCAGCTCCAGGATTGATGTGGTCTCCTAAATGCCTCCTGCCAACACCTCTATGGGTACCTATCGGGTTTACATTCTTTCCCTATGAGGTTAACCCCTATGCAGGTATCCCCAACTCGGGATCTTCGGGTTCTGCGTCTGGACAGACTTTTACACCTGTACCCTGGGAGGGTTAATTTTACACTCCCACAGGGACAAGAACAGGGGTAAGTCTATTCCCAAAACAGTCGCCAAAGGAAGAGTCTTTACTACTCCCACCATATGGATAACCTCCCTGCACGGAGTGGAAAAGGTAACATCCGCCGTCAGCTACTCTTCGTAGTTCACCTTGTATACAAATAACACAGACTTTCCCCTCAGTAGATTCTAACCCACTAGATCAATGACCATTAGACTTGTGTCACTAGGCTCCCGGACTCCAAGAGAGCCTGCGCCCGGTGTCTGTTGAACCACACCTGGCACAAATGGGGTTCACCAGCTGGGGCGACGGCGTCCACGGTGTAAACGGTCTGGGCATAGATTGATACCTGGCGAATGAACCTGCAATCCATGGGTTCAGCAGTCGGGGGGAAGTTGGCAGCCACATGCCCTAGCCCATCACAGCACCAGCACCTGATAATGGAAGCACCGCTAGTCCGCGGGACCAGTTTAAGGGAAATTGGTCTCCTACCCACATTTCAGGGAATCCCCTCATGGGCTCTGTTCTGACTGACCCCACCAAGTCCCATACCAATTCTTTAGTGGGCATTTAATGTTCTATTAGACTAACCACCTGATCTAAATTACCCAGGGCCTATTGCCACACCTATCGCTGTATGTCTACTGGCAGAGTTCGCACCAACCGGTCAACTACTACCCTCTCTACTATCGGGGCTGGGCTTAAGGTCTCAGGCTGGAGCCACTTTTTTTACCATATAATGAATATGGTTAAATAAAAATAAATTGTGAAAAAGTGACGAATGTTCCAGAAAACAGTACTACCGAAAACTACATCTTGTTCTCCAAAAAATAAGTTCTCACTTATCTCCATTGTCTGAAAATTGTAAAATTTATGGCTCTTTAAATTTATAGCGACACAAAAACAAACGTTTTTTTTTTCAAACACTATATTTAATCGACAAAAGTAGTACAGCACAAATAAAATAATATAAATTTGGAAACATCATAATCATGCTGACCCACAAAATAGACAAAACCTTATTTGTTTAGTACGTGAACAGCGGAAAATACAAAACATCAAAAAATAACAGCTGCCTTTTTTTCTATTTCTTTCCATTAAGAGTTAATAAAAGTTAAGTAATAAGTTCCATGTACAGAAGAAACAAGACTTCTTACAGCTACGGCTACAAAAAAAATAATAGTAATCATCTGCCTCATTTAATGTGACAATGAAAGAATAAAAAAAAAACTTTGTCCTAAAATACCCAAGTGGGCATTTTTTAAGGGGTTCATATTAGTTACATTGTTGTATATTTACTATTGCCTCTATAGAAGTAAAGAGGAAGACTTTTTCGGCAGGAAATATTGAAATGAACGGTAAAATTACTTTTTTGTACTGCAGAAAATGACTGGGCCTGTTCATGGCCTGGTCACAATCATTTTCATATTATGTATGAGATATGAAATGCCTTAGGTGTAAGTCCAAATGCTGGAATACCAGCGGCAGTGCCTAAGGAGCTCTGACCACTGGGCTTGGCAAAGAGTGCCTTAGGTGTATTTTACAGCAGTATGCATAGTTGAAATTGAAGTATGATGTGCTGTGAAAAAACAAGGTTAAAATAAGAAATCACTTAAAAGTGACCTAATGTAGACAACTACACACTACTTTATGCTACTTGCAAACAAAATGTCATTATATTCAGTAGGGTGCGTGTCTACCTGATTGCTCTCACAGGCAGATTCCTGCACATATTTCATATTTTAAAAAGATATTAAACTTTTTCTCAGTTAACTGAGCATAGGAGCTTTCAGAAATGTGGTCACCGAAGCAGAGTACAAGCTGTTTTTATTTTACATATAAAGGGCCCATATACTGTTCTTGCACAGGGGCATCTTCTGTCTGTGTGCATCAGTGATATACACCTCGGCTACTGTCAATTAATAGTGGTCTGAGGAATGTTCTGCCACGCTGAATGCACTCGGACATGTACATGATCAAGATCCACTGCTGACAGCTCCTTTTGCAATTCCCTACCAATTGTCTAGATCGGAGACAAGTCCAGAAAGGCTGCAGGCCATGGTAGCACGTTAAGGCCAGTCAGATTGCACATAGTGGAATTAAAAACATGTGGCCTTGCGTTGTCTTCTGAAAAAAAGTTCCTGGGACACTTTGGAGAAATAACCTTATCTTTGGTTCCAGGACCAAATGAATGTAATGTAGAGCGATTAGTGTACTTGTAATGTAGACTACAGGGATTCTGCTTCTTACATTATACCACCATTCCTCGGAGTAAAAACCAATGTGACATTCCCTTGTGAAAACCTCTTCATGGCATTGCCCATGTGGTTTCAAGGGCAATTTCCAGCAATCATTGCATTTAAGACAAAAGTGTTTTTTTGTGGCTGAAGAGGATAGACCTCTATTCCAGCTTTTCATACTTAATACTAAATAAATTTTAATGTTAACATGTCTATCCATCCTGTCATTTCCAGAATCCCAAGACATTTCCTTCTTGATGTTGCAGTTTGAGGCTATGTGCCCACTGTAGCGTTTTTTAAGCGTTTTTAGGGGTCAAACCGCTTCAAAAACGCTTAAAAGAAGCTTACCAATCATTTTAATGCTTTTTGGCCTTTTTGTGCCAATGGATGCGTTTTTTACCGCTAAGGAAATGCTTAGCAGCTAAAAACGCAGCATGTTCATTAATTTTGCAGCTTAGTCCACGTTTTTAGCTATTTCCTATGGTCCAGAAGACACGCGGAAAAAATGCATCAAAAACACGTGGAAAACATGCAAAAAAGCGCTGTAAAAAATGCACGTTTTCTGGGAAGGAGTCCGGTTTTGTGTCAGGTTTAAAATGCTACTGTGGGCTCATAGCCTGAATGTTGAGGATTGTACTTACAGCGGGTAAAATAAGTGTTGAACACATCATCAGTTTTCTAAGTAAATATATTTCTAAATATGAGTAAATATATTTCTTATTTTATGGACATCTATGGTTTGATTTCTTTGCCTGTGTGGTGTGGATGGGTTGTTATCGACATCTGGTGAGAATTTCATGTCAATAGTACCTATAGAAATATATTTACTTAGAAAATTGTTGAAATGTTCAATACACATCTCATCCGCTGTATATGTTCTTTTACTAACTTGTTTTCTCTCTGCAGCTGTAGTATGTATTATATAGTTTGTGTCCCTGCTCCCGAAGAACCTGGCATCTCCTTTTTTTTCGTCAAGTGTTTTTATTTGGCTTGTTGTTTTATTGCACCAAATTTGCCTTTTTCATTTGTGCCTGTTTTAAAGTCTATTTTATATATTTTCGCCTGTTTTGTTTTTAATTCGCCATTGTGGGTGTAGCTTAGAATTTCCACACATTTTCACCTGATTCATCACTTGCAACTTTTCAACAAGTCACAAAATTTGTCAGAAATGTACTTCAGTCCGCCACTCTGAAGTGAGAGATTTTTGACCAATTTTAAAAGTCATAAAACTGGTTATACAGGAAAAAAGCCAATTTTTGACATTGCGTAAAATTCATGAACCATGTGCGCCATTTTGAATAATTAGGTGCAGAAAATATCAACGAATAACACAATCTAAAAAAAGAAATGTGACAAAAAACCCCAAATGATGAATCGGTTCTTAGTTTTCTAAATGATAAAATACTTGTTATCAATTACAAAAATCTATCCCTTTTGTTATTTAAAAAGGGGTTCTGCATCAGCTAATGTGTTTTAACCCCTTCACAACATCCGCTGTACATGTAGGGCGCATGTCGGAAGCGGGTGTATGGATCCGGCTCCTGCAGCGAGCCCGCCCCATACCCGGCAGGTGATGGCTTTGTATTACAGCTAGGACCTGCCGCTAGCAATCCCGGTGGAGCAGTGCTTGTTAAATGCTGCTGTCAATCTCTAACCGCCATTTAACATGCTGCTATTTTCTCCGCATCCTTGGCGCGCCCGTGACGTAATTGCGTGTTGCCGATGAGTCGTCATGGCAGCCGGGAGTCAGCTGATGAACCCTGTGTCTGTCATGACTGAGCTCCTTTGGAACTCTGCCTGTGGCCGGGCTTCTAAGGAGACTGTGATTTCTGCTATATGCTGGGCCATCGCTGTACATAGCACAAGCTATCAGACAATATCATCTTCAAGTCCCCAAACAGTGCAAAGGAAAAAGTTAAAAAAAAAAAAACACTACCCTTTTCCTCCATGGAAATTAAATATATTACAATTTCTTTTTACAAATACACATATGTGGTATTATTGCGTTCAGAAAAGTCTGATCTATCAAAATATAACAACAGTTAGCCCAATCAGTAAACACAATAAAAAGAAAAAAATTCAAGAACGCAAAAATAATGGGGGTTTTTTGGTCACCGCAACGCTGAGATGAAAACATCTCACCCCGCTAAAAATAAGTTATTGGACAAAAAATGGTGATACAACCCCAACATTTTTTTTTTTTGCAAACTTCTTATTTTTTTTTCACCACTAAAATATTACTTTTTAAAAATGGACATGTTTGGTATCGTCGTAATCATATTGATGAGGAGAATCATACTGCACAGTCATTTTTACCACAAAATTTACACCATAAAAACTCAGAATTTGCGGGGAGTTTTTTTTTTTTCACAATTTCACTTCACTTGGCATTTTTGTCCTATTTTCTCCATGTAATAAAAAGAATGGTGTCATTCAAAAGTACAAAATGCACTTAATGCAACTCAATTATCAGCACACACAACAGATTGAACTTTTCAATACAATATATCTTGCCAAAAAAGTACCAGCACCATCAGGACCATAAATCAATGCAGCAGTTGAAGACCAAAATCCATCACAGTGTGCCACATGGCATTGGTGTTTTTAATGCAAGAATATATCTTGACAAAAAAACACCAGCACCATCAGGACCAAAAATCAATGCAGCAGTTGAAGACCAAAATCAATCACAGTGTGCCACATGGCTTTGGTGTTTTTAATGCAAGAATATATCTTGCCAAAAAAACACCAGCACCATCAGGACCATAAATCAATGCAGCAGTTGAAGACCAAAATCAATCACAGTGTGCCACATGGCATTGGTGTTTTTAATGCAAGAATATATCTTGCCAAAGGAACACCAGCACCATCAGGACAAAAAATCTATGCAGTATCACAGAGCATCTTTATACTTACTGAACGCCCTTTTGGAAGCTGCAGAGGCACTGTCCCAGCCATCCATCATCGCTGCGGCCACCTCATTCCAGAGCTGCCAGTTCACCACTGTGTCTTTGTACTGCTGGTCACGGCTGTCCCACAACGGGATACGCTCCTCAACGAGGCGGATCAGGTGCTCATTGTCGATGTAGACTTCTTCGTCATCCCATTGTGGAACCTAGAAAAAAATAAATATATTAGAATGTTTGTAATTTTAGAGAATGAAAAAGCTAGAAAAAGAAGCAGAGAAGAAACAAGATAAAAGATGAAAATAAAGACAGAAAAAAAAGCACATTATATACTCACATTGCGTCTCCTCGCCACGACTTGACTACGCTGCTCCCGCTCTGAATCCTCCCGCTCAGACCGCTCCCGCACTCCATCTTCACTGCCCGTGTCCGATGTCTGTAAAGAAATCAAAAATTAAAACACATTTCTAGAGGCAGCTAAACTTACCCAAAGGCAGCAACATCCTCACCTCACGATCAGCTTGGGCCAGTTCTTGTCGAGATTGCGAATAGACCGATCCAGAAGATGACATGCTGAAATGAAAGCAAATTAAACATTAGTACATTATAAAATTGTACGGGACACACAGACATTATGTTGAAGAATACTCAAATTTGGGCTCCTGAAGCTTGAATCCACACTTGGAAGGCTCTTCTGGGCTTTTGTCTGCTCTCTGCAAGGCTGTCTGTAGAGTAATTGTCTGACCCTGAAGACACCTTCTTTTATCTACACTCCTCCCAAGCAATGTTGCTTGTTTAGGGGGAGTTTTAGACAAGTGTCTAGACATTGTTTACTCAAAGCGCGTGCGCGCACAAGGCGCTGACATGCGCGGTGCCAAGTGCTCGTCAGCGATCACATAGACTAATGCTATTTTTGGGCGCACACGTGCACGCGCGATTTTTTTAAGTATGTAGGCGGAACAAAAAATGCAACATGTAGCGTTCGGCGCGTCTGGGCGCACACCTGTAAAATGCGCAGCTCATGATAAACGCTGATTCGCAAGACCCTGCGATCACCATGTTAAAGATAGGGGAACATTGTGCGTGCGCACGATGCGCTGCGCGATCAAACGCTAGTGTGAAACCATCCTAAGTGGTTAAAACACCTCCTTTAACATAATCATTCCTCCGCGATCTTAATCGTGGTTGCTGATCGTTTCCATGGTACCTCAAGGTCATCTGATGATCTCAGGGTATGGTGGCCTGTTAGACCCAGCTATAAGCTGGTTCTAACAGGCTGAATCGGTATAGAATTGACATGTCTCAGGCATTGCAGTACTCAAGTCCTGCAGTGTATGACACTAGCGATCAAAGTACAAAATATTCATGTCCCACAGTGGGACTAAGTGAAAAAGTACAAAGAAGTTAAATGAAATATGAAAAAAAGTTTTTTAAAAAATCCACTCAAAACGATCAAAAAAACATGAAAGCTGTTTCACCACTAAAAAGGCAGCCTCTGTGTTAAAATAAATGTATACAAAAAAGTACTCATAATTGGTATCGACATCTGGAACAATCCGAACTATAAAAGTGTTATGTTATTTGTACCATGTAATTTGTGGAAAAGTTAATAAAAAAACACCAAAAAATTACAGTTTTTCATCATTTTTTGACATACAAAAAATTGAATGAAAATTGATTAACAAAAATAAAAAAAAGTCGTGCAAAAAAATTAGATAAATGAAAACACTAAATCGTCTGGCAAAAAACTCCCAAATTTAGCTAATTCAGCAAAAAAAATTTAAAAAGTTACAGCTCTCAGAATATGGTGATGCAAAAACAAATTCATTGTTGTAAAATATTGTTTTTAGTCTATAAAAGCAGCAAAGCATAAAAAAAAATAAATCTGGTATCACTATTATCGCACTGACATGAAAAATAAAGTTGCTTAATATCTTTTACCGCACGGTGAACAGCATAAAAAAAAATATAAAACAATAATTGAATTGCTGATTTTTATTCATTTAGCGTCAGAAAAATCTGAATAAATAGTGATCCAAAAAATGTTGCATAACATTTTTTGATTGCTTCTTATTCAGACTTTTCAGACGCACAGTGGTTTCAAAAAGATCTTCAACTACTTGTGAAAAATAATCCCTCATACAGCTATGTACACCCAAAAAATATTCGGCTCTCAGAATATGACCACAAAAATACAAATTAAAAAAAGGATTTTCACGCAAAACATTGATCATTTCACACAAAACTCCAAAAATGGGCCAGACAAAAGTATTGGCACCCTCAGCCTAATACTTGGTTGCCAAAATAACTGCGACCAACCGCTTCCGGTAACCATCAGTGAGATGCTCTGCTGGAACTTTAGACCATTCTTTGGCAAACTGCTCCAGGTCCCTGATATTTGAAGGGTGCCTTCTCCAAACTGCCATTTTTAGATCTCTTCACAGGTGTTCTATGGGATTCAGGTCTGGACTCATTGCTGGCCACCTCAGAAGTCTCCAGTGCTTTCTCTCAAACCATTTTCTAGTGCTTTTTGAAGTGTGTTTTGGGTCATTGTCCTGCTGGAAGACCCATGACCTCTGAGGGAGACCCAGCTTTCTCACACTGGGCCCTATATTATGCTGCAACATTTGTTGGTAGTCTTCTGACTTCATAATGCCATGCACACGGTCAAGCAGTCCAGTGCCAGAGGCAGCAAAGCAACCCCAAAACATCAGGGAACCTCCGCCATGTTTGACTGTAAGGACCGTGTTCTTTGAATGCCTCTTTTTTTCTCCTGTAAACTCTATGTTGATGCCTTTGCCCAAAAAGCTCTACTTTTGTCTCATCTGACCAGAGAACATTCTTCCAAAACGTTTTAGGCTTTTTCAGGTAAGTTTTGGGAAAATCCAGCCTGGCTTTTTTATATCTCGGGGTAAGAAGTGGGGTCTTCCTGGGTCTCCTACCATACAGTCCCTTTTCATTCAGATGCCGACGGATAGTACAGGTTGACACTGTTGTACCCTCGGACTGCAGGGCAGCTTGAACTTGTTTGGATGTTAGTCGATGTTCTTTATACAACATCCGCACAATCTTGCGTTGAAATATCTTATCAATTTTTCTTTTCCGTCCACATCTAGGGAGGTTAGCCACAGTGCCATGGGCTTTAAACTTCTTGATGACACTGCGCACGGTAGACACAAGAACATTCAGGTCTTTGGAGATGGACTTGTAGCCTTGAGATTGCTCATGCTTCCTCACAATTTGGTTTCTCAAGTCCTCAGACAGTTCTTTGGTCTTCTTTCTTTTCTCCATGCTCAATGTGGTACACACAAGGACACAGGACAGAGGTTGAGTCAACTTTAATCCATGTCAACTGGCAGCAAGTGTGATTTAGTTATTGCCAACACCTGTTAGGTGCCACAGGTAAGTTACAGGTGCTGTTAATTACACAAATTAGAGAAGCATCACATGATTTTTCGAACAGTGCCAATACTTTTGTCCACCCTCTTTTTTATGTTTGGTGTGGAATTATATCCAATTTGGCTTTAGGACAATTCTTTTTGTGTTTTTTCATTTAAGACAAATTAAATGAAAATAATAATACCAAAGAATTTGTGTTTGCAATCATTTTCAGGAAGAAACTGAGTATTATCTGACAGAATTGCAGGGGTGTCAATACTTTTGGCCACAACTGTAAATGAATAAATCCACCTTATCACTGATACCTCACAGTGAATTGTGCAAAAAAACCTAAAAATTCTTGCACTGCTGTCTTTTTGTTTATTGCGCTTCCGAAAAATCGGAGCAAGGTTTGGCTCACATTTCTCCCGAGTACTTACACCAGGGTTTCTGTGTGAATCCCCCAAACTGCGATTCATTTAAAACCTGTGACGAACTCACATGGGGTCACTTTGGACTCCATCTGGTCTGTGTTCCGGCGGTGTCCCATCATTTTAGGCGTCTTTGTGTGGATGACCATAGTTCTGTGCACGCCTAAAAAGAAGGATACCACAGGAGCAGACACCATACGGACTCCAAAGTGTCTCCTTCGGCTTCATTATGGTGGGTGGTTCTACAGAGGCTTTGTCTGAATCGTATTTTTGTGATATTTACACAGAATCACCAACGTAAGTGCTCATCGTAGAACACAAGAATGTGTTCCCAGCCTTATACTGAAAGATAAAAAAAATGTTATGTACCCCAAAATGTTACCAATAAAACCCCCTAACTTAGCCCGCACAAAACCAGCCCCCACTGAGGCAGGGGGCGGACATACCGCCGATGAAACCGGTGCAGCTGCACAGGGACCCCGAAATAGAGGGGGCTCGATCAGCTGCTGAAATGTTTTGTTCTTTCATAGAGCCAGTGTATTATGTATAATACACACACATATACAGTATAGTACACAGGTGTGTATTATATGAGTATATTCCACCTGCGCAGTAGATATCGATTTATACTGTATTTGTGTATTAATTACTTAGGTATATGCTAGCTCATTGTTAAAAGCAACCACTGTATGTCCCTTTTGACTAGAGCTAGTCTCAAAAAGTCTCCCCACAATGTCTAATGCCCCCTATTTATGTATGGAGACAAAGTAGACAGTATGTGTAAAGGTAAATATCATTTAAGGGAGTTTACCCAAGGGCAGACAGATCGACGATGCAGCTGCATTGGGCCCAAATGTGTAGGGGGGCCCACTGACACCATTGAATATTTCAGCTGGGTTTGCATCCTCGGACACACATTCAGTTGAAATATCTTGTAGCAGTTTAAGAGTGGGTGGTCATGTGACCATAAGTAGTTGAGTTCTATACTTCTGGCCACATTCCATCTATAGGTGTATTGAGCGAGGCCATGCATGTCTAGCCTGAATATACCCGGAAGTTTGGAAATCACATATTTGTGGCCACATGGCTGTCCACTCTTATTGTTGACGCCAGAGAAACCTCACAACATGTACTCTATGCGATGAAATATTCAACAATCACATACAGTGACTTTAACGTTTTAGCAAAAAGACTGAACAACCCCTTTAACGATGTGCGCCCATCGGCCGCCCTGTGACATGATCGCTGGGCTCTAATTATTTATGACAGCAGGGAGTCTGTTAAAGACCTCCATGCCTGCGATCACAGAGCTCTGTTGAAACTCAGCTGTGTCTGGGCTTCAAAGAAGACTTTTGCTCTGTTTGGCAGTACTCAGATAATACAGTTTATAGCACAAGTGATCAGACAAACCCAGGTGCAGGTCACCTAAGGGAGCTAACACATACAGTAAAAAGTAAAAAAAAAAAAAAAAAGTTTTAGAAAGAAAAAAAATTATCCCCCCCCATTAAAAATATAGATATTATAAAATGGAAAAAATATACAGATGCAACAACGCCGCTTTCATAAAAGTACAATCTATCAATGAATAAACTTAAAGCACCTCTCCAGCATTTATTTTGTATTGCAGTGCTGGAGTGATGCCCCTAATATACAGCTCTGGCAAAAATTAAGAGACCACCACATCAAAATCCATTCATGGGTAGCCCATTCTCCAGACCTGAACCCCATTGAAAAACTCTGGAATGCAATCAAGAGTATGATGGATAGTCACAAGCCATCAAACAAAGAAGAACTGCTTAAATTTTTCACCAAAAGCAGTGGGAAAGACTGGTGGCAAGCATGCCAAGACGCATGAAAGCTGTTATTAAAAATCCCCTGACGAAGCTGCAGGTCAGCAGCGACACGCGTTGGGTTCTGTGGGCAGTGTGAGTATGCTTAGGTAATTTTCATGTGATCCAGCAATTGCCTTCCCTCATCTATGGACTTGCATGGTAATCATTTGGATTGTTTACATACCTACAAGTGACTATTAGACTGATCGGACTTCATTTCTGCAAATTGTCCATATGTTTATACTAAACAATTTATGCATATTATATGGTGATAGAGGGCATTGCTGTGAATGCATTTTTTTGAAACACTTATTTATATAAACATTTCTTCCTTTCTATACTGCATGTGTTCTCCACCTGCCCACTTTTGTTTCATTTGTGGTTTTTAATTGTTTTTATTGTACACTTGGATCTCTCTGGCTATTGTATGTCAATAAAAGCCTTTTTTCACATGGACATTCTGCTGTTGCGTGCATGTTATCCTGTGTCTGTTTTCTCCCTTTTTTTCATTTATTCCACAAAATTCTTATTTCAGAACTTTTCCTGAGTTAAAACATTAGTATTGTTGTTTTTAAATAATTATGAACTTGTTTTCTTTGCATTAATTTAGGTCTGAAAGTTCTGGGTTTTTTTTTTTTTAAATTTTGACCATTTCTCCTTTTCAAACAAAAAAGCAAAATTTATTGCTTGGAAATATGGAGACGTTGTCAGAAGTTTGTAGACTAAAAGAACAATTTACATTTTACTCAAATATATACCTATAAAGAGAAAAATCAGACAAACTGAACATTTGAAAGTGGTCTCTTAATTTTTGCCAGAGCTGTAAGTTCCCTGCTACTAGTCTTAGGCCACGTGCACACGTTGAGTATTTGGTCAGTATTTTACATCAGTATTTGAAAGCCAAAACCAGGAGTGGGTGATAAATGCAGAAGTGAACATGCTCGGATAAGCATGCTCGGGTGCTAACCGAGTGTCTTCGTCGTAAAAAAAATATGTTCGAGGCCCTGCGGCATCATGTCTCGCAGCTGTTCGGCAGCCAAAAAAAAAGAATGGATTGGCTGTCGAACAACCGCGAGACATGCAGCCGCGAGGACTCGAACAGCACCCAACATGCTCGGATAACACCTTATCCGAGTATGTTCGTTCATCACTTGTGGTGACGTGTTTCTATTATACTTTTCATCTGACTGTTCCGCACCTGGTTTTGGCTTACAAAAAACTGATATAAAAAAACTCATTAAACACTGAACGGGTGAATATGACCTTATACTTACTAGCTGGTGGTTTAATCTGTTCCCAGTGCCGCCCTTTTCAGTCTCCAGCAGTTTGTGATCTGCCGGATCGCTGCAGCGTTTGCTGGCAAATCTAGAGGTCACAACTCATTGTATGTCTATGACAGGCAGAAAAAGGCCAGTACGAAGATCTCATAGACTTACACTGAGAGCTTGTGACCATTACTTCTGACTTCCAGTCAGTCAGGACTCGCGGTCACAAAATAATGGACAGGAGCGGCACCAGGAAGAGCTGAAGATGGCGGCTGGTAAGTATAAGACTAGGTGCAGGGAACTTACATTAGCAGCACCACTCCAGTGCTGAAAGAAAAATAAATGCTGGAGTGGCTCCTTAACTAACCTGAAAGGTAAATATCATGAATAAAAAAAAATGTTTTGGTCTTCGAAAAAAGCTGCAAAAAAATACAATAAGGAATTATCAAAATGTCATTGTCATATGTGTGCCAAAATGATATGAAAATAAACGTCATCTTGCCCAACAATAAATATGGAATCACACAGCTCCATCAACTGACAAATAAAAACATTAAGCGTCTCTGGAAATGGTGACACAAGAAAAATTATATATTTTGCAAATATCCAGTTTTTCTTTTCACAACAAAAATATTTAAAAAACTTCACAAATTTGGTATCGCCATAACGGTACTGATGAGTAGACTAACCTATACTATATATAAGGAGGTGTGCGTGCCATCATTCTATATACATTTGTGTGAAAAAGTGTTTGCCCCCTTCCTGATTTCCTATTCTTTTGCATGTTTTTCACACTTAAATGTTTCAGATCATCAAGCAAATTTAAATATTAGACAAAGATAAAGCACGTAAAAACAATGCAATTTTTAATTGAAGCTCTTTATTATTAAGGGAAAAAGAAATTCAAACCTACAAGGCTCTGTGTGAAAAATTGATTGCCCCCCAAAAACCTAAATTAACTGTGGTTTATCACATCTTTGGGAAGATGAATTCAAATTCCCTAGCCACGCCCAGGCCCAATTACTGACACACCTGTTCTCAATCAAGAAAACGCTTAAATAGGACATGCGTGACAAAGTGAAGTAGACCAAAAGGTCCTCCAAAGCTTGACTTCATGCCAGAATCCAAATAAATTCTGGAACAAATGAGAAACAAATTAATTGAGATTCATCAGTCATGAATAGGTTTTAAAGCCATTTCTAAAGCTTTGGGACTCCAGTGAACCACAGTGAGACCCATTATCCACAAATGGCAAAAACATGGAACAGTGGTGAACCTTCGCAGGATTTGCTGGCCGACCAAAATTACTTCAAGAGCGCAGCGACGACTCATTCAAGAAGCCACAAAAGACCCCACAACAACATCCAAAGAGTTGCAGGCATCACTTGCCTCAGTTAAGTTCAGTGTTCATTCATGACTCTACCATAAAAAAAGAGACTGAGCAAAAATGGCCTGCATTTCAGAGTTCCAAGACGAAAACCACTGCTGAGCAATAAGAACATAAAAGCTCATCTCAGTTTTGCTAGAAGCATCATGATGATCCCCAAGACTTTTGGGAGAATACTCCATGGACTGACGAGATGAAAGTTGAACTTTATGGAAGGTGTAAGTTCATCTTGCAATTGCAAGTAACACAGCATTTGGCATAGAAGTAACACAGCAATTCAGAAAAGGAACATCTTACTAACTGTAAAATATGATGGTGGTAATGTGGTGCTCTGGGGCTGTTTTGATGATCAGGACTTGGAAGACTTGTTGTGGCAAATAGCCACGAATTCTGCTGTGTACCAAAATATCCTGAAGGAGAATGTCTGGCCATCTGTTCATCACCTCAAGCTGAGACGCATTTGGGTTATGCAGCAGGACAATGATCCAAAACACACCAGCAAGTCCACCTCTGATTGGCTTAAGAAAAACAAAATTGAGACTTTGGAGTGGCCTAGTTAAAGTCCTGACCTTAATCCAATTGAGATGCTGTGGCATGACCTTAAAAAAGTGATTCATGCTTGGAAACCCTTCAATGTGACTAAATTACAACAATTTTACAAACATCAGTGAGCCAAAATCCCTCCAGAGCGTTGGAAAAGACTCATTGCCAGTTATCGCAAATGCTTAATTGTAGGTGTTGCTGCTAAGGGTGGCTCAACCAGTTATTAAGTTTAGGGGGCAATCACTTTTTCACACAGTACCCTGTTGGTTTGGATTTCTTTTTCTCTTAGTAATAAAGACCTTCATTTAAAAACTGCTTTTTGTGTTTGCTTGTGTTATCTTAGTATAATATTTAAATTTGTTTTGTGATCTGAAACATTTAAGTGTGACAAACATGCAAAAGAAAAGGAAATCAGGAAGGGGCAAACACTTTTTCACACAACTGTATAAAGGGCTATGGGGGTCATCATGTTATATATAAGGGGCAGTGGGGCCACCTAGTGGATATAAGGGGGAGTGGGTGCAATAATGTGTATAAGGGGCTGTGTGGTCATCATACAATATAGGGAGCTGTGGGGGCCATAATATAGTGTGCAAGGGGGTGGGGGTGGCATCATACAATATACAGTATATTGGGCTGTGGGGGCCATCATATTGTATATAGGGAACTGTGGGGCCAGAATATAGTGTATAAGAGGGTGTGGGTGTCATCATATAGTGTATGGTAGTGTATAGGGAACTGTGGGCTCAGGGACAATCATACTGGTATAGGAAGCTGTGCGAACCATCATACAGTGCATAGGAAGCTGTGGTGACCATCATATAGTATATAGGGTACTGAGGTGACTATACAGTGTATAGGTAGCTGTGGGTACGTTATACAGTGTGTAGGGCGCTGTGGGGGCCATCATACAGTGCATAAGGATCTGTGTGGACCAGGGGCGTATCTTGGGGGGGCAGCCAGAAGGAAGGTGCAGTTGGGCTACCTAATGCAGTGCTCTGCAGTGTCTTCCCCCTGCGGCTGCATTCTGCTGCCCCCTGGACTAGCAGTCAGCTCTTCTCTTTACTGGCTGTCAAGCTGACAGCCGGCACAGAGAAGCTGCAGTGCACTGGCACCGGGTCAGAGCGACTCCAGCACTGTGATCATGTCATGTGATCACGATGTTGACGTCACTCATTGGCACTACAGAGACGCAGGATATGTGGTAAGTGCTCCAGTGGAGCTGAAGACACCGAAGATAAGTGCATGGGGGAGATTTGGAGTGGGGATGGGGGATTTAATGTGTGGGGAGATTTGGAGTGGAGATGGGGTTATTTATTGTGTGGGGGAGATTTGGAGTGGAGATGGGGTTATTTATTGTGTGATGGGAGATTTTGAGTGGAGATAGGGTTATTTACTGTGTCTGGGGAGATTTGGAGTGGACATAGATTTGAAGTGGAGGTGGGGTTATTTATTGTGTGGGGAGAGATTTGGAGGGGGATGGGGGTGTTTAATGTGTGGGGAAAGATTTGGAGTGGGGATGGGGATTTATTGTGTGTGGGGAGATTTGGAGTAGGGATACATTTGGAGTGGAGATGGGGTTATTTATTGTGTGGGGGTGATTTGAGGGGGATGGGGGTGTTTAATGTGTGGGGAGAGATTTGGAGTGGGGATGGGGGATTTATTGTGTGTGGAGAGATTTTGAGTGGGTATGGGGGGATTTATTGTGTGTGGGAGATTTGGAGTGGAGATGGGGTTATTTATTGTGTGGGGGGAGATTTGGAGGGGGATGGGGGTGTTTAATGTGTGGGGTGAGATTTGGACTTCTGAAATCTCACAGTGCGCACTGCACACTGTAAGGATACTCTCATGCTGGCGACTTGCATACATGCAGTCACATGCTGACTAGACATGTGTGGCCTCACTCAATGAAAATGAACTGAGCTAGGCGGGCACGTCTAGTCGGAATGTGGCCAGAAGTATACAAATAACATGCTTGTGCTGACGTGACTGTCCATTGGCAAGGGAGAATCTTAAAAGTGTGCAGGCATTCGTTGTGAGAATTCAGAAGTCTACAATGTCAGGATTCAGCTCTGCAGGTTCCAGCAGTCATCACATGGACGCTTCAGTTTTATGCGATTTTCATATTTATGGTCCTGTGACGAGCTTCTCTTCCTGCTTCCCTCAGTTTTTCACTGAACATTGAGAGCATTAGGAATAGCAGCTCGTCGGTACATGACTAAGTGTGCAAATCGCATATGTACTTGGGGGGAGGGGCGCCAAACTGAATTCTTGCCCCGAGTGCCAGATAACATAGATACACCTCTGGTGTGGACCATCATGCAGAGCATAGGGAGCTGTGGGGGCCATCATACAGTGCATATGGAGCTGTGGGGAACATCATACAGTTTATAAGGAGCTGTGGGGAGCATCATACATTGTATGGGGAGCTGTGGGGACCATCATACATTGCGTATGGAGATGTGGGATTATCATACAATATATAGAGGGCCTGTGGAAGCACTCAGGACATTACTTTTTTTTTAAATGGGTGCATTATTAGTTTTGATTGTGACTTTGAGGGGACATTATTGCTTTTGGGGAGGGGAAGGACTACTCAAGGGTATTTGTTGCATGGCGGGGACACTACGGATATTATTACCTTCAAAAGAGCATATCTAGCATTATTACTTGCTTGGTAGCACAGTGGGGTCCTTACTACTTACTATGGGATGGTATTATTTTTATAGGCCCCCTCTATCTGGCATATTGCGTTTATAGCACTAATTTGCGGCGGGGTAATCATAGTAATGACATAATATTTGAAGTACTGGGGTTACTGTTCCATGCTGGAAGAGCAGGCAACATGGGGAGGTTGTGCAGGTTGGGGATAGATGGGGGCGGTGCTGGAAATGTGAGGAGTCATATACAGTATGTCTATGTTGTAATCTCTGCAGAGTCTTGGCTGGAACAAGTCGTCATGTCGCTCTGGACCAAATTAAAAAGACTAGAAAAGTGAACAACTCAATCAGAAAGAATGTAATCTGTAACTCCCTTTACTGTATATAATTGTACTGTTACCTCCTTAATATGGTTGGCAGGTCTGGTATCTACCAACATATGATCACCGTGTGGTGGTAATATCAGTCTTTTCAAAAGCGTGTTTTTAATTTAGTAACAGATTAATGCATTTCAATCATGCAGTGGTGCGTGTATGGCGGTATTATTGGTCTTTGTACAGTGTGTTATGTAGATGCAATGGTCATATAATATTATATACTCACTGTGTATTGGTGATGATAGAGGGCATTGTGTAGCATAGTAACATAGTAACATAGTTATTAAGGTTGAAGGGAGACTTTAAGTCCATCTAGTTCAACCCATATCCTATACTAACTTGCCCTAACATGTTGATCCAGAGGAAGGCAAAAAAACCCATGTGGCAAACAGTAAGCTTCACATTGGGGAAAAAAATTCCTTCCCGACTCCACAGACGGCAATCAGACTAGCTCCCTGGATCAACGCAATATTAAGAAAACTAGTGTATATACCCTGTAATATTATACTTTTCAAGAAAGGCATTGAGTCCCTTCTTAAATTTTAGTAGGGAATCACTCATTACAACATCATATGGCAGAGTCTCACTGCTCAGTATTTATGGATTGTATAGCAGTAATTTTTGTAATATTTGTCTTTGCATTGTGAATTTTAGGTTAGCAACAGTGGTATACTGTAATTGTATATGTATAGATCCTCTTTTAAGTGGCGGGGAGGTTGTGTGGGGAAACACACACTTTGGAGCTTGGGCCCCTCATCTTTTAGGACCCTAGCAACGCCTGATTTACACAGACACAAATCTTGGAAACCTTTTTGATAGGGATGAGGGAACCAAACTTCAAATTTTGGCATTCGTACCCGACAGTTACTGTACAGTGCTAAACTCTGAACATGGACTTTCCCTGGAAGTCCGTTGCAATATTCGGAGTCCTGGATCACATCTGTGAGAGAGATGCAGAGAGAGAAAGAAAGAGAAAATATTTTCCGATTCAAAAGTACAGGTCCCATTGTTTTGGTTCAAGTTCGGGTACAGTTCCAGAATCAAGCTTTGGAATAAAATTTAGGTCGGGTACCAGAACTCGAATTTTCATGGGTCCGCTCAGCTCTACTTGTGGAAAGTTATTTTAGAAAATGAACACTTATAGCCCCAAAAGTGGACCCAACTACATATTAATGCTCATGGTTTTACTGACAGACGCCATATGATTATATGATTAGCTTTAGCCAAAGTTTGACACAAGTAAAGTAAAATATGATATACAGTGGGGCAAAAAAGTATTTAGTCAGTCAGCAATAGTGCAAGTTCCACCACTTTTTCCACCATAATATGCAAATAAAAGGAAAAAAAAACAGACAATGTGATTTTCTGGGTTTTTTTTTCTCAGTTTGTCTCCCATAGTTGAGGTCTACCTATGATGTAAATTACAGACGCCTCTCATCTTTTTAAGTGGTGGAACTTGCACTATTGCTGACTGACTAAATACTTTTTTGCCCCACTGTAAGTGAAATAGCTGCTTTATCACTTAGCTTAAACTCTTGTGAACGCAGCTCTATAATCCTCAATCATTTTTCTACCAACTGTCACAGAAAAATGAGCTAATCCCTCACGTCTTGATGGTAAGTAGGAGTTGAGCCTGTTAGTAGCAATAAGACAGCGAGATACTGAGATGAACAATAAAGTTTATTGACTATCAAAAGTTATTGTTAGTGCTCCTCTTTTATGTCTGTAGTTCTGACAACTTTCAGTTCATCCAGATGGTGAGTATATCCACACGGATATTAATAGGTGACAGGTCTTTCTTGACAGGTACAGAAATAGCCATTTCTCCATTAAAATTTTTCACTTGAACTGTTGCCCATGATTGTTCCTAGGCTCCTAAGAAGGGAATATAAAACAAACAATTTTTTCAGACTTTCAAGGGACCTCTTAGGAAAGAGCAGCTTTGGTCAGACGATTTATGCTGGGCAGAGCTGAATGTGGAATTCTGTATTTTTTTTATAGTTTATACCACCAATAACACTTGACACAAGTATTGGGCCCTTTATTTTACAGCATTGATTCTCTAAAACAGGTTTATAATAAAAGTAGAATTCTGATGTGGGTCGCCATTAAGGTTTTTCCCTGGAGTTCCTTTGTTTTAATTTTTATTCAATAAGAAATTTGACCTTTTTGTGATGTATACAACAGCTGCAGGTGTCAGTAAGCGAACCTGGTGATTCCTGTGCACAAAGCAGCATCTTTTCCCTATGAGCTAGTCAACTCTCTGGACAGACCTTTGCTATTTCTGGTACCAGAACCTGTTGTTCCTGATTGGCTTTGCACTTCCTTTGTGAGATTTAGCTCCCGACCTTGAGTGTAGATTAGTCAAGAGCAAACATGGGCGGATAAGGGGTTATCTGAGCATGCTCTGGTGCTAACCGAGTGTCTTTGGTGTGCTTGAATAATCTCTGAGTCCCCGCAGCTGCATGTCTCGCAGCTGTTTGACAGCCACAATACATGCAGTGATTGCCTAACAAACTCGGTTATCCAAACACATTCGCCCATCACTAGTCTAGATCTCTCATCTGCTGCTCCTCCATGTTGTGCTGCTGTTACCTTGAACTGACTGCCACCTACCCATGTTAACCCTAGTGGTTGCATTAAAAAAATCCAATCAAGACCCTGATCATTGCAGCAGCCTTATGCTATGGGGTTGACTAACAGAGAGCTGATTGCGCTGTATAGCTAGAGGTTGCACTGTTCAGTAACTTTTTTGTGTAATTTCATTTCTGTATTCCTCCATGTGATATTGATGCGGAAAATGGTTGCTGTATGTCCCAAGTTTGGCCTAAGTAATTACAGTAGCTCAAGTATCCATAAGGATGACCACTAGCAACTAACTAAGGGTATGTGCACATGTTGCGGATTTTGATGCGCTTCCGCAGCATTTTTGGACTCACGGAATTGCCTCAAATCTGCAGTGCGTTGTGCACACAATGTAAATCAATGGGAAATTCGAAAACGCTGTGTACACGCTGCGGAAAAAAACACTCGGAATCACAGCATTTTATTTTCCGCAGCATGTCAATTCTTTTTGCGGATCTGTAGCGTTTCTGCACCCATTGACTTCCATTGATTTTTTCCAATCCGCAGCAAAACCGCAGATGTAAAAAAGATCTCCGATTTTGCTGTGGATTAGGGTGTCAAAAATGCTGCAGAGGGAAGTGATGTCAAGTGTGTGGGCGGAGTGTGTGCGTGTGTGTAGGAAGGAAGTCACCATGCTGAAGCCAAAATGGAGGGTTATCGTCACATGGGGATGGATGTCAGGCGTCTGACTGACCTGGTGTGTATGTGTGTGTCTGTGTGCGTCTGTCTGTGTGCATCTGTCTGTCCCCATGCGACGATAGTGAAACATAATTGTACTCAGTTGCCCTATGGGACTGCTGCTCCCATCCGGTTATTATGGTGGGAGAGTAGTCCCATTGTCCGGCGACTGAGTACAATTGAGAGTAAAACACCAAACACATATATGACATACAATACATGTAACATACATTACAGGCAGTACATACAACATAGAGTATATACTCACCACATATACCTAATTCCCTGAAGCCCTCGGTCCCCTAGAAAAAAATCCAAAAAAATAAACCAATAATATACTCCATGGTCCGCAGAAATCCAATAAAATGCTCCTGTCCAGTGTATCGCGGAGTTTGCAGGAGTTTTGCAGCTCCGTGCTGTCACTTTACGGCACTAGAGCTGTGTGAGAATTTTCCCACACAGCTGTGCCATAAAGCGAGAGTACCGGAGTCAATGAACTCCGGTAAACTTTTGTGCGTGTGCAGTAATACTGATGTGACTGTTCTCCATGGCAGATCGTCATGGAAAACTCGATTTTAATGGACTGCGTTGGACCAGGGAGTATACAATTGGTTTGCTATTTTTTGTTTTTTTTTTCTAGGAGAACAAGGGCTTCGATCGGAATAGCAGTCAAATAAAATATTGTCAAAAAAATTGTTTAATTATTTCATTAAAATACTTTTCTATAATGTCTGTGTGTTTTATTTCCCCTTTCATACTTTAGGATTAATAATGGATAGGCGTCTTATTGATGCCTCTCCATTATTAACCGGGCTTAATGTCACCTTACATAGCAAGGTGACATTAACCCCTTCTTACCCCATATGCCACCGCTACACGGCAGTGGGAAGAAAGAGGCTAAGCGCCAGAATTGATGCATCTTACAGCTGTGCCATTTCTGGGGTGGCTGTGGGCTGGTATTTGTAGCCGGGGGGGGCAATATCCATGGCCCCTTCCTAGGCTATGAATATCAGCCCGCAGCTATCTGCATAGCCTTTCTAGCTATAAAATATAGGGGAACTCCACATCATTTTTTTTGGGTCCCCCTATTTTAATAACCAGTAAAAGCTATGCAGACAGCTGCGGGGGTGATATCCATGGCCTGGGAAGATCCATGGTATTAACTCCTTCCTAGGCTATAAACATCTGCTCCTAGTTACCGACTTTCCCTCTCTGGTGCATAAAATTGTGTGGAAGCCAATGCCCTTTTTTTTTGCCAACCCCTTATGTTAACACCATAAAAAAAGTTAAAAAAACCTGCAATTAAATAGTAAATAAAAATATCCTTGTGTCACCAAATTAATTATGGCAAAATAATAAAGTAAATTTTTGCAAATTTTTTTCCATTTTCAAATTAGGATTAAGGTTAGGGTTGGGGTTAGGGGTGTGTTGGGATTAGGGCTGCGGTTAGGGTTAGGGTTGGGATTAGGTTTATGGTTGGGAATAAGGTTAGGGTTGGGATTAAGGTTAGGGTTTGGATTAGTGTTAGGGTTGGGATTAGGGTTAGGGGTGTGTTGGGGTTAGGGTTCTGGTTAGGCCTGGGGTTATGTTTTGGATTAGGGTTAAGGTTGTTTTGGGTGTTTGGGTTATGGTTAGGCCTGGGGTGAGGGTAGGGGTTATATATAAATATATACCAAATATAATTTTGTTTTTTATTTTATTTTTTCAATATTATTTGGATGTTGAATATCGTTTCTAATGACATTATTGTATACATTGTAGATACGTGATTTTCCTGCAATATGGGACCCGGCAGATGACTCGTACAAAGACAAATTTTTCCGAGACATATGTTGGACAAAAATTTTTAGACAGCTATATCCTGAATGGGATTCCTGCACAAATGCAAGGCAGTTGCAAATTGGTAATTACAACGTTATTTAACAACTAGCTGAAGAGCCTGGCATTGCCCGGGCATAGTAACTAACTACGGTTAGTTATAACAAATTATAATGATTATATCTATATATATATATAAAGCTGAGTGTAGAGCTACGCCCACTCCGCATAGCCACATTCACTATAATATCCCACATCGTCCCGTCAGCCACAGCCACTGGCCTACTACCACTAATATCCCACATCATCCCATCAGAGTCACCGGACTACTACCCCTAATATCCCACATCATCCCGTCAGCCAGAGCCACCGAACAACTACCACTAATATCCCACATCTTCCCATCACAGCCGCCGGACTACTACCACTAATATCCCATATCATCCCATCAGCCAGCGCCACCGGACTACTAACCCTAATATCCCACGTTATCCCATCAGCCTGGGGTCAGAACCAGAGCGCTGAGTGGAACGGTCCAAACTTCCATACTGGGGATCCCTTTAAGAGAGGCCTGGGGTCAGAACCAGAGCACTGAGTGGATTTGCCCTGACTTCCATACCAATGATCCCTTTAAGAGGGGCCTGGGGTCAGAATCAGAGCGCAGAGTGGATTTGCCCTCACTTCCATACCGGGGATCCCTCAAGAGGGGCCTGGGGTCCGAACCAGAGCGCTGAGTGGAATTGCCCTAACTTCCTTACCAGGGATCCCTTTAAGAGAGGCTGGCATCACAACTAGAGCATTTGAAGGCAATTGCCCTGACTTCCATACCAATGATCCTTTTAATAGAAGTCTACCCCTACCCTCATCATGGGCGATTTCAACATCCCCATTGCTCTTCCCCTCTCCCCATCTGCTACTCACCTCTTATCTCTAACCTCCTCATTTGGCCTTTTGCAGCTTACTAATTCTCCAATGCATGGAGACGGAAACTCCCTCGACTTGGTCTTCTCTCGGCTTTGTGCAGTGGATGATTTTGCAAACTCCCCTCTCCCGCTCTCTGACCACAACCTTCTTTCATTCTTTATCAAGAACTGCCAGGCTGCTCAGGTCACCCCCACTGTCCATATTTATAGAAACATACAGGCCATTAACACCCAGAAACTTATGAAGAACTTGCAGTCTTCATTGGCCCCTATCTCCTCCCTCTCATGTCCTGATTCTGCATTGAAGCATTACAATGAAACACTTCAAAGTGCCCTGGATGAATTTGCACCTCCTATACATAGAACACCACAACACAGACGGCGACAACCCTGGCACGCCCTGCAAACACGTTTCCTGCAGCGGTGCTCCAGGTGCGCCGAACGTCTGTGGAGAAAATCCAACCTACCCGAAGATTTCATCCATTATAAGTTTATGCTTCGAACATACAACACTGCCCTTCACCTCTCAAAACAAACCTATTTCAACACCCTCATCACCTCACTGTCCAATAACCCTAAACGTCTCTTTGACACTTTTCATTCTCTACTCAACCCAAGAGTACAGGCCACAACCACAGAGCTTTGAGCTGACGATCTGACCAATTACTTCAAAGAAAAAATTGACCAGATCCAACAGGAAATTATCTCCCAATCACCTCATACCATGCACTGTCCTCCCTCCCCACTGCATCTAGCTCACTCTCTGATTTTGAACCAGTCACAGAAGAAGAGGTAAGCAGGCTCCTTGTATCTTCTCGCCCAACCACTTGCACCAGTGACCCATTTCCGTCACATTTACTCCAGCCCCTTTCCCCTGCTGTCATCCCTCAACTAACTAAAATATTTAACCTCTCTCTCTCTTCTGGTATCTTTCCCTTCTCATTTAAGCATGCTGTCATACATCCACTACTTAAAAAACCATCCCTAGACCAAAACTGTGCCGCTAACTGTAGACCTTTCTCTAATCTTCCCTTCATCTCTAAACTCCTGGAACGCCTGGTCCACTCCCGTCTTATCTGCTATCTCTTTGATAACTCTCTTCTCGACCCTCTTGGATCTCTCTGCAGCATTCGACACTGTGGATCATCATCTCCTCCTCACTATGCTACATTCCATTGGCCTCAAGGACACTGTTCTCTCCTGGTTCTCCTCCTATCTCTCTGACTGCTCCTTTACTGTATCTTTTGCTGGCTCCTCCTCCTCTCATCTCCTTACTGTTGGGGTTACTCAAGGATCAGTCCTAGGCCCCCTCCTCTTCTCTTTGTATACTGCCCCTATTGGTCAAACAATCAGTAGATTTGGTTTCCAGTACCATCTCTATGCTGACGACACCCAATTATACGATTCTTCTACTGACATCATGCCAGCCTTTCTAGAAAACACCGGCGATTGATTAAACGCTGTGTCTAACATCATGTCCTCACTAGAGTTGAGCGAAACGGGTCGAAAAAATTTCAAAAGTCGCCGACTTTTGGCAAAGTCGGGTTTCATGAAATGAAATCCGACCCTAGGATGAGGTCGGCCACGAGGTCGGCGACTTACGTGCCAAAGTCGCGTTTCAAAAGTTTGTTTTGCGCTCTTTTTCAGGCAATCAGGATCCACGGACACTGTGGGCAACGTGATGACATAGACAGGGGTCACCACCATCTTTCAGAAGGGCATGCAAGTGATTGGCTTGCTTTGGTGGGCGTCACAGGGGTTATAAAATGGCGTGCACGCCGACCGCCATCTTACTTCTGCCGATCTTAGCATAGGGAGAGGTTGCTGATTCTGTAGGGAGAGCGTTAGGCAGGGAAGAAGAAAAAAAAACTGCTTCTGCTGCTAGCGATTTTGCCTCTACAACACACCAGTCACTGTGTGTCCAGTGCAAGGGGAGGCTATATTGTGGTGGATCAGCGGTGTTGGTTGTTAGGCTGCCTTCTAAGGCTTCCTGACAGCTGCATTGCTGTTTACCCAGTGCTCTGCAAACTGCTTTTTTAAAAGCAATCCCAATTTTTTTTTTGTCCTGCTGAGGTACTGAGCGTGCATTTTTTCACACCATACAGCGTCAGTGGGCCTCACACAATCCAAAAGTGTCCAGTGTCCACTAGTGTCTGCAGAAATTCAAAATCTCCCTTATCCTGTAGTCACTTTTTTCACACCTGTGCCATCGAGCCTGTGACATAGCGCTCTGATATTCAGTGAGCCTCACACAATCCAAAAGTGTCCAGTGTCCACTAGTGTCTGCAGAAATTCAAAATCTCCCTTATCCTGTAGTCACTTTTTTCACACCTGTGCCATCGAGCCTGTGACATAGCGCTCTGATATTCAGTGGGCCTCACACAATCCAAAAGTGTCCAGTGTCCACAAGTGTCTGCAGAAATTCAAAATCTCCCCTGTCCTATAGACACCTTGTACCTTGTTTTACATTACTATATAGTTTGTTGGATTTTGTCTACATTTCTACCAAAAATGAGGAAGGCTGGTGGAAGAGGCCGTGGAATTGGGCGGGGGTTGGCAGCTGGTAATGATGGTGTTGGTGGTGGATCTGATGGTAGTGGCAAAAGCAAAATACCCTGTTTCCCCGAAAGTAGGACCCCCCCGAAAGTAAGACAGGGTGGGGGTTACGGGGGGGTCCTTCAATGTAAGGCCTCCCCCGAATGTAAGGCAGGGTTGGGGGCCGCTGTGAAATGTAAGGCCCTTACCTTTGGGCCGCCGCTGTCCCCCATTGGGTCCCCAGGCTCCAGAGGTGTCCTCAGGAGCAGCTGGGCGGGTCCAGCGCTCATGGGGTTAACTCGCCGTGTTAACCCCGCAATCCGCCCAGCTCAACAGCTCATTGGCCGCCCCTGTTCCCCACGTCACCGCCGGCCCCCGGCTCGAGCACTGATTGGTCCAGCAGCTTGGGCTGTAATTGGCCGCCCCAGCCCCACGTCACCGCTGTTTCCCTGCTGATTGGCACAGCGTTCCCTGCAGCACAGGCCTTCCGCACCCACAGCCGAACCACAGAGGAAAACGTCCAGCATTTAAAAACCAAGTAGGGAAACATGTACTGTATAGGGTATGGGGCTGTGTGCAGTGGGATACGGCACTGTTATGGGGTGTGGGGCTGTGTGCAGTGGGATACGGCACTGTTATGGGGTGTGGGGCTGTGTGCAGTGGGATACGGCACTGTTATGGGGTGTGGGGCTGTGTGCAGTGGGATACGGCACTGTTATGGGGTATAACAGCATGTTAATAAATGTTAATTTATTGGTTAAAAAGAAATTGTCATTTTTTTTCGGCTAATGTAAGACCTCCCCCGAAAGTAAGACAGGGTGGGACTTTTTGGGGTAAAATTAATGTAAGACAGGGTCTTACTTTCGGGGAAACACGGTAGGACCGAATGCAGGAGGTGTTGAGCCTGCGTCATCGTCTGGCTCCACAAGGCCTCAAAGGCTTAGTTTTCTAGGAGTTGGCAAACTGCTTTTAAAGCCAGAGTTTCAGGAAAAAGTTTTGTCTTACATTGCTGACTCAGCCTCCAGCTCTATCGCC
This sequence comes from Dendrobates tinctorius, assembly GCF_039654945.1. Classification (NCBI taxonomy): domain Eukaryota; kingdom Metazoa; phylum Chordata; class Amphibia; order Anura; family Dendrobatidae; genus Dendrobates; species Dendrobates tinctorius. The sequence goes on from NW_027361671.1 coordinate 25,233,444, forward strand.
TCCTCTTCTGAAGTTGTAAAAAATAAAAGCACAGAGTCGTCATTGGAGGCTCATGTTCATGAACCACACCTTTCCTTGTGTCCTTCACCCCAACCAAGATTGAAGGATGACGCAGGCCATACTACTGATTACTCCATGGAGCTGTTTTCACATACCATGCCTGGATTATCAAGTGAAATGGTGAATTACCCAGGCCAAGATGAATCTGACATGGAGTGCACTGATGTACAGCCGCTGATAGATGATTCTGCTGGTACATTCACTCAGAGCACTACATTGTCCTTGCAGTGTACAGAGCCAGATTCTGACCCTGATGAGACTCAGGTGCCCCTTCCCGCACACTATACCACCATACACGGTGACACAGAGGAAGGTGCACATGACATTGAAGAGGAGGTGATGGATGACCCAGTTGTTGACCCAGATTGGCATCCATTGGGGGAAGAGGGTGCTACTTCCAATAGCTCAGATGAGGAGGAGCATCCACAGCAGACATCGACATCGCAACAGCTGTTATCTGGCAGGCCCAGAGCACTCCAAAGACAGGTTCCAAAAATCAAAAGAGTTGCTGGACAGCTTGTCCAGACGGTCAAAAGATCACAGCGTGCTAGGCCGCAAAATGTCTGCCAAAGTAGGAAGAGTGCAGTGTGGCACTTTTTTGAACAAAATCCTCATGATCAGGCCAAGGTTATCTGTAAGAAGTGCGCAAAGACCTTTAGCCGAGGGAAAAATCTGAAAAATTTGAATACCAGTTGCATGCTTAGACATTTAACCAGCATGCACTTGCAAGCGTGGACACAACACCAAACCTCAAGTGCCACATGTGCAACTGATCACAAAGAAGGTAGTCAACAACGCTACATTGTTTCCCCCACTGTAAGCCCACCGGTTAGCACAGCAGCAAATGTTGAGGTGTCGTTGCAAGGCCACAGCAGTCAGGGAATCCCACTGTTATATCAACGAAATACTGAATCTAGGCCATCAGAAAGAACACCAACTCCATCACCATCATCAACCCTCTCTCAGTCCGCCCTATCCACCGCTACTTCCACCATATGCAGCTCTCAAGTCCAGCTCACCCTCCCAGACACTATGAGTAGGTCAAGAAAGTACTCAGTCTCTAATCCGCGTACACTGGGTTTGAACGCCCACATTGCCAAACTAATCTCGTTTGAGATGATGCCCTATCGGTTGGTGGAAAGCGCAGCTTTCCGCGAACTCATGGCCTATGCAGTACCACGCTATGACCTACCCAGTCGCCACTTCTTCTCTCGCAAAGCCATCCCAGCCCTCCACCATCATGTAAAAGACCGCATTGTCCATGCACTCAAGCAGTCAGTGAGTGGAAAGGTGCACCTCACAACTGATGCATGGTCCAGTCGGCATGGCCAGGGCCGTTACGTGTCCATCACTGCGCACTGGGTTAATGTGGTGGATGCAGGGTCCACAGGGGACAGCGGTGGTGGGACAGTGCTGCCTAGCCCACGGTATAGGAAACAGTTGGCTGTAGGCGTTCGACCCTCCTCCTCCTCCTCCTCCAGAAGCGAAAGCTCGTCCACAGAGCGCAGTCGTACGAGCACTCCATCTGCAGCTGCCACTGTTGCACACGAGGTGTCCCCCTATCGAGCAGCTAGTGGAAAGCATCAGCAGGCTGTGTTACAGATGATATATTTGGGCGACAGACACACCGCCGAGGTGCTGGCCGAGTACTTGAAGCGACAAACTGAGTCATGGCTGGGCAGTGTACATCTTGAGGCAGGCAAGGTAGTTAGTGATAACGGCCGTAATTTTGTGGCAGCCATAGCCCTTTCAAAACTCAGCCACATACCTTGCTTGGCTCACACCTTGAACCTGGTGGTGCAGTGCTTCCTCAAAAATTATCCGGAGTTAACAGCCCTGCTCCAGAAGGTGCGAAGACTGTGCGCGCACATCCGCCGGTCGCCTGTACACTCCGTTCGTATGCAGAAGCTGCAGCGATTGCTCCACCTTCCCAACCACCGCCTCATTATCGACATTGCAACAAGGTGGAACTCCACCCTGCACATGGTGGAGCGGCTGTGCGAGCAGAGGCTGGCCATAATGCATTTGTGGGAGGATACACGGCCAGGCACTTTGAGAGCAGACATGGAGTTGACAGGTGTGCAGTGGTCGAAGCTGAAAGACCTCTGTAAAGTCCTTCAGTGTTTTGAGGAATGCACACGGCTGGTAAGCGCAGACGACGCCATCCTAAGCATGAGCATCCCACTTCATGCAAACTTTGACGCACCTAAAGGAGCAGGCGTCTGCAGCCAATGTTGATGAGGAGGAAGAGGAGGAGGGAATCCTTGATGACATTCAGCCATTGTCTGCTCAGGGACCTCTCCTGGATGAGGTGGAGGAAGAAGAGGAGGAGGAAGATGAGGATGGGGATGATTACTTAGGGGAGGAGGATGCATCTCGTGGGGCAAGTGAAAATGTTGGCGTGGCAAGGTCTGGTACAGGGTTTGTGCGTGACTGGAGGGATGTGGATTTGCCAGAAAGTGCTCCTCCACCCAGCACTCGCAGTGCATCATTGACACCGGGAACATTGGCCCACATGTCAGATTATGCCTTGCAGATACTAAAAAGGGACCCCCGCATTGCCAAAATGCTGAACGATGACGACTACTGGTTGGCCAGCATCCTGGAGCCACGCTATAAAGGCAAATTACAAAACATCATGCCACAGGAGAACCTTGACCTAATATTGGCTAATAAACAAGCAACTCTGGTAAATCGGTTGCTTGAGGCATTCCCAGCACACAGCAGCGGTGATGGTTCTCACACGAGCCGTACGGGCCGGGGGCAGCTTGGCAGAGGTGTTCATGGTGCACACAGCAGAAGTGGCGTTGGAGACAGGGGTTTCATGACAATGTTGTGGACTGATTTTTCACGGACCGCTCACACAACTGGTAATACTGCATCGATGGAAAGTGACAGGAGACAGCAGTTGTCAACTATGGTTACAAACTACTTTTCCTCCCATATCGATGTTCTCCCACACAGGTCATTCCCCTTTGACTATTGGGCCGCTAAACTGGACACCTGGCCTGAATTGGCACAATATGCCTTACAGGAGCTCGCTTGCCCAGTTGCAAGTGTGCTATCGGAAAGAGTCTTCAGTGCAGCTGGATCAATCCTGACAGAAAAAAGGACCCGTCTGTCAACCCAAAATGTGGATGATCTAACCTTCATTAAAATGAACCATGCATGGGTTTCCAAGGATTTTGTCCCACCTTCCCCTGATGACACATAGGGTGACAGAAAAATGGCTTGCTTTGGTCCACCTCTTCCTGGGACTTGACCTATTTCGCCTTTTGCATCAGCTGAATGTCCAACATCAACATATGCCACTTTCTAAAACTCCCTAACTGTGCTGCCTCCCCCCCCATGGCCGGGGTCACCACCTAGCGCACGACACCGTGCGAGTGCCGTTGCCCTGGACAGGTGGGTAGGCCGACTCTTGGGCGCGGGCACTGGCACAGGGTCCCTCATAGTGCAATCAAGTGTCTCTGAGGGTGGTGGTGCACACCCGCCGTCAGACACACCGCCGTACTATGAGGGGCCCAGTGCCAGTACCGATGCCCACGAGTGGGCCCCCTTGCTTGGGCAGGGCCCCAGCATTTGCAATCTTTACCTCTCCCTGCTCCTCCGCTGTGTAGTCTGGGCCGTCAAATCCATACTGTGCCTGACACCGTCTGAGCCTGCCTCCTGATGTATAGACATATATTTTGAATGTGTACGCTATCCATACATGTTATCCGGGGATACGGTACCCTTTCTCACCTTTGTGCAATCACGTGCAAGCCATACTGGGCCTAACACCGTCTGAGCCTGCCTCCTGATGTATAGACATATATTTTGAATGTGTACGCTATCCATACATGTTATCCTGGGATACGGTACCCTTTCTCACCTTTGTGCAATCACGTGCAAGCCATACTGGGCCTAACACCGTCTGAGCCTGCCTCCTGATGTATAGACATATATTTTGAATGTGTACGCTATCCATACATGTTATCCTGGGATACGGTACCCTTTCTCACCTTTGTGCAATCACGTGTAATCCATACTTGGCGTGAGAACGGCTGGCGAGCTGTTAAGCAAGCTACAGCACCTGTGGTTTGCACACGTAAGTTTTTCATTTTTTCAGGAATGACGGTTAGGCCTAATTCCGGAACTGCGGTTGACCTGCACTTACTGGGAAATCATCGTTCGCGGGTAATAATTGTAATCAGTGATCCCCATCACTAACGTTGTTCAGCGGGTTATCTGCACCTGTAAGCGACAAACGCTGGCCTTTTCAGTGTAGCACACATGCAGCCACGGACATGTAAGGGCATGACACACCAGTTATTGGCCAATCTCATGTGCCAGAGCCTCACGTGTCCCTCTAGTAAGCCGGACTCGGACCGCGGGGCATGACGGAGTCTCGTTCGTTAACGGAATTAAGCTTGCAATGTGTGCATCTGTTCTGTAGCTGGCATGGTTGAGGTTTCCCAGGTGGAGTCGAATTTAACCGTAGGCTCCACTCCTGGTGGTGCCCTTCTGGACATTCCTTTAAGGTTCAGCTTTGCAACCATACTGCCCACGTAAAACAAACACTTTGCCTTCATGAACGCTGTTTGGAGGGTCATGACTCGTGGGAATAACGCCGCCCAATCAGTTAACCTGCTAGAGAGATCCTTCGTTGCTCCCAAGCATGACATCACACTCCCTAGGAGGAAGGTAATGCCACTGTGGCGACCGTACTCCTGGGGGCGACACAAGTGCACTGATGCCCAGCCACTGCTCGATGAATCTGCTGGTACATTGACCCAGACCACTACATTCCCCTCGCACGCTACACGGCCTGAATCTGACCCTGATGAAACTTCCCATATACAGTTCCATCTTACACGGTGACAAAGAGGAAGCTGCAGATGAAAGTGCAGGTTCGGCCCACCCGCCATCAGACACACCACCGTACTATCAGGGGCCCTGTGCCATTGCCATCGCCAACGAGTGGGCCCCCCCTGCTTGCTCAGGATCACAGCACCTGCAAGGTTGAAATACTGTGCAGTGAGATGGAAGATGGGGACGACGAGGAGTCCAGACTAGTACAGGGATTCCCTAGCGAGGAGACTTATTTGATTGTTTTCAATGTTGGGACAGCAATTTTTGGGGAGCACTATACTCTGGAGAATGATAGATGGGGCCCACCATACACTGGAACATTCCAAAGGTGGACATCAGACACTGGAGCAGCATTTACAGGGCCCATTATACACTAGAGCATTAGAAATGGGGGCCATTATGTTTGGAGCATTATTTGGGCCCATAAGACAGTGGAGCTTCATCCATGGGGACCAACATATACTGTAGCATTATGTGGAGCTCATCATATACTGTTTCAAACATTATATGGGACCAATGATTCTGTATGGAGAAATAGATGGGCCTCGTCGTGAGATGTAAAAAGTGAAGTATTTTTCATTGTACTATACCGCTATTTCTCTGCCGTATCGGAGCATGATGAGTTGTGGTATGTGTTAAAGGGGCGCTCTTTCGCCCAGGGCACATGAAAACCTGGAGCCAGCCCTACTCCCCCACAACTTTAGCCAAATAACCCCCATTTTTCAGTGCGTAACTTGTATTATGAAGTTAATTAAGGTTGACAAGCTTAAGTAAGAAGAATTGATGCTTTTGGCATTCAAATGGGCACTGTAGGTGTGTTTCCTGTCCTCCTCTCACTGCCGACTTTTATTCCCCATTGACTTACATTGGGTTTCGTGTTTCGGGACGACCCCGACTTTTCCCTATAATCGGCCGATCTTGCTCGACCCGACTTTTGGAAAAGTCGGGTTTCACGAAACGAAACTCGACCCTAAAAAAACAAAAGTCGCTCAACTCTAGTCCTCACTATATCTGAAACTGAACCTGTCAAAGACTGAACTTGTGTTTCCTCCCGCTACTAATGTACCTATACCCGACATTGCCATTTCCGTGTGTGGTTCCACTATTGCTCCCCAGCAACATGCCCGCTGTCTTGGGGTCATACTTGACTCTGAGCTTTCCTTTGTCCCCCACATACGATCACTGGCTCGCTCTTGTTATCTGCACCTCAAAAACATTTCTAGAATTCAACCTCTTCTTACTTTTGACTCTGCAAAAACTCTTACTGTTTCTCTTATTCATTCTCTTCTCAACTATTGTAACTCTCTTCTAATCGGTCTCCCTCTTACCAAACTTTCCCCCCTCCAATCTGTCTTGAATGCTGCTGCCAGGATCATATTCCTCGCCAATCGTTACACTGATGCCTCTACCTTGTGCCAGTCATTACACTGGCTACCCATCCACTCCAGAATCCAGTAGAAACTTATTACCCCCACCCACAAAGCTCTTCATGGCTCAGCACCAGCATGGCTCAGCACCACCATGGCTCAGCACCACCATGGCTCAGCACCATCTCCTCCCTTGTTTCAGTATACTATCCAACCTGCCCCCTTCGTTCTGCTGATGACCTGAGGTTAGCATCCTCAATAATCAGAACCTCCCACTCCCATCTCCAAGACTATACACGTGCTGCGCCAAATCTTTGGAATGCACTTCCCAGGTCAATACGATTAGTCCCCATTCCCCACAATTTTAAGCGTGCCCTGAAAACTCATTTATTCAGACTGGCCTACTGCCTCAACACATTAACCTAATCTATCCCTATGTGGCACAGCCAAAAGTTTTTACCATTACCAGGTTCCCCGCATCATGTTCCCACATGCTTTATGCATCCATTAGCCCTCTGCATCTGTACTTTTACGCACTTAACATTATGGCTGGTCCATACAATCAGGGCGACTGTTACCACCCACCTTTCGTGTCTCCCTTTTTTCCTCATAGATTGTAAGCTTGCGAGCAGGGCCCTCATTCCTCTTGGTATCTGTTATGATCTACTGTATGTGATTATTGTTATGCTGTAATGTCTATTGTCTGTACAAGTCCCCTCTGAAATGTAAAGTGCTGCGGAATATATTGGCGCTATAGAAATAAAATATATTATTATTAAGTCTGGGGTCAGAATCAGAGCGCTGAGGGATTTCCCTAACTTCCATACATGAGATCCCTTTAAGAGGGAAGATGTGCCTATGGGATGGAGGATGTGTGATGGGTATATGTGCAGGGAGCTTATGTTCTGGGAGCTTATGTTCCCGGGGATGCTAGATTTCTCCCACCTGGTCAGTGTCTGCTGAGGTGTTGTTGGGTGGATAAACTGTTGCTCATAGCAACCAGTCACAGCTCAGCTTATTTTAAACAGCTCTGGTGAAATGAAAGATGCTTAGTGATTGGTTGCAAGGAAAACTATTGCTAATAGCAACCAATCACATCTCAGCTTCTTTTAAACAGCTCTAGTGAAATGAAAGATGCTTCGTGATTGGTTGGAGATACACACATACATTCAATTTTATATATATAGAGATTAATATTATAATTTTTAAAAACTGGACTAAGATTGATAATAGTGTGTTTATTTGTGTTTTTTAGAGAAAGATATTAACCCCTTAACGACCAGGGGTATTTTTGGTTTTGCATTTTCATTTTTCCCTCCCCTTCTTTCCAGAGCCATAACTTTTTTATTTTTCCGTTTATATGGCCATGTGAGGGCTTATTTTTTGCGGGACGAGTTGTACTTTTAAATGACACCATTGGTTTTAGCATGTCGTATACTCGAAAACGGGAAAAAAATTCCAAGTGCGGTGAAATTGCCAAAAAAGTGCAATCCCACACTTGTTTTTTGCTTGGCTTTTTTGTTAGGTTCACTAGATGCTAAATCTGACCTGCCATTATGATTCTCCAGGTCATTACGAGTTCATAGACACCAAACATGTCTATGTCCTCTTTTATCTAAGTGGTGAAAAAAAAATCCAACGTTTGCTAAAAAAAAAAAAAATTTGCGCAATTTTCTGAGACCCGTAGCGTCTCCATTTTTCATGATCTGGGGTCGGGTGAGGGCTTATTTTTTCCGTGCTGGACTGACGTTTTTAATGATACCACTTTTGTGCAGATACGTTCTTTTGATTGCCCGTTATTGCATTTTAATGCAATGTCTTGGTGACCAAAAAAACGTAATTCTGGCGTTTTTAATTTTTTTCTCGCTACGCCGTTTAGCGATCGGGTTAATGCTTTTTTTTTATTGATAGATCGGGCGATTCTGAACGCGGCAATACCTAATATGTGTATGTGGGATTTTTTTTTTACTGTTTTATTTTGATTGGGGCGAAAGGGGGGTGATTTGAACTTTTGTTTTTTTAATTTTTTTTTATTTTTAAACATTTTTTTTTTTTACTTTTGGCATGCTTCAATAACCTCCATAGGAGGCTAGAAGCTTGCGCAACCTGATCGGCTCTGCTACATATGGGCGATGAGCAGATCGCCCATATGTAGCAGATTTACTGCTGTGCTTTCAGCGCCGACCACCGGGTGGTGTCAGCTTTGACAGCGGCATTTAACTAGTTAATAGGCGCGGGCGGACGGCGATTCCGCTTGCGCCTATTGCGGGCACATGTCAGCTGTTCATAACAGCTGACATGTCCCGGCTTTGATGCGGGCTCAGCGCCGGAGCCCTCATCAAAGCAGGGGAGATGTCCGATGACGGACTGTGTCCGTCATTGGACATTAAGGGGTTAAACAGAGGTAGCGGTCGATGAGGGAGAGGTTCCATAAATTTCTCACCAAATGTCAAAAGAGTGGCTCCTCTCCCATGAGTCAAACTTTTCCTTTTTTTGAGGAGTTGCAATTTCTTCTCACAAGCAGGACATTGCGGAGGTAAGTTTTTCCCAAAAAATAGATAAATCTGTAATTAACGACATGTCAAGCCTCTATGTTTCCACGTGGCGTAATACAGCACAATTGGCTGCATTTTTAATGCTGCGTTCAGCCGTAGCATTCAATCCGCAGCATACAGATGTTACAACATAGTGGAGCTGATTTTCTGAAATCCCATATCCACTATGCGTACAAAGATGCAGGTGGCAGACCTGCATAACCGGACATGCGGCGTGTCTTTCTAGACCACAGCATGTCAATTGATCTTGCATTGCTGCTCTGTCTTCTCCACAACATAACTAGCATAGTGTATTGATAGCATGAAGTGATTCCGTATTTATTCAATTAAAACATGCGTTATCACCAAGGGAACAAAAAAGGGGGCAGCGCTTTGGGCGAAGCGGGCTTTTTGCTGCGTCCAAAACGTTGCTCCTATGCAGAGTTGAAACATACCCTAATAATTAATAATTTTTTTCTTTTTTTCACACAGCACTGAAGGGAACATTTTTCCCCCTGGGCCTCCTGATGATGATGAATCTGAAGACGGAGCAGGAAATTCTTCTGGGGCTGTTGCCACATGTTCTCCATCTGGTGCAACCGCTTCTGCTGGTGCCACATCTTCAGCAGCTGCTGGCACATCTGCTTCTGCAGCTGTTGGAGCATCAGTTTCAGCAGCAGCTGATGTAACAGAGAGGAGAGAAAGAGCCGCCTATCCGGTGGCAGGAGAGACGAGCAAAAAAAAAAGTAAAAAAAAATTGATGACAAAACTGTTAAAATGGCAAATGATACTCTGGATTTGATTAAAAAATCAACTACAGAGGATCATTTTGATTTTTTTGCCTTGACTATTGCAAGCAAGGCTCGCTCACTGCCACCGGATAGACATTCAATTTTTATGAGTGCGGTGCATACTGTACTTACAGCTTTGGAGTACCTTGCTCCAATTTCTTCCTATCCAGACATTTTGATGGTGGTCCTTGCTAGTTTCTGTCCGAGACCACAACAACATCAAAGAGAACCTGACTACAGATATAGTAGATCAGCCAGCAGTTATTCCCAGCATTATGAGTCAGGAAGCACACAAAGGCTGGGACCCTCACAGACTGCCACTTTCCCTTCCGATCCAGCGATATCCTATGGGTATTGCCCAGAGTACCAGTATTTAAATTAGATTGCAAGTTTTGCTGAAGATCTTTGAAGTCTGCAATGCCAAGTTGGACGTTGCCACCACAAGACCCGCTTCATGACCAAGAGACTAATTACCTTTTTGGAAGCAAGGCAACTTTCTTGTTATGTGGTCCAAAAATGTACTTATTTTGCCAAGTTTACAATGTTTTCATATTGAAAAAAAAATGACAATGTTAGTCATAATTAGAGTTGAGCAACTTTGGTCGGATCAGGTTTCATGAAACAAAATTGGATGAATGTCATCCGCTCAATGCCGACTTTTATTTCCCATTGACTTGCATTGGGGTAGGGTTTCGGACGAAACTCCGACTTTTTTGCCCTAGTCGGACCAGTTTCATCTGACTTAAATTTTGTTTCATGAACCCCGATCCGACCAAAGTCGCTCAACTCTAGTCATAATGTTTTTATTGGTTATAAGATAAAGTTATCTTTTCAAATTTAAGTTTGTTTTTATATACATTAGCATAAGGGGGCTATACAAGAGCTCTATCTCTGACTGAGTGATGAGTATATGAGCGCAGGACTATGGGATAGAGGATATGTATGATGGGTATATAGGCACTGAACTATGGGAAGGAGGATATGTGTGATGGGTATATGGGCACTGGACTGTGGGAAGGAGAATAATCATTAGAATTTGTTCTAACAAACCACACTCATTAAATAGAAAACATAAAGCACATGAAATTAACAATCATAATTTTTTTATTACAGAAAAATATAGATTAAACATTTTTTTGAGAAAAAAAACACATTTTGTTAATGATCTTGGGTTCTTTTTTTGGGTCGGTCAATGTTCTTCCATCCTTCTTTGCTGTTCAGGCTGCACAACACCAACACAGGAGTTTTGCCAGTGCACAGCACCTTCTGGATAGTCAGTAAAGGTTTCTCGCACACGCACTCCAGAGATGGATGGCCTTCCCAGACCCAGGTTGTGCACTGTATTAAATTGTGGCTGCTGGTACTCCACATCTACCATAGTTATGGAGTACACAGCATGCCTTAATCACAGTGACAACGGTGTCTGTATCCAACTGGATGGGTGTGGGAAAGATCCTCCACTGACTAGTCATGATTCTGAAGGTGCATTCCACATATCTGCGTGCACGACTCAGCCGATAATTAAAAATCCTCCGCTGGGCATCCAGTCCTCTTCATGGGTATGGGCGCAACAGTGTGGTCATTAAGGGAAATGCCTCATCCGATACCATCACAAAGGACACTGTATGTGTGGAACCCGGCAAAGGTCATGGGGCTGGAAGCGTTCCGCAATCTCGAAGAATTTGCAGACCAATCTGTGATGTTCGCAACACCTGAGAGTCCCCAGTACTGCCATAGGCACCAACATCAATGGCAACAAATTTGTAATGTGCATCAGCCACTGCCATCAGGACCACAGAAAAATACTTCTTATAATTAAAGAAGCGTGATCCTGATCGTGGTGGCTGCTGGACCCTTACATGTTTTACTATCAACTCCACCTATGCAATTTGGGAAATTGGCCACAGACTGAAAGCCTTCTGCAACCTGCAGCCAAGTCTCCTTGGTTGGGGAAGGAATCACGATGGGCTGCAACTTCTGCCAGATCATGTTACATGTGCACGTCACAATTTTAGAGATGGTGGATTTACCGACTCTAAATTGGAGGTGTAGGGATGTATAGCTCTCTCCTGTGGCCAGAAATCTGCAAAGAAAAAGAAAAGATTATTAGAAATGTCACACAAAAATGTTAGGGAACCTGTCAGCATTTAGGGCAGCTATAAGATGCGGCCACCACCTTTCACATCTTATCTGAAGCATTCTATAATGCTGTTGATAACACCCCTGTCCGAAACGAAAGCTCAAAAAAAAAAAAAAAAATTGACACAGCTGCGTGAGGCGGTAACGTCAGATGGGAGTTGCAGGTCTGTGTCCGGCCACTCCAATCTTTTTGCGCCGCCGCCTTCCTGCTTGCTTCAACGCTCTACTGCTCAGCCGTACTTATCTGACCTGTTGAGGGCAGAACAAATTCCTGCAGTGAGCAAGCACCAGGAAAGGACTGAGAGGCCCAGCGCATGAACACCTCCGGACTTAGGTCTATCCTCATCAGGACACAAAAGTACGCCTGCGCAGTAGAGCGATGAAGCAAGCAGGAGAGTGGTATCGCAAGAAGAAGGGAGGCGCCAGACCTGGACCTGCGACACCTATCCGATCAGATCACACGATAGCGCCTCACGGGTGATTATTATCCAAATTATTTTTCTAATTTTTCCTATCAATCTCCTCTGACCCGGTGGGGGTAATTATAGAATGCTGTAGATAAACTCTGAAAGACAGTGGCTGCATCTTATAGCAGCAAAAATGCTGACAGGTTCCAGGCGGGTATTACACATCATGATATTTCTGGTACCGTAAAACACTGTACCAAAGATATCCATGTCCATGTGTCTGTGTTTGGGCGGCACACATGTGGCAACCGTGTGCCGCCCATATGCTGCATCATTCCCACATGGATGGCTAGCAGGGAAAAAGCGCTACATTAATCGAAGTTACACAGTGGCAGGTGCTGAAGACAAATCTGTTGTGAATTCACTTTATGGCCTGCCTCTGGTTGCTAGTGAAGGTAGTGGAGCTGGTTGTATTGACAGAGGAGTCGCAAGTTCTCTTTCCGGGCTCCCTCTGGTTGTTACAGGAGGTAATGGAGCTGATCTAATTGACAGAGGCCTGCCACCTGATAATGAGAACGACGATTGGACATCTGGAGTCTCTGACTGGATTTAAGACAGCCAACTCCCTCTATCCTTGCTGGTGATTTTTACTGCCTCCTGAGGTCTTAGTTTCCAGTTCAGTCCCTGTATGCTCAAGCTAAGTGTTCTTTGCTATTGTTCACATTTGATTTGGTTTTGTCTATTCAGTTTTGTGTGGTCAGCCAGCCCCGGCTGGGGCTGTGCTGAATTTCCATCCTTATGTTACTGTTTGTGTCAGTTTGTTTTTTGTCCCTTATTAGATTGGCCTCTTTTTGCTCTGCTTTCAGAATGTGCCAGAGGGCTGATATAGTGGGAGAAGTCTAGTGACTTCAGAGTTTTTGCAATCAGAAGTGTTGGACATTTTTGCAGGGTTTTTTGCGCGATTGCAGACAGTGTCTTTCCTTTCCTGTCCTTTCTAGTTAGTGTGGGCCCCATCGTTTGCTCAGCCTATTTTCCTACCTGTGTTTGTGTTTTCATCTTGTCTCACTTTGTGGACCGTGCAACTGGTAAAAATCTGACATGTCAGGGTGTTTTGCCCACGGACACACGGTCTCCAAAAACATGCTGACATGTGCATAGACCCATTAATTTGAGTGAGTCTACATGTGTCAGTGTCTCCAGGAGATGTGAAAACTTTCATCACACTTACCGGACACACTGACATGTGAAAGAGGCCTAATGACATATAAACAAAAAATTAGTTAATTACCGCAAGGTGATGAGCAGCCTTTCCTCGGCAGTGATTGCCTTCCTCATGACTGTATCGGACAAGGTCAGATGGGGTGACAATATTTCCAGCAGTCTTTCAAATGCCGGGATCGTTAGATGGCAGAACGATACGGGTTTGCCTGGAAATCTGTAAGAAAATTTGACATGAAAAAAATGGTTAGTTAATATATGATTATATTTTTCCGGAAACGTTTTAATTAGGATATTATCTTTAGATATTTGGTAACTTACCTCCTCAAATCTGTATAGAGCACATAAAAGTGTACTTTTTCCGTGCGCATGGCAACGATTGGGTGCACCCACATTTTTCATGCTCTCCTTCTGTGCTGCTGTGCCTAAAATAAAAATATTGTTTAGTACACAACTGCTATGAATGGGTCACCGAGGAGAAAAAAACAAAACAAGCTAAGTCACAGAAAACCAGAGAGGTTGGTAACTATGCAGATTGCAGATCCCTGATCTTACCACACAACTAGCAGTAGCCGTGGAGCGTGCCTACGATGTTTCTAGACGCCTCGTCACGGCCGGAGGACTAAATAAGCCTAAAGCAAGAAAAGGGAAAACTAACTGCCCCAGAGCAGACCCCAAAGGAATAGATAGCCCCCACACATGTATTGACGGTGAAACAAGATGAAGGCACAAACACAGGCAGGAAAATAGGCTGAGCAAATGATGGGGCCCAAACTAACTAGACAGGAAAGGAAAGGAGAGACACTGTCTGCAACCTGCAAAAAACCCTACAAAAATTATGTCCAACAGTTCTGATAGCAAAATTAACCCTGAAGTCACTAGACTTCTCCCACTGTATCAGCAGTCTGAAATATTCTGCGACAAAGCAAAAAGAGACCGAACTAGTAAGGGACAAAAAGCCAATTGGCAAAATACTGATAAATAAGAGTGGAAATTCAGCACAGCCCCCAGCAGGGGCTGGCTGACCACACCAAAAAACTGAATAGACCAACAAAATCAAGTGTGAACACTAGCAGAAAAACTTAGCTTTAGCTGACTGGTACAGAGCTGAAAACCAAGAGCTGACAAGCCAGAAGGAATCACCAGCAACTGAATAGGGCGTCGGCTGTCTTAAATCCAATCTGAGACTCCTGAGATCCAATCGTCATCCTCATTCTCAGGTGGCAGATCTCCACCGATCAAATCAGCCTCTCTACCTCCTGTTACCACCAGAGGGAGTCTGGAAGGAGAACTCAGAACTGGTGAACCAGAGAATGAACTCACAACACACATCACAGTGAAAAAACAAAGACATGTCAATATTTTTTACATCTACTTTAGCTTACCTGCTCTCTGTGGAGATTGAAGATTTGCAGCAGTAACCCCAACATCATTATTCTATATGGCCTGTGGAGTCGTAAGCGCTGCGCTCTCTGCTGTTGGGTATGCTCTGCGATCTGCTGGGCGCTCTGCTCTTCGAGCAACCGTCCACTCATATTGGTTTGTTTTTGCAAAATGGAGAATAGAAGAAGAGGGTTGGACAAGGAAATTACATCACGATTTTATTTTTAGTCAAGTTTATCAAAGTTTAGATATCTGTATTGCTGTCAAAAACACAGACAAATCCGCAGTCAAAACCGCAATGAAAAACAGCATCAAATCCGCATAAAAATGTACCTGTGCTTTCTGCCAAGAGATGCAGATTCTGTGCGGAAAAATCAGCAGACAAATCCGCAATGTGTGCACATATCCTAACTATCACTATATGAGTGGTCGTAATCATGGGTACCTAAGCTACTGAAATGCCCTGCACATGGGGAAAGCGACATAGCGAGTCTTGAGTCTGGTTGTGCTAATATACTGTATTTGTAAATATACAAAGTGTAATAAGTAAAACACTTTTTAAAGTGTTATCAGAGGCGTAGCTAGAGATTTGGTTCAGGGGGGGTGAATTTCTGAGACGGTCCCTAACCAGGTAACCGTGATTACATCTCCAGTGGTGCGCCCTAATGTAGTTATAGGAGAACCTTCGCAGATGACCGCGCTGTTACTGGAAATAAATCTCTACACACACTCTGATGGAGTTTGTAACTTTCCACATGTTTTCCATCTGGCCCAGACTGACATGACAACTTCTTCCAGCCACAACACATCTAAAGGTATTACAACAAAGACATCTGACTTCTCATATTTTCAGCACTGTCGCCATCTATTACCAACCTGCACAAACTCCTCATTCTACTGTCATCCTAATGCTGTGCTGCTGCTGCCATATGTGTCCTTATTATTGCACCTGCTTTGTGGTACAAAAACAGTGCTCCTCTTAGTGCCCCACAAAGTAATGCCCATTACTGTGCCCCTTACCCCTACATATTAATAATGCCTCATTTGTGCCCTCTAGATGCTAAAACAAACTTCTAGAATTTATTAATGCCACGTGCCCTAGAATCAAGATTGGACTGGGATGCCTAGCACCCACAAAGGGAATTGACTCTAGAGGCTCACACTACAGCTACCATAAACTGTTTTATTACTTGTTCATTTTTTGGCCTCTCTCACTAAAACGTGTGCCTTTTAGCAAACTATAGAGAGTGAAAAAGAATGGTAATGTGCATTGCACTATATCAGGGTTTCCCAACTCCAGTCCTCAAGGCACACCAACAGATCATGTTTTCAGGATTTCCTTTGTATTGCACAGGTGAAGCAATTATCACCTGAGCAATACTAAGGAAATCCTGAAAACATGATCTGTTGGTGTGCCTTGAGGACTGGAGTTGGGAAACCCTGCACTATATCAAAGTGTTTTTTTTGTTAAAATGGAAGGAACACAAGATGAATATCAATCTTCCTCTGTCTGTGGCTACATGCAAGATCTTGCCTCGTGGGGTAAGGATGACACTGAGAAAGGTCAAGAATCAGCCTTAATGACCTGAAGAGAGCTGGGACCACAGACTCAAACATTACCATTAGTAATACACTACGCCATCATAGATTAAAATCCTGCAGGGCACACAAGGTCTCCTGACTCACGCCAGTACATGTCCAGGCCCGTTTGAAGTTTGCCAAAGACCTTATGGATGATCCAGAGAAGTCATGGGAGAAGGTCACGTGATCAGATGAGACCAAAATAGAAGTTTTTGGTATCAACTCAACTCGCCATGTTTGGAGGAAGAAGAAGGATGCCTACAATCCCAAGAACACCATCTTAACCGTGAATCATGGTGGGGAAACATAATACTTTGAGGTTGCTTTTCTGCAAAGGGGACAGAATGACTGCACCGTAATGAAGGGAGGATGGATGAGGTCATATATTGTGAGATTTTGTCCAGCAACCTCCTTCCCTCAGTAAGAACATTGAAGATGGGTCATGGCTGGGTCTTCCAGCATGACAATGACCCGAAACACACAGCCAGGGCAACTATGGAGTGGCGCCGTAAGAAGCATTTCAAGAACCTGGAGTGGCCTAGCAAGTCCCCAGACCTGAATCCAATCGAAAATCTTTGGAGGGAGTTAACTGAAAAGATAGTAACACATCTGTTACCATCTTTTCAGTTAGCCATTAAAAGGTATCAACCACTGAGGACTCTCAATTCTGAATATTTTTCTATCTACTGGCTAACACGGTACAAAGATATACGTCTTTCCTGTATCAAAATGGAGGAAGCTGAAAATCAATGTTGTTCAGTGACCACCCCAAAACCTGAAAGATCTGGAGAAGATCAGTATGAGGAGTGGGCCAAAATCCCTGCTGCAGTGTCTGCAAACTTGGTTAAGAACTACAGGAAATGTCTGACCGCTGCAATTGCAAACAAAGGTTTCTATACCAAACATTAAGTTTTGTTTTTCTATTTTGTCAAATACTTTCATGCAATAAAATGTTTTTAAAAATATAAAAAAAATAAAAAAACATAAAAATTCAAATCACCCCCCATTCGCCCCATTCAAAATAAAACAATAAAAAAATCAAACATAGACATATTTGGTATTGCCGCATTCAGAATCGCCTGATCTATGAAAAAAGGATTAACCTGAACGCTAAACGGTGTAGCGAGACAAAAAGTCAAAACCCCAGAATTACGTTTTTTTTGGTCGCTGCGACATTGCATTAAAATGCGATAACAGGCGATCAAAATATCATATCTGCACAAAAATGGTATCAGTAAAAACGTCAGCCCGGGGTGTAAAAAATTAGCCCTCACCCAACCCGAGATAACGGAAAATGGAGACGCTACAAGTCTCGGAAAATGGCACAATTTTTTTTTAGCAAACTTTTTTTTCACCACTTAGATAAAAAAGAACCTAGACATATTTGGTGTCTATGAACTCATAATGACCTGGAGAATTATAATAGCAGGTCAGGTTTAGCATTTAGTGAACCTAGCCAAACAAAAAACAAGTGTGGGATTGCACTTTTTTTGCAATTTCACCGCACTTGGAATTTTTTTCCCATTTTCTGTTAGACAACATGATAAAACCAATGGTGTTCTTCAAAAGAACAAGCCCTCACATGGCCATATTGACGGAAAAATAAAAAAGTTATGGCTCTGGGAAGAAGGGAGGGAAAAACGAAAACGCAAAACTGGAGAAAAGCTCCGGTCATTAAGGGGCTAATTATGTAAAAATCAAACAATGTACATTGTACAATGAGATTCTGTCTCACAGTTGAAGTGTACCTAGGATAAAAATTAAAGACCTTGCCGTTCTTTGTAGGTGGGAAAACTTGCAAAATCGGCAAGGTATCAAATACTTATTTTCCCCACTGTGTATTACTGGGTTATTACCATTATATACAACTAGATGGAGGCTCAATGCTATCGCATCGAGAGGGCGGTAATGTCACGATGGGGGCAGGCTTTGCAGGGTTGAGAATCTCTCCTCCATGTGCTCACCCACCTATCCACTCTCTCTTTCCCCATGTGCTGAGTTCTCCTGTCTGTGCTCTCTTCTTTGACGTGTCTACACCATGTGCTATCCCGCTTGTCTGCTGTGTCTCTACTTCCTGTGCTGTGTTCTCCCCTCATTTGCTGTCCCATTTGAGCTGTCTCCCCCTGTGCTCTGTCTCTCTCACCCCTGTGTCTGACTGTGTACAGAACATACCACAGCTCCTGGGCAGGGGAGGAAGCAAAAGACAATACTGACATTAGAGCAGGAGATCGCAGAGGATATATTTTGTGAGGTAAAATATTGTTTAAAAACAGTTAGGCTGGAGTTACACACAATGTAGAAAAACATAGACCGTATTGTATGGCCGTAATACGCATAAATGGTCCCTAAATAATGCTCCGCATGTCATCCGTTGTCAGGGTGTGGCCACATATTTTTCTCAAGTAAACATCCGTATGTAATCTGTATGTGAACCGTATAGCGTTTTTTTCTCGCAACCTTACAAAATGGACATTTAACGGTTTTGAGGCCTGCACATAATTTAAATAATCAGCACCAACCCTATTTATTGCCTCAACATCAGGTGGCAGCCTCCAATCTGCCCATTTTGGTGCTGTGCTTGTGTTGGTGTCTTGGTGGTTGTTAGCAAACATGTCAGACACACTTCAGTTCACCCCAACTGACCGTGTTCTCTTCAACTGGGTCTTGTCCCGCCGCTTTGGCCAGCCATACCCAGTGATTGTGGATCCAAGGAGGAGGAGACGAACGTCGGTGCATCCGCATTTGAGACAATGCCTCAATAAAGGCCATTTTCACAGGCTTTATGCAGCTCTGAGGACACATCCTGACAAGTTTTTCCTCTATTGTCGGATGACCATTTCTAAGTTTGATGCTTTGTTGGAGACAGTGCGCCCAGGGATCACCTTCCAGGACACCCGGATGCGCAAATGTATCTCTGCTGAGGAACGCCTTCTCCTTACATTACGGTATGTATTTCTCAGCTACAGAATGTATGTAGATGATTAGTTTCTCAAATAATTCTTTTACTCAGTAACCCCTTTTCCAGGACGTCCCTCCTGACAGCACCAGGGAGGACGTCCCTTGCCTCCTTGCAGGGACAGGAAGAGCACACAAGAGGTTAAAAACAGTCTCCACCCCCATTCCCTCAGTGTTTCTTCCTGTCCCTGCACAGAGTGACGCACAAGAGGAGTCGGCTTACCGGAGGGGTCCAGGGGGATCGGGCGGCCCTGCCAATCCTTCCTCCTGTGAAGCGGCCCCGGCGCTGAAACCCTTCTGGGTGGGCGTCCCTCAGCCACAGAGACCAGGGGAGGACGAGCCCCCTGGGTAGAGCTGCTTCCTCCCACAGCGGAGGCTCTCGATGCCGACAGCAGCGCAGGGACCGAAAGTCGCATGCAGAGAGACAGCGACGCACTTCCGGTGACGTCAGAGCACCGGAAATACAGGCCGCTGGCGGGCGCTCTGAAGGAGCAGAGCACGGTATCAGTGAGACAGGCAGCACCCTCCTGTCCTGACCTCGCAGAGGCTCTCAACAGCGATGGAGAACCAGGGCAGAATCGACCCGGATGGGGTAAGTGCGCATAGCGCAGACAGACCGACACCCGGAAGGCCCAGTTCAGAGCCTGACTGTCCCTCTCTTGCACTATGCAGGAAAAGGCACAACCGACAGCACCCATTCCCACGACCAAACAGGCAGAGAAAGACCCAGGGAAGCCCAATAAGTGCCCCTTATGCAGAGTTAAGCTCCCCAGCAAGCACAAGGAGTTGCTGTGTGACACTTGTACGGCCAATGTAATGAAAGGCGAACAGCTGTCCCTCCTATCGGAGATGAGATCGCTGATTCGAGAGGAGGTCCAGGCTTCCGTGGCCACCTTGTCCCAGCCACAGCCAGCCAGTCCAGGCCACAGTACTAAGCGAACCAGACAGGAGATGGAGCTTAGTTCGGAGGAAGGTTCCTACTCCTCGGAGTCGGATCAGGAAGAAGGCGAGCTGGGCACTTGCGAACCGGAGTATGGGAAAAGATACCTTTTTTCCTCGGATGATACAGACTATCTGGTTTAGGAGGTCAGAGACACAATGCAGATTGAGGAGGTCCAGAAACCTCAGTCCAGGCAGGACATGATGTTCGGGGGCCCTAGGGCACGGAGGAAAGTAGTATTTCCAGTTAACGACCATGTGTGAGCTATGGTCCTGGAGGAATGGGAGGAGGCGGAAAAACGTCTCGTGATATCCCGGGACTTTAAGAGACGGCTCCCCTTCGACCCCGAGGACATTAAAGAATGGGAAGTAGTTCCCAAGATTGATGTCCCTGTGGCAAAAGTAGCCAAGAAAACAACGATCCCTTTTGAGGACGCGTCTAGTCTGAGGGACCCCATGGATAGGAAGGCGGATAACCTACTAAGGCGGGCCTGGGACACATTA
Source organism: Dendrobates tinctorius (assembly GCF_039654945.1). Lineage (NCBI taxonomy): Eukaryota > Metazoa > Chordata > Amphibia > Anura > Dendrobatidae > Dendrobates > Dendrobates tinctorius. The sequence goes on from NW_027361671.1 coordinate 25,254,176, forward strand.
GCAGCCTTAATTAAAACAAATATAGCAGCTACTTCCGTAGCAAGGTCTATGTGTTTATGGTTGGGCCAGTTAGAGGAACATTTAACTAATAAAACCCCAAGGGAGGAAATTATAGATTCTCTTCCGATCATGAAGTCAGCCACAGCCTTCCTAGCTGATGCATCGGCAGAATCTGTTAGAATTGCCGCCCGGAATGGCTCTTTGTCAAATTCGGCACGCAGAGCCATCTGGTTAAAGACCTGGACGGGTGACGGAGCCTCTAAAAACAAGCTCTGTGCCCTTCCCTTCTCTAGGTTAAAAGCCTTTGGCCCATCATTGGATGATATATTAAAAAAAGCATCCGATGTAAAGAAAGGGTTCCCTGAGGAAAAGAAGCCTAGGGACCAGCCCTTTCGTAGACCCGGGGGCTATAGAAGGCAGCAGTACTATAGGTACCAGGGGAGCTCTCAGAGCGGTTCATACGGTAGCACCCACTCTAGAGTTGGAAGATCTAGAGCCCCCCTTCTGGATCACGTACTAGATCCAGGAGAACATAACTATACCAACATAGGGGGTCGACTCAGAGAATTCAGTTCCCAGTGGTCTCAGATCACAAAAAATCAGTGGGTACTGAGGACAATAGCAGAGGGTTACCAAATAGAATTTTCATCCCCTCCCCCCGAAAGGTCTATTTCTCCCCGCAGAATAAAAGACGACTCCCAGATGTGGGTCGATGTGACAGAACTGGCAAACTTAGGGGTGGTAATTCCGGTTCCCCGGGCAGAAATTGGGACGGGCCACTATTCGTCCCTATTTGCCATCGCAAAGCCATCCGGAGAATCCCGTACCATTATAAATCTGAAACCCTTAAATGCCTGGGTCACGTACAAAAAATTCCGAATGGAGTCAATCAGATCCACAGTCCATTTGATAGACAAGAATGCCCTGATGTGTACCCTGGACCTTAAAAGTGCCTACTATCAGGTGCCAATTCACCCAATGTCACAGAGATTCCTGAGGTTTGCAGTAAGACTTCAGAATCGGACCTGCCACTTTCAATTTCAGTGTCTTCCTTTTGGTCTGGTCTTCCAAACCCAGGTTGGGGCCAGCCTCCAACACCAGGTCTGTACAAGTGGCCATATTGGGCAGGTTGGTTATAGGCTGCCATTTGGCCATGTTGTTGCCAAGGTTTGTTTGGGGGGGAATGGGTGGAGGTGTAGGCACACGTGCAGGCAGACACTCAGATCCTAATTGAGCATGCACAGCTGGTTGTCGGACAAGGCGGAGACGGTTACGGGTTGAGAGCTGCCACCTCTCAAGATACTCAAACAACTCTTATGGGTTATTGGGGTGTGTGCATTCATCAATTAGGATCTGAATGGATCCTCGCACACGTAGCCTCACCTCACAGGGTAGGGGACGGAGGTACCGGGCTAGGCTTCCGGAATATGCCTCTTCACCCTCATCTTGGGCAGCCCTGGACAGGTAATTTAGGACACCTGTGTCTACATGCCTCCGGGTATCAGAGGCAGTGTTGTCCCTTCTCCATCTCCCACGGCGGCCTACGGCTGCAGGCTGGGGGGACCCCTCAACACGGCCAGTAGGGCTGCTGCTGTTGCCAGGATCTTCTAAGTTGCTGGTTGCTGGTGGCTCTGCTGGGTCTGGACCAGGTACAGTACCTGATGCTGGGCCTGATGCTGGTGGAGCTTGGGGGTTGCAAAAGCTCTGTTCAGAAGATGGGCCAGCCACCTCTTCACATCCCCCGTCCGGGTCTATAATGGGCTCAGTATCCGACCCTGTCTCCCTCTCTGTGAGGTTGGATTGAGTTCTGTTAGGAAATGTACAAAAAACAAAATGTAGCTCTGACCCTAAAAAGCATATGTGTCATGTGGTGTGATGTCTGTACTCAGGGCTGCCATTAGGAATTTCAGGGCCCCATACTGTAAAAATTTTTGGGCCCCCTTGAGACTCCGTCCAGGCTCCACCCCAGCCCTGCCTCCACCCCTCAAATCTTCCAGAGTTCCACCGCCCACTCTTGGAAAAACTCCACTTCTGCACCACATCCTCACCAATCACACATTAACATTTCCCAGATCATATAGCCATCAGCTTTTGTTCTGGCCAAAAGAATTGCCGCCACAACAACAAGGTAAACTCTTTTGGCCGAGGTCTACTGTACTGTAACCTATTAATCATTTGTTAAAATACCCAATACTCTTTTTAGGTATATTTTTCTTTTTCTTTAAGGAAATGAGTCACATACATTTTCTTAAAATAATTGAAACCAGATTGTGACTTTTTTTATACTCTGTATTTCTGATTGCAGATTATTGTATTGTTTTCTGTATATGTATGAAGCTGTCGGTGGATATCGATCTGCGCTCGGACCGCAGTGCATGGACGGGCTGCGGGTCTCCTGACTAGAACTCAGCAGACTCACAGCATGTATGAGGATGCAGGCCAGGAGATCGGCGCCCAGTCCATGCACTGCAGTGCGAGCGTAGAACAATTTCCCAACTAAAGATGTTTCCCAGTCATATATACTCACTTTTTATTTTTCCATCAATATGGCCATGTGAGGGCTTGTTTTTTGCAGGACGAGTTGTACTTTTGAATGACATGAATGGCTTTATCAAATAGTGTACTGGGAAATGGGAAAAAAAATTCAAAGTGTGGTGAAATTGAAAAAAAAGTGGAATTCTAGAATTTTTTTGGTTGTTTCAGCAGCCTCCCATCTCCTCACCTCAGCAGCCTCCCATCTCCTCTCCTCAGCAGCCTCCCATCTCCTCACCTCAGCAGCCTCCCATCTCCTCACCTCAGCAGCCTCCCATCTCCTCACCTCAGCAGCCTCCCATCTCCTCTCCTAAGCAGCCTCCCATCTCCACACCTCAGCAGCCTCCCATCTCCTCTCCTCAGCAGCCTCCCATCTCCTCTCCTCTCAGCAGCCTCCCATCTCCTCACCTCAGCAGCCTCCCATCTCCACACCTCAGCAGCCTCCCATCTCCACGCCTCAGCAGCCCCCCATCTCCTCTCCTCAGCAGTCTCCCATCTCCACACCTCAGCAGCCTCCCATCTCCACACCTCAGCAGCCTCCCATCTCCTCACCTCAGCAGCTTCCCATCTCCTCACCTCAGCAGCCTCCCATCTCCTCACCTCAGCAGCTTCCCATCTCCATACCTCAGCAGCCTCCCATATCCACACCTCAGCATCCTCCCATCTCCTCTCCTCAGCAGCCTCCCATCTCCACACCTCAGCAGCCTCCCATCTCCTCACCTCATCAGCCTCCCATCTCCACACCTCAGCAGCCTCCCATCTCCTCACCTCAGCAGCCTCCCATCTCCTCACCTCAGCAGCCTCCCATCTCCTCTCCTCAGCAGCCTCCCATCTCCTCTCCTCAGCAGCCTCCCATATCCACACCTCAGCATCCTCCCATCTCCTCTCCTCAGCAGCCTCCCATCTCCACACCTCAGCAGCCTCCCATCTCCTCACCTCATCAGCCTCCCATCTCCTCACCTCAGCAGCCTCCCATCTCCGCACCTCAGCAGCCCCCCATCTCCAAACCTCAGCAGCCTCCCATCTCCTCAGCAGCCTCCTATCTCCACACCTCAGCAGCCTCCCATCTCCTCTCCTCAGCAGCCTCCCATCTCCTCACCTCAGCAGCCTCCCATCTCCTCAGCAGCCTCCCATCTCCTCACCTCATCAGCAGCCTCCCATCTCCTCTCCTCAGCAGCCTCCCATCTCCACACCTCAGCAGCCTCCCATCTCCTCAGCAGCCTCCCATCTCCTCACCTCATCAGCAGCCTCCCATCTTCTCACCTCAGCAGATTCCCAACTTCTCACTCACATCAGCAGATTGCCATCTCCTCACCTCACTCCCCTCTGCAACTTCCTCCAAGTCCTCACACACTGCCCACCTCCTTTGCCTAATCGCCGACTTCAGCATCTTCTGCCTTCCAGAAACGTGACATGTTGCTGCTCTGCTCGAGAATGAAGAAGAACGCGCAGTCTGTCACCTGACCAGGATCCGGACCATGATGCACTTGGTCCTGCTGCTGCTTTAAAGGTACAGCACCGATTTCTGGCCGCCGCATTCACTAACAACACTGTAGGTTTATCTTTAAATCACCGTGGTGTTGTTATGTATCTGGCTTGCAGCAGCCATGAACTATTGCGCCTGTAGCCCAAACAGCAGTATCAAGAGAGGAGGGCCCGGGCTGCCAGCGCATCCGGGCCCCTCTTTTTGCTACAGTTCATGGGGCCCCATACAGTAGTAAGGGCAGTAATGCCCTGATGGCGGCCCTGTCTGTACTTACGGTTTGAGATCCATACTGGGTGCCAAAAATGCCAAGCGGTCAAAATAGATGTATTTCCGCTTGGTCGGTGCTGCTGCCCCACTCCTGGCCCTTTGCTATCTTTCCCACCGGTACTGGTCGCGGATGCTGCGCCAGCGTCTCATCACATCCTCAACTGCAATGTGAAGTGAAAAGTGACTGTAACCTTTGTGAATTGTGTCAAGCAATATTCCTAACATTTCACATAGTCACGTGGCCTAGTAGGGGGTGGTTTTTAGCTACATTTTTCTGTAGCAAACATGGATACCTACATACACAGTATAGGATTGTAGGGGCTACATTTCAAAAAGCTCACTTCTGGCCTTTAAGCTGATTGGTAAAAATGGCAATTACTTACGAATTTGTTGTTGCTCCTAACGTGGCCATTGGGCATAGTCTGGGAATATGTGCACACAGACACGCCTCCATGCCGCCTCTTTGCGGCCCCGGTCAGAATAATGGACATCCCGTTGGTCCCAAAGTTCGGGCCTTTCCTGGACCAACACAATTAGGAGCTCAACATTAATGTGGCTAGACATGATGCTACAGGACTCCATGGAGGCGTACTTCCTGGATGTCTGGAGCGCTTTTTGAGCTAATTTGCATGTCTAAGCTTCCTGATGATGGATTGGCACATTTCCTGTCACCAGGAGAAGTCTTGAGTATTTCTTGCAAGTCACACGTGTGGTCCGTGTGTAATGCGTATTTTTTGCGCACCCATAGACTTGCATTGGCGTACTACGGTCGTAGTACGCTGACAATGGCACGGACCGTATAAAATACGTGACAAAAATACGGCTGATGGGAGCTACCCCATAGAGAATCACTGGTCCGTGTGCAATGCGTTTTTTTAACGCCTCTCACTCGTCCGTATTCCTCTCTAGTGTGACGCCGGCCTTAGTGAAATATTTTATCTCACAAAATGAATCCTCTGTGGTCCCATGCTGTAATGTCAGACAATTTTTAAAATTAACTTTCGTTCGTGGGAAAACCCCTTTAATGTGACCGGCTTCCTCTGCCTGTAGACACGTTGTGCATTTGCCGCCGGGATCAGCCGAATGATTCACTACGCCTGCGTGGAATTCCACTGGTGGTACCGTGCAAGAGGCTGCATGAGTGTGAGTGTGAATGTGAGTGTGTGTGTATGTGTGGTGTGTACGGCATATAGATTGTGTGTGTGGTGTGACGGTGTTCTGCTGGTGGTACCGCGCAATAGGTAGGTACCAGCAGCAGTTTCCATATTGAGACACCCATCATTTGGGTGTCACAATATGGCGGTTGGTGAACTTCCTCCGCTTGGAATTCTGGGATACGGTGACATCGGGACGGAACAGGAAATGAAAACATTACAAGGCAATTATATAAATAGATGGTATGAATCAGAGTGAAATCATTCAAGTGTGCTGGACTCCTCTTTAAAGGGATTCTGTCAGGACAGAATGACAAAGCAAGAACAGGCGCTCAGTGTAACATTTCTATACACCTTCCCACCTGCTTGTTTCCATCACACGGTGTCTCCCTATACTGCCCAGTCTCTATACTGTGCCCCTTCATCATATTACCCCTCCTCAGCATACTGTTCCCTCCTTGCTGTATCCTCACACTGTCCCCATACTGCCCCCTCTCGATACCTTCCTCCACACTATCTATTCTCTGATTTGTGTCCCCTTACACTTTTTTCCCCCATACCGTCTCCTCACAGCATTCCCCTCCATAGTCTCCTCACACATCCCCCACACTCCATAATGTCTCCCCATACATCCCACTTCCCCATTTTGTTCCTGCACCTATTCACTATACTGATTCTTCACACATTCTCTCCATATTGTCTTCTAAAATTTCTCCTCCATCTCTCCCTAATTATGATAAATCTTCGGAAAAGCATGACGACAGAGAGGACCCAGAAGACTGCAGCATCTGATTTCTCCTACTCCTGCACTAACTAAAAGATCTTCACCTTCATATTAAATGGTCCAAATTTCTTCTAGCAGTGCAAGGGTTAATACACTCAGTTAAGAACTCCTGCAAGCTTTACTGTGTTAAGGCTCTCAGCTGTACACTGTTATCCACTCCCATCTCCTATATAATCTGGGCCCTGGCTAGCACTCTGTTGTTGGGTGTCCCAGGACCAGGGGCTCATTCACTGTCCCTAACGCTAGGAGTGCCCTAGCTCGCCCTGTGCCCTGGATTATTTCTGATGGTGAAGATACCGGGGCCATGTACCTTGCCTAAGCTCTTGAAACTGCCCTCAGTCTGTACCCTTCCTCCACCCAAAGAAGAGGGGAGTAGTAGTGTACCGTAATACGTCAACAAGAATAACAAGATAATACGAACAGGGATAAAGGAAAATACCAATCATACAAAAATACACATAAACAACAGAGGTAAACACCAGGGAATGATCATGGGGTTAAACCAAAGTAGGAGAAGAAAGGGAGTTATCACACACTCAAAACCTAGCAACATTCACAGATAAATCCACCAAACGCCTTCTCGAACAACAACCACCAACAACCAACCAGCCATGCAGCACAAGCTACTCTGACAATGAGTGCTAATCAGGGCCCAAATTATATTGGAGATAGGAGTGGCTAACTGCTGCAGAGCTGAGAGCCTTACCAAAGAAAAGTTTCCAGTAGCTCTCAACTGAGCAGATTAACCACTGCACTGCTATAAGAAATTGGCACCGTTTAATATGAAGGTGAAGTGCTTCTAATCAGTGCAGGAGTAAGAGAAATCAGATGCAGTGGTCTTCTGGCTCCTCTCTGCCATGGTAAACCTGTGACACACACGCAGGCAAACAGACAGGTGCAGACACACACAAACATACACACGTAGACATGCACACACAGAGATGCATATGCAGTCATGAACAGACGCAAGCAGATGCGCACACAGAAATGCACACTCAGATACACACATACAAACACATAAATGCACACGCAAACACACACAAACACGTGTGTGCACACAGTCATACAGACACATGTAGATATGCACAGAGAAATGCCCACTCAGACATGCAGACACGCAAACGCATAAACACACCCACCCATACACGTACACCAGGCAGACATGCATACGTACACATGCACAGATATAGACATGGACACGCAGACACACAAAGACATGCGTGCGAAAGCGCGCGCGCACTGAAATGCACATGTAAACATATGCAGATGAGCACACACACACACTACACACACAGAAATGCACACGCAAACACATACACGTAGACGTGCACACCCAGGCAGACGTGCAGCGTACACATACACAGATATCCACAGACAAAAACATACACAATCACATACTGATTCCTATGAACATAAACAAATATTAGGGGTGTTAATATTATTACACTTCCTTGGCTTGCCTCTTCTATGGCGGGAAGCAGCAATGCAGGGCACATGGCGTGACATCACTTTTGGCAAACGTGCCTTCTGTGATGCGGCCGTACATGTGACCCGGCTCCCCTGGCTCTTGAGCTATGTGCACACGCCCAGGTGCTTCAAAAGGGCCTGCAGCTGTTTTTGCAACCCTGGCTCCCATGGCTGTTGAGCACTGTGTGCGTGCCCAGGTGCTTCCAAAGGGCCTGTGGCTGTGCACGTGACCCCTGCTTCCCAGCTTTACTGGCCCAACCCTCCACTGTCCTGAGCGTTGCGCATGCCCCGAACTTTTAAAGGGCCTGCGGCCGCAAATATTAATGTATTTATATATTTATTTTTTTCACACTTTCTTCACAGCACCGGCCAACCGGTGATTTCCCCGATACCCCACCAGGCCAGTCTGACCCTACCTAGAATACAGTGCCCACATTTGCCTCCTAGAAAGTAATAATGCCCCGTGTGCCCCTTTGACAGTCACAATAGGATGAGTGCCCCTTTCATGATAAGTGCCCACTAAACATTTAATAATGTCCTGTCTCCCCCTGTAGAGCTCCCCTATACACAATATTATGTCCCCACAGTTCCCCTCTACACAGTATGAGCATAATGTCTCTTTGACAGTCACAATAGCCTGAATGCCCCTATAACAATAAGTGCCCAGTTAACATTATATAATATCCTGAGTCTCCCCCAATACAGCTCTTATATACACAGTATTTTGACCCCACTGCTCCCCTCTACACAGTGTGATGCCCCCAATCTTTATGATATCTCCACTGTAACAGGCTGGGTGGTGGAACCACTGTGCCAAAGCCCAAGGAAGACCTGGAGGGGCATGACTAGGAGTCTCCCCCAATCCGACCACGGACATGCAGCAGCTAATGACACCGCAGTCCGTGGAGAGACAAGGGAGGTGATTGGTGCTACTCCAGGACTGACCTTGGGTAGATGGTGGTTGATCGCTAGGAGCGGATAGCTGGAATAGCCCGGTGGAATGTCCAACAGATGCAGGCAGGTAGAGAAGATGACAGGAACCGCAAGTGCAGACAGGAGAGTCTGACGGAGAGATAAGCATTGGCGGGTGCAGCTGGCTCAGCTGCCATAGAGGTGAGCACTGGTGGGTGCAGTTGGCTCTGCTGCCGTTGAGGTGAGCACTGACGGCTGCAGCTGGCTCAGCTGCTGTTGAGGTGAGCACTGGCGAGTGCAGCTGGCTCAGCTGCCACTGAGGTGAGCATTGGTGGGTGCAGCTGTCTCGGCTACTGTTGAAGGAAGAACTGGCAGGTGCAGCAGACTCAGCTACCATTGAAGGAACCACAGGTGGTTGCAGCAGACTGAGATGCTAGTACAGGGACCTGAGAACTGACAAGCATGTTAGGAACATACTCACAACATTGCACAGGCGCCTCCATGTTGGAGGAGGTGGTTTAAATAGTAAGAGAACTCCAGCTATTGCCTGGGGACACTTTAGAAGAAGGGGTGCGGCCCCATTAAGAAAGAGGAAGTGTGCGCGTGCTAGCTTTAAGCACAGTGCTTGGAGACCTGCTAGGAGTGTGTGCACCCCGGGAAGCAGCAGACCCGGAAGGAGCAGGACGGGAGCCTTGGCGGTGAGTACGCTGATGTCTCTGCAGGGAGAGAGGGACTGCAGGCAGAGATACGGGCGCTACACCCACACTGTATACTGGCCCCTTAGTAGCCCCCACACAGTATACTGGCACCTTAGTAGACCCCAAACTGTTTGGTCCCAACACTGTATGATGGCTTCCACACCCTATAATGGCCCTAACAGTAGCCCCTATTGTTTATCATGACCCCTTTAGTAGCCCCCGCTGTGTATCATGGCCCCTTTAGTAGTCCCCACACTGTATCATGGACCCCTATGTAACCCCCACACTCTATCAAGTACCAACTCAGTAGCCCTCACACTGTATTATAGCCCCCTCAGTAGCCCCAACACTGTATGATGACCCCCTAATTATTCCACACTCTGTAACATGACCCCCTTAGTAGTCTCCACACTGTATCATGGCCCCCTTAGTAGCCCTCAGACTGTATCATGGACCCTTTAGTAGCACCCACACTATATTATGGACCCCGTTAGTAGCCCCCACATTGTATGATGACCCCCTCAGTAGTACCCACTCTGTGTCATGGCTTTCTTAGTAGCCCCCACATTATGATGGACCTTTAAGTAGTCCTGACTATGTATGATAGCCTCCCCTTAGTAAAACGCACTATTTATGAAAGGTCCCTTAGTAGTCCCCACTAGTTATGGGAGCCCCCTTAGAAGCCCCCACTATTTTGAGGGGCCCCTTATTAGTCCCCACTATTCATGGGTACCCCTTTAGTAACCCCCACTATTTTGTAGGGCCCCTTCATGGCCCCCACTGTTTATGCAGGCCTCCTTAGTAGCCCCCTGCTATTTTGAGGGGCCCTTTAGTAGTCCCCTCTATTCATAGGCACCCCTTTAGTAGCCTCCACTATTTTGTAGGGCCCCTTCATGGCCCCCACTTTTTATGGAGGCCTCCTTTGTAGCCCCCTGCTATTTTGTGGGGCCCCTTAGTAGCCCCACTATTTATGAGAACTCCCCATTAGTAGCCCCCATATCTAATGGTCATCATAGTTTTAAAAGAAAATATTAAACACTATATACTCACCTTACCCAGGCGAGTCTAACAGCAGAAAGTCGCAGGTTTTGGGCAGAGCGACGCAGCCTGTGCCGTGGCGCAAAAATATCATGACGTCGTTATGCTCTAGACCTGCCGTTTTGTTGGCTATGTACAAAACGGAAAGTGGTAGTGCAGGGAGATCGTGTCTCTCTGCTCTGCTCATGCCAATGCACTTAAGAGTAGCAGGGGTAGAGGGTGCAGTGGTTCCCGCACCCTCTGCCTTCCGTTAGCTACGCTACTGACTATGCTACTGTCTAAATCTTGCAAATAAATTTTAGAATTCTATGTAATGATGAACAAACAACGCAGCCAAAAAATCTTTATCTCACTTTTTTAGTATTTCTGTCAATTATTCATTCTAACAATATGTTGAAACTTTAGTTTTAGATCGGCTCTAGGCATTGTCTATTATTTATTAGCTGATATTGTTTTACTTTTAAATGATAAAATGGAATCCTAACCACTTTCTTTTCATTGTCATTTTCTAAAAAAGGATAAAAGCAGTAATTCAATTTATTAGCAGCATGTGTATCTTAGCACTTCAAAGACGTCTTCTATGTATAAGGTGTATGATCTAAGAAATTGTAATTTCAGGTTTCACTAAGGGAATGTTAAGTCTTCTTTTGTTTTAGGAGATTCTAACCATTTTTATTGTATTATTTATGTCAGGGACTACTAGGCACTTAGCAATTTGCAACAGATTTATGAGTTTCCATATCTGAAATACCATGTAGAATGAACTTAATGTACCTTTTCTGTACTTTTGACTGTCCATATCAATTATACTATATATGAATCTGAAGGTTACTGAGATATAGACTTTATGTCCTCCTAAAATTCCTTTACTAGGCATAAAATCATATGATTAAAGCAAGAGGTCTATCTAGGTTTTCCGGCACCAGGGGCAAGAATTCAGTTTGGCGGCCCCCGTCCGCAAGCGGTATGAGTAGATCTCATGTCACCATTCATATGCAATTTGCACACTTACAGTCGTGTGCCGACGAGCTGCTCTTCCTAATTCACTCAATGTTCAGTGAAAAACTGAGAGAAGCAGGAAGAAAAGCTAGTTGTTACATGACCATGTAAAAAAGCATGAGTGAAGTGGCTTTGTGATAACTGCTGGAACTAGCATGCAAAGGTGAATCCTAACAGTGGGTATATTACACGCTGTTAGGATTGGCATGCTACAGTTATGCTACAATTGAGGGGCTTGTCCAGGTTTGAGATAAAAGTCTGCACTTACTCTAGGTGACTGCAGGCTTCTGAATTCTCACAGTGCTGCACACTTTTAGGATTCTCCCTTGCCTGTGGAAAGAGTGGACTTTCATGTGAGCACAAGCATGCAATTTGTATATTTCTGGCCACATTCCAACTAGACGTGTTTGGCATTGCTCAAACTTTGCATTTTGTGTCTGTTTGTGCTACACTAATCATGGAGAACAGAAAGAGGAAAAGAGTACTGTCTGAGGATTTGAGAATGAAAATTGTTGAAAAAAATTAACAATCTCAAGGTTACAAGTCCATCTACAATTTACAACTCATGGCACTGCAGCTAATTTCCCTGGACGTGGACAGGAGAGAAAAATACCGTATTTTCCGGCGTATAAGACGACTGAGTGTATAATACGACCCCCAACTTTTCCAGTTAAAATATAAAATCTTTGAAAAAGTCGGGGTCTCCTTATACACCGGGTGTCGTATTATAGGGCGGTGTGGACCAATCTGCATCTGGTTGGGGGGAGTGGTCCCGCCGCCGGCCCCCAGCACAGAGAGCCGCACAGAGCACCACAGCCGCAATGAGGTAATAGGGATACTTCACTTACACCTTCCCGTTGAGGCGCCCCCTCATTGGGACCACTCCCCCCACCATATGGTTGGCACTGCCCTATAAGACGACAACCGGCATATAAGATGAGCCCCGACTTTTAAGAAGATTTTCAGGGGTTAAAAAGTCGTCCTATACTCCGGAAAATACAGTAGATGAAAGTTTGCAATGTAGGATAGTCTGGATGGTGGGTAAGAAGCTCCAATTGACTTCCAAAGAAGTTCAATCAGTCCTGCAGGCTCAGGGTGCATCAGTGTCAGTGCGAACTATCTGTCCACATTTGAATGAAATGAAACGCCATGGCAGGAGACCCAGGAGGACCCCACTACTGATACAGAGACATAAGAAAGCTACGACTGCAGTTTGCCAAAATGTACGTGACTAAGCCAAAATCCTTCTGGGAAAGTGTCTTGTGGATTAATGAGACCTAGATAGAGCTTTTTGATAAAGTGCATCATTCTACTGTTTACCAATAGTGGAATGAGGCCTACAAAGAAAAGGACACAGTATATACAGTCAAATATGGAGGAGGTTCAAAGATGGTTTGGAGTTGTTTTGTTGCCTCTGCAACTGGGCGCCTTGACTGTGTGTAAGGCATCTTGAATTCTGAAGATTACCAAAGGATTATGGGTTTGCATTGTGCCCAGTGTCAGAAAGCTGGGTTTGTCCGCGGTGGTCGAGCTTCCTTGAGGACTGAGCCCTCCCTCATTGATCAAGTGTGGAAAGGACTGCCTATATACTACACAAGACCCTTGATTTTCTGCCACAGACTTTCTTCTAGGCTTATTATTTCTTCTAGGCTTATTATACTTTCCACAATTAATCGCTTACATGATGATATGTCACCAACTGTCAGTTGTTTAATACAACTGGTTTTCTCATTTTATCTTTGTTTAAACATTTGTACCGGTTTATAATCTATACAAACTCACGTGTATAATGGTACCTATACAAATGACAATGCTCTTTGTGTTATTTCGAGCTGTGAGTTTATTTGCACTGTTTGTATTAAAACTCATTGTTTCGTGCTACAGAACCACTCAGCACCCAGAATATGTTGTGCAGTTATATGTATGTATAGTAGGTTCTATGTGAGATGCATGTCCCTAATGCATCAGCCCACAGGCTGCGCCCCTGGGCAGAGGGGACACGATATTCTCCTTTTGTCCGCCCTCCCCTCACCTTTGTAATTCCCACAGTAAACATCGGCAGGCTCCGGCCAACTGCGGCTTTTGTAATGCATGTCTGGCCTGCCACTTTTCTATTGGCCTGCCCTCTGTATCTGTGTGATATATTCTGTGTCCTGTGAGTAAAGTGTTGTCAGACTGGAAATATTTGGAGAAGCAGTGATCTTTTATATGCGCCCATGTAGCCAGCGTCGTTCATTCAGACTCCAGCCAACGCAGAGCGGACCTCGGAAACCACGGGGTGGTACTGAAAGAGGTATTCCAGCTTGGTAGACCCCGTTACACTCATAAATAAAGAATTAAAAAAAAAGAAAGGTGGGTTTGTGTCTTCCTAAGTCATGGGTCTTCCAGCAGGACAATGAACCCAAAAAAACTTAGCTATCTCTGATTGGAATCGTTCTTCACCATTACGACTTTTTACAGTCACAGCTTGTTTCGTCAGACTTCAATCTTCTCCGTTTTTTTAAAGCACATCCTCACGCAATGCCGATAAAAAGAGCAGGGTCATTATAATTCTCCTGAATAAAAATACCTGCTCTACGTTGAGTCACTGAAAAAATAATTTCTCCTCACTCTATTCCCTGCACAAAATATGACCTACACATTATACCTCTTATTGTACTTGCCCTTTTCACTGCCCTCTCCTTTTCACACTGGGCCCCCACTTCACACTATCCTCTCACACTGTGTCCCCTTTATAAAGCCCGAGCTCCCTCATCACACTCCTTGGCATGCTGTCCTCTCCTGGCTGTGCCCTTAGGCAGGGTTCAGATTGCGTTATGGCAGTCTGTCTAACGGACTACGTTACACAGCAGCATTAGCGCAATGTAATGCATCTGTTAACGCTGCCATAGACTGCCATAACGCGGCGCATCACAAATGCATGTCCTAAGGGGCATGCTTTAGCGATGTACCGTTATTATGTGACGGACCCTCAGACGCGGTCTGCAGCGTTTGAGGGTCTGTCACTGCTAGTGCAGATGACGCAGTCCATCAACCCTAGGCGTTGAACTGACTGCATTAACGCAATGTGAACCTGGCCTTACACTGTTCCCTCATGCAATCCCCCCACACTACTCAGTCTCTATTCTGTGCCCACTGTGCCTTGTTCTTTCATCCATGATGCCCTTCTCCAGTGATTGTTCTCTTCCTATGTTGTGTCCAAAGTAGACAAGTCGTAGCCTGGTGATCCTTGCTTCGAGTGACATGTTCAGCTTTATTTGTGTGGATAGTGTAGTGTGTGCAGTGGTTCAATTAACATTGGTTTAAACAAATGTATTGATGAGTAATAAAAACCTCATATATGGCCTTGTGCATTCCAACAATATAGTCATATTTTTACCTCCATGTCATGTCAACTGGAAATTGGCCATGATCCTTAAATGGTTTAGATTATTATGTGACTAGTTGCAAATTTATTACCGTATATACTCGATATACTCGTGTATAAGCTGACCCCCCTAATTTTGCCACAAAAAACTGGGAAAACTTATTGACTCGCGTGTAAGCCTAGGGTTAAATGGTGGTCCAAGAAGATGCTCCATAGATAAAACCCCCCCATATGCTGCTGCACAAGGGTTAATGCTTGCCCAAGAAGATGCTCCATAAATACCCCCCATATGCTGCTGCACAAGGGTTAATGCTGCCCGATAATATGCTCCATAAATACCCCCCATAATATGCTGCTGCACAAGGGTTAATGCGTATAAGCCGAGAGGGGGACTTTCAGCCCCAAAAAATGGGCTGAAAATCTCGGCTTATACACGAGTATATACGGTACCTTCATTTAACATAATGCCAAGTAAATATATATTTGCTGCCTCTGAATAATGTAAATGGTCTTTTCTTTCCCTAGTATTAACAAACATCAGAATGCAATGTGTTCTGGATACACTACTGGATGCCACTTAACTAAAACTTTTTTAGTTAAAAATACCTTCATGTCACCAGTAAGGAGCCTGTTATATGCCAATGTCACATTCCATCATCTTTATATCCAGGTTAAAGGAGGCGGGTGCAGATGTCACTCTGCTTGATGGCCCTGATAAAAGTTATTAATCCAAACACTTTCAGTAATCTGATTTTGCATTATAATTCTCATAAAAGGCAAGAGCTACTATGTAACTCAAAAGAAATGTGGCATTTATAATGCATCCTTTGATAGTCTTGTAATTGCACGCATCTACGTACGACATAAATCTGCTCAGTAATATTCCTGCTGCATGCTGCTTTTCTAGTGATCACGCATACTCTATGAGAATAATTGCAATCTTTTCTGAGTACATTTACAATGGACAGGAAAAGGTGGAAGGTGCCCTTGGAAAACAGATATTTATCCTATGCATTTTTTTTATTTTGTGATCTTTCAGGTGTAAATACAATTGAAGATATGAACATCATGCCAAGACTGCCAGGGTTGAGGCGTCGCGCAGCAGCATGGTGAGGTCACTTGATAATGCTGATAATGTGGCAACAAAATCAGCAGGAAGCAAAGCTTTATTTAGTGGATTTTAAGATATCAGGGGCTTTTAATGTACAGAGAGGGATTGTAATGGCGCAATATGAAGAGACAGTATGGAGCGGTAGGTAGGAGAAGTGTGAGGGGGAAGTATGAAGAGGGGCACATTATGGGAGAGACTGTTTTGATAAAGGGATGTCACGATTCCACTCTCAGTGTGTCTGGGATACAGTTATTGTCAGCTCAGCAATCCAATCTGGTACAGGGGTGTGCTGAGCTGTCAGTATGTTGATTGACAGCTCGACTATCCAATCTGAGACTAGGAGGTGCTGTCTGTCTCCGCGTATTCATTATCTGTCATTATATGACAAACCCGCCAGAATTGGGTCATGAACCTGGCACAGGGGAGTCACACAGCTGAGGACTACTGTACTGAGGTCCGGCAGTGGCAATTCTATGGATCGATGCTCAGGTGTCAGTTCCAAAAAGGCCTTTCCGAAACCCTCAAGGATGCTCTAGTCCTTCATGATGCCCCTTGTTCTCTGGTGGAGGCCATGACTCAGGTCATATGAATGGACCGCAGAATCCATGAGAGACGTGGTCAACAGCAGGCTACTTGTTATACTCTACCGAAGCAGGTCCATTTACCCGAGATGGAGCCATTGGAAGTTAGAGTTGCCAGTCTTCATGTTGCAGAGAGATGTAAACAAAGATCTTGGACTATACTGTGGTCTCTCTGGACATTTTCTTAAAAATTGCCCAACTCCTCTTCAAGCTATCAGACCATTAGGAGAACATCTGAGTCTGGGTGATGACCGAGGAGATCACCCAGATTCCCAGGTACCTTTATCTTCCTCTGATAAACACGATGTCATCCTTCAAGAACCAGGTGTTATCAACATTGCCGTTCATTGACTGTGGGTCTGCAGCTAACTTTAATGATTCTGGACTGGTTTTGAAGTTAGGGTTAGGGACAGTTAGTTTAGGAAGACCCATTCAAATTGTCACCCTTGACAAGACACCGTTAGATCATAATTTGCTCAAGAGAGTAATGGTGGATTTCACTCTCCAAGTGGGAGCACTCCACTCTGAATCCATCTCTTGTTTTGTGTTGAATAATTTACCTGCTGGATTGGTACTGGGATTTCCATGGTTGCCGATTCACAGTCCTGTTATTGATTGGTGTCAGAAGGAGATTGTGAAATAGAGCCCCAACTATTCCAAGAAATGTCTAAGAAATGTACAAATATGCTCTGCTATTCTGAAGGGTCTTCTCGGGTACCTGAAGGATTTTGGAGATGTGTTCTCAGAAAAAGAGGCAGAGATCCTACTTCACCATCGTCCCTATGATTGTGCTATTTATCTTATTCCTAGTGCCAAATTGCCTAAAACTCGCCTTTACAATTTGTCAGGGCCTGAATAGACCACCATGAAAGAATATGTTAAAGAAAGTTTACGGAAGGGTAATATCCGTCCTTCCTCCTCCCCTATAGCTGCTGGACTTTTCTTTGTTAAAAAGAAAGATGGGTGTCTCCATCCTTGCCTTGATTTCCAAGAACGAAACAAAATCACGGTTAAAAATACTTATTAACTTTCACTCATCCCCGACCTATATAATCAGTTTTTGGGGACTAGGTTGTTTTCTATACTTAATCTTAGAGAATCTACTGAATTTCCCCATGGTGGGACGATTAAAGGATTATCTTATCTTAGAGCGTCTTACAATTTGATAAGCATCCGGAAAGGTGATGAGTGGAAACCAGCGTTTTTAATGTCTCAGGGTCATTTTGAAAACCTTGTCATGCCTTTTGGATTATCCAATGCACCTGTTGTGTTTCAAAATTTTATGAATGATATTTTCTCAGTTTGCATTGGAAGATATGTTGTGATTTACCTGGATGATATTCTAATATTCTCACCAGATTTGGACATTCACCAGAAACATGTCCGTGTTGTATTTTAGAGATTGAGGGAGAACTCTTTGTTTGCTAAATTGGAGAAATGTGTTATTATGTTCAGGAAATTTCTTTCTTGGGGCTTATCTTGTCAGCAGAAGAGTTTAAGATGGATCCTGCGAAGTTCCAGGCCATAATTGCTTGGATTCAACCTTGTGGTCTTAAGACTTTGCAGAGTTTTCTGCGATTCTCCAACTGATATAGGAAATTTATCAAGGTTTTTCATAGACTGCTAAACCACTTACCGACCTTACACGTAAGGGGAGAATCTCAAGGTTTGGTCGTCGGGTGCTAACAGGGCTTTTGAAATATTAAAAGTGTTTTATGTCTGCACCCATTCTGGTCCAATCTGATCTCCAAGAACCGTTTATTATGGAGGTGGAAGCTTCAGAGATCGGAGTCAGGGCAGTTTTATCGCAGATGCCCAAAACTCTAACTAACCAGCGTCCATGTGCTTATTTTTTCTAAAAATTTCTTGCTGGTAGAAAGAAATTATGATGTTGGGAATCTGAAGTTAGTTGCTGTCAAATTGGCCTTTGAGGAATGGAGGCATTTTTTGGAGGAGATGGTTCATCCTGTTACGGTGGTCTCTGATCGCAAGAATTAAGCTTACATTGAATCAGCTAAAAGATTAACTCCTAGACAGGCCAGATGGTCTTTGTTTTTTTCTCGGTTTAATTTTTCTATTACATTCAGGCCCGGGTCTAAGAATGTGAAAGCTGATGCATTATTTCATAGTCTAGATTCAATTTCTGTTCCAGAACCTCCATTATTCCTCAGGGTTTTGTGGTTTCTATGGTAACCTCAGAATTGGAAGAGGATATTTGTAAATTCCAGTTGTTGGTTCCTTCTGCTTCCCCAGGGTCCAAATTATTTGTGCCTGTGTATCTAATATTGTGGGTGTTGCAGGAATGTCATGATTCCATCTTAAGTGGTCATCATGGGGTTACTGCTACATGGAAAGCCATTGCTAAACTTTTTTGGTGGCCATCCATGCATAATGATACTAAAGACTTTGTATCTTCTTGTGAAGTTTGTGCACGCGCTAAAGTCAGTCATAGCTGGCTGGCTGGGGAATTGGCTCCATTGCCAATTACAGAAAGACCATGGACTCATTTGTCCATGGATTTCATTACAGATATGCCTCTAGGAAAACTGCTATTTGGGTGCTAGTTTATTGATTCAGCAAACAATCTCATTTTGTTCCTTTGTCAAGATTATCTAAAGCAGAGACACTCTCCAGGTTGTTTATTTCTCATATTGAAATGTTACTTGGGATCGCTCTGAACGTTGTGTCAGATAGGGGAGTACAATTTGTCTCTAAATTCTGGAGCGATTTTTGTAGTAAACTCGGGATTGACTTGTCATTGTCATCCGCTTACCACCCTGAAACCATTGGTCAGACTAAGAGGACAAATCAATCTTTGGAACAAAGTTTAAGGTGCTTTGTTGCAGCTTGGCAGGAGGTCTTATCTTCGTTTTTACCTCTCGCTGAGTTTGCTTTTAAAGCCCCCGTCTCACATAGCGAGATCGCTGAAGCGTCACCGATTTTGTGACGCAACAGCGACCTCGCCAGCGATCTCACTACATGTGACACATAGTGGCGTCCGGCCCCCCCGCTGGATATTGCTAATCGTGCTCGAATGTCCTAGGCCATTTTTTCATCGTCGTCGTCCCGCTGGCCAGTGCGCATCGCTGTGTTTGACCCGGCGAGCGACCTCGTTGGCGACGCAGAACTCAGGGACGCAGGCGGGAATCGTCAGAAAAGCTGCTGTGTGACAAGGTACCAACGACCGGTGAGGATCGCTGGATGGTTGCTGCGTCGCTCAAGAGATCTGTCTGTTTGGCAACTGTAACGAATGGAAGCGGAGGCATAGATGGTGAAATTCATATTCGTTTTTTATTTTTAAAGTGGAACCTCGGGACCACGGTCCAGGGGGCTCCAAAAGGGGCGTAACTAGTGAGCCCCAGGTACCCGTTGTAAAGCCCCTCAGACAGGACCAGAATGGAGTACCCAGAGGACACAGGTGCTACCTCCAGTTAGACCCTGGACACGTGGCAGCTGTCCCAGCGGGACCAAAAGGGATAACAGAAATGACAGCAGAGTTCGTAATGAGATGGGTCCTGAATCCGGGTAGATGGTGTGTAGCTGGCTCCGGTAACCTTGACTCAGTTCTCGGACTCGGATGGCTGTTGGCGGAACGGGATGGCTTTCGCCCAGATGATTGCAGGTATAACCAGGGTTATGAGGATTCAGATATTTCTGTGAAGACAGACAGCATAAGAAAATGCACAGAGACTGCTACGCAGTGCAGAAAGGTTAGCAACAGAACTGGATGTAGCAATGATTGATACTCATTGCTCCGGCGCTCTCCCTTTGGAGGAGAGCCCAGAAATAGCAGCCAGTGCACTGCCATTGGATAATTGCTTATTTTGAAAAATGCACGCTATCCCTTTAAGAAGCCAGGGGGGCGTGCGCGCGTGCCCTAATAGCTCTGTCTGAACACCTGCCAACAGGACGCCAGGAGGTGGGGGAAGGGGAGAGAAATGAATGCTGAGAAGCAGGATGGGACACACAGGGAGCCGGCTGCTGCACAGGCACAGCGTGCAAGGCACGAGGTGAGTGCCCTGAACTGGGAGCAGCGGCAGACCGAGGCGCAGATCCAGGACAGGGATCGGGTGTAACAGTATCCCCCTCTTTATGCCCCCTCTTTTTCAAGCCTGCGTGAAATCTTTTAAGAAGAATAGGAGCCTGGATGTTCTCCCTAGGCTCCCAAGATATCTCCTCAGGACCAAAGCCCTTCCAGTCCACCAGGTAATAGGTCTTACCCCATACTTTCTAAATGGCCAGATTATGTTTTACCTCAAAAACATCATCCTCCGAGACAGGGTCAGGAGTGGTACCCGGATCCTAAAAGAAGGGGCTCAAAACTACTGGTTTGAGGAGAGAAACATGAAAGGAGTTAGGCACACGTAAAGAAGAAGGAAACTTCAGCTTATAAGAGACTGGATTGATTTGTTTCAAGACTTCAAATGGTCCAATGAACTGGGGGCCCAATTTGTAGGATGGCAACTTCAGACGGATATACTTGGAGGAGAGCTATACCTTGTCTCCGGGGCGAAAGGTAGGCGCATCCAAACATCTCTTGTCCACGTGCCTCTTCATGCGCTGGGAGGCTTTCTCCAGAGCAGTTTTGGTGTCCCTCCAAACCTTAGAAAAATCTTCAGAGAAAGTATTGGCAGCTGGAAAGCCAGATGATCCGGAGATGGGAAGAGGTATTCTGGGTTGCAGTCCAAAGACAAGGGAGACTTTCCAGAAGATTCACTTACTTGATTGTTGTAGGAAAATTCAGCCCAGGACAGTAAGTCTACCTAGTCGTCGTGATGCGTGTTGACGAAGTGATGCAGGAATCCAGCCAGGATCTGATTAGTCCTCTCCACTTGACCATTGGATTGGGGATGGTATGCCGAGGAAAAATCCAGTTCAATTCTTACCAGTTTACAAACTGCTCTCCAGAATTTTGAGGTGAACTGGACTCCTCTGTTGGACACGATGTGGAGAGGGAAACCATGGAGACGGAAGATGTGTCGGATGAACAGATCCGCCAGTTCAGGAGTGGTAGGAAGACTGGGTAGTGGAATGAAGTGAGCGATCTTAGAAAAACAGTCCACTACTACCCACACCACAGAACAGCCAGATGAGATTGGAAGATCTGTGATGAAGTCCATCTCGATGTGCTGCCAAGGGGCGGATGGAATTGGTAGAAGCTGAAGCCGACCAGCAGTTAGACATTTGACAGTCTTGCTACGGGTACAGGAATGACAGGCTGCAACGTACTCCTGGATATCCTTAGCCATAGCAGGCCACTAGTAGTATTGGGTGATGAGTTGCAGAGTCTTCCTCTGACTGGCATGACCAGCCAACTTGGAAGCGTGACCCCACCGAAGGACACGAGTACGTTCAGGAGCAGACACGAAAGTTTTCCCAGGGGGAAGCCGGGTAAGATCAGCAGAAGTGACAGCGACTAACCTTGAGGGTTCAATGATGTGCTGAGATTCCTCCTCTTGATCAGGAGGCAAAAAGGCTCTGGAAAGTGCGTCTGCCTTGACATTTTTGTCAGATGGATGAAAATGAAGAACAAAATTAAATTGAGCAAAAAACAAAGCCCAGCGGGCTTGACGGGGATTCAGCCTCTGCGCGGTTTGAAGGTAAGGAAGGTTTTTGTGATCAGTGTATATGACTGTTGGTCACCCTCCCAGGGCTGTGGGGTACTCGGTACCAGGCCGGTATCTCAGAAGGAAGTGTCACAGTAGCGGTGACCCGGTCCGTGGCCCTGGGCGCCCATGTAAAAGAATAGTGTGGCTGATGATTAAATTTATGAGTGGATGATACATGACGCCACCTGTGGTGTTCGGCAATGAAGATGTTAAGCCGACGCTGCAAACAGATCCTCTGGGACAGATGGTGTGGTGCAGCAATGATGTTGTAACCCTCCACAGGCAGAGCTGCAGTCCCAGGGCAGAGTAAATGAAGTGGATAAGTGTTGAGGAAGAGGGTGTAGTGTTTGGCACAGAGATGTAGCAGTGCTGGAGAGTTTGCAGGAAGAAGGCAAGGACACAATAGGGTGCAGTTTCTTTTACCTTTACTTTGCTTGGCAAATGCAGTCAAGGGTCCAGATTACAGATGGCACAGGAGCTGGCCGGCCTGGAAGCAACTTAGGAATCTCTCTATGCAGATGGGTTGTGTAGTCTCCTTTCTAGCGCTTATTTTAGGTACTTGCAGTACTGTGTCACACTGAAGTTCCACTTGCTTATTCTCTTTAGAACTCCCTCGTATGGCAGACAGCTGTAGCCTTCCTCTTCTGGCTCACACGTCACTGTTGTGCCTCCGAGTCTTATGTGGGAATAGAGCATTTACAGCTTCCTATTCCTCCGGTTTCTGTTGCAGGACCATCAGTGTCCGTACAGCTTTGGAGAACGGGCTCCAGATCATGCACTATAGCTGGGAATGAGCCTGAATTCTCTACTCAATCTCCCAGCTCTTCTCCTCACATCCACACACGTTACCCATCTCACACCAACTTCTAATTTTCCCTTCCTGGCCCCCAGAGAGTAGCTCTTCCCCCAGTTTTGGGTTCAGAGCTCCCTCTGCTGGCCTGGAGTGAGAGCTGTGTTGTATTTAACTGCCAGAGAGATCCTTTATTGCTTCCAAGCATGACATCACACTCCCTAGGAGGAAGGCAATGTCATTGTGGCGATCATACTCCTGGGGGTGCCACATTCCCCCTAGTGCAATTCAGTACTCCTGGACTGAAGAGAAAACATGTAAACATATAAACAATTATAAATATAACAATATTTCAAAAAATGAAAAATTACAAAAACCAAAGCTCAAAAATAGTCCTGATGATGAGTAGTCCATGCGTCAATGTCCATGGTCCAATTCCTGAGCAAGTTGGTAAACTATTTACAAGTAGAGTTTTGACCACACATAGTCCTGTGGTCCAACTGTCCATTGAAAACAAAATAAGATATTCAAAAAGTTCTTACAGAGTCTCTGTAGGCACATAACTTGAAACGTTGCATATTTACAGATTATCATTTACAAAACTTATCTACGTAGCACTGGTGTTGTTGGGGATCTTACTGGATGCCTTGTGTTAACTACTACTGGTGTAGTGTGTGTTGTTCTGGCTACATTACTGTTGGTTCTGCGTAGCACAGGAATACTAGATTTCCTAGGACCACTTCTACTCACTGTGGGCATGACAGATTCACCACTGGCAGGGTGAGAATTCTCTTGTTCCACTGCTGGTGTGGCATCTGCTGCTTGTACTTGCTCATTTTCAGGGTGGTCTTGAGTCATTTCTTCTTGCACTACCAGTTGGGGAAAGGTCAAAACTGGCACCACTATGGCTTGATTCGCTCTAGTCCAATTTGTAGGGAATTCTCCATGTATAGTGCTGACCTTTTCTTCTTCTCCTTCCTCTATGGGCTGAAGGTTGTTTTGCTCTTCCATTCTGTCCTTTAGTTGGTCAGTTCACAGTTTCAGATGATCCCTCGATACTGCTGATGAGGTTTCTCCTCCATCCTTACTGATAAGGCACACTTTGGTGTTGTCAAAGTTTGATGGTAGGACGGTGTAGGGTTCAGCTTCCCATTGGTCATCCAATTTATGCATCCTTCTTTTCCTCTTTAGGACTTGTTCTCCTGGTGACAAGGGAACTGCAGGTGCATGTTGATTGTAGTTCTTTTCCTGTTGTTGTCTCGCTCGAGCTAGACTCTTTTCTACGCACTCTTGTACTCTACAGTACTATTGCTGCCGCTCCGTATCCCAGTCAGCATCTGGTGATGTCACTTCAGGTGTCAGGACTCCCATATCCAAATCAATAGGCAGCTTGCCAGGCCTCGCTCTCATTAGGTAGGCTGGAGTGCAGTTGGTGGAATTCACAGGAATGTGATTGTCGAGGTCTGCCAGATCTGGCAACTTTTCTGGCCACAGATTCCTCTCTTCCAAAGGCAAGGTCTTCAGTAGATCGATCACCACATGATTCATCTTTTCACACATGCCATTGGTCTGTGGATGGTACGGTGTTATCCTGATCTTCTTGCAACCGTACAAGTTACAGAATTCCTGGAACACTTCTGCCTCAAAGGCTGGGCCTTGATCTGTAAGCACTCGCTCGGGATATCCGTGTGGTCGACAAAAGTGCTGTTGGAATGCTCTGGCTGCTGTCCTGGCTGTTTGATCCTTGACAGGCATGACTACCAGGAATCTCGAGTAGTGGTCAATGATGGTAAGAGCATAAATGTAGCCTGAACGACTTGGAACCAACTTCACATGGTCCAGGGCTACTAACTCGAGTGGCTGTTTGGTTATTATTGTCTGCAAAGGAGCTCGCTGGCTGTTACGGTCCTTCCTGCGCAGGTTGCATTGTCCACACTCCCGGCACCAATTTTCAATGGCTTTCCTCATACCAGCCCAGTAGAATCTCTCCCGGAGCAAGGCCTCCAACTTCTTCCATCCGAAGTGACCAGCTCCATTTTGGTATGCTTCCAAGACAATTGATGCCTCCCTCTTTGGGACTACCACTTTCCAGACCAACTCATGAGTGTGGGCATTGATACTCCTCCGGCACAGCTTTCCCTCATAGATGAACAGCCGGCCTCTCTCCTTCCACAACTGCTGGGTTTCTTCAGGAGCATCTGGATCTGGGCGTGAGTCAGCTTGTGACAGTAGCTTCTTTACCAGGCGGACTGCGGGGTCGCTATCCTGGGTTTCTGCCCAGTCATGATGAGGCAATGGATTTAGGGTGGCCTCTTTCACGACAGACCGTCTGTTTCTCACTCCTTGGGCACGTTGGGTCGCAATTGGCCGGTGGAAGGCAGGTAACTCTATTTCTTCGAGTGCCTCAGGGTCTTCTCCTGCATCTGACAGATTGGGCATTCTGGACAGCGCATCAGCATTGGCATTCTTGTGCCCCGCTCGGTACTTGATGGTGAATTTATAGTTAGACAGCCGGGCCATCCATCGCTGCTCCAGTGCACCTAGTTTGGCAGTTTCCAAGTGAGTCAACGGGTTGTTGTCCGTGAAGATGGTAAACTTGGCTGAAGCTAGGTAATGCTTGAATCGTTCCGTCACAGCCCAGACTATGGCGAGGAACTCCAGTTTGAAGGAACTGTAGTTGTCAGGGTTCCTTTCAGTGGGATGAAGCTTCCTGCTGGCGTAGGAGATCACTCTTTCTTTGCCATTCTGTACCTGTGACAGTACTGCTCCCAGTCCCACGTTGCTGGCATCAGTATACAGAACAAATGGTTGGTCATAATCTGGGTAGGCCAGAACTTCATCTCTGGTGAGAGCCATCTTCAGTCGAGTGAAAGACCTCTCCAGTTCCTCATTACATTCAAATGTAGGACTCTTCTTCCTGGCTTTCTTGGGATGGCCCACCAGAAGATTTGCATAGGCATGGCTATCTCAGTGAAGCCTTTGATGAACCTTCGGTAGTAGCCTACCAACCAGAGGAATTGACGTACTTCATGGAGGTTGCTGGGCTTCTGCCAGTCTCGGATGACAGTGACTTTGTCAGGATCCGGTGCCACACCTTCTACACTCACTACATGACCGAGGTACTGTACCTTGGGCTTCAGGAGGTGGCATTTGGATGGCTTCACTTTCAGGCCAAAGTTGGACAAGGCTTCGAACACCTAAGCCAGGTGCTTCAGATGGTCTGCATAAGTCTTGAAGAAAACAATGACATCATCAAGGTATAACAGAACTGTCTCGAAGTTCTTGTGTCCAAGACAGCACTCCATCAGCCGTTGAAATGTCCCAGGGGCGGTGCAGAGCCTGAACGGCATGTAGTTGAACTCACAGAGACCCAATGGTGTGGTAAACGCTGTTTTCTCCTTGTCTGCCTCTGCCACGGGAACCTGCCAATACCCACTAGTGAGATCTAAGGTGGAAAAATAGTTAGCACTTTTAAGTGCGGCTAATGACTCCTCAATTTTGGGTAATGGGTAGACATCCTTATGTGTAATGCTGTTAATTTTTCAGTAATCAACACACATTCTCATCGTACCATCTTTTTTTTTCACAAAGACTATTGGGGCTGTCCTGGGGCTACAACTGTCTGATCAGCCCAGCCTACTTCATTTCCCGCAACATACTTTAGGCACATTGATGTTGTGTTGGGGGTATAGGCCGGTACCTTTCTTTAATGGGTGGATGATCTCCAGTGGGGATATGGTGCTGAACCCCCTTTGCCTTCCCAAAGTCTAGAGGGTGTTTACTGAATACCCGCTCATACTCCTGAGTCACTTGGTAAACCCACTCTTTTGGTATGAAGGGGTGAAGTCAGTTCCCACCTGCAACTGCTGACACCACTCCTCCAGCTGCTTTACAGAGCCATTGTCCTCCACCTGGTCGGATGAGACCAAGGGCTCTGCTGCCTGTATTGTGTTGTTACTACCAGTAAGCAGCTTAGCAATTGTGGCATACCGAGGTATTGTGGCCTCCTCTTCCCCACAATTCAATAGGCATACAGATACTCTCCCTTTGCGGACACCAACTACCCCTCTGGCTGTCAGGACAGTGGGCCGGCTATCAGAGTACACTGGCTTTACCAATGCTTGGTAATCTTTTCCTCTGAGGCCTATGGCTGCCCGACACCAATTAACATTTCACATCTGGGGGGTATCGCAATGGGGAAAGAATCACTCACTCTGACACTGCCAATTTCTCCGCCAGACAGTTCTACCTGCTGTCTTTGCATCAGGGCCTTGATCTCCTTCTGCAGGACTCGTTGTTCACTGGAACCAGCAGTCTCAGCCACCTGTTGCAACAAAACAATAACCTCGGCAAGACAATTTTCAATCACATTAGTACCTAAGGTCATCATTGGATTACATTCTCGTTGATCAATGTCTACAACTATCAGACCTTGAGATTTTAACTCCACTCTCCCCACTTTAATGGTAATCTCTTTACATCCTACTTGCGGCAAAGACTGACCATTGCTGGCAACTACTGTGAGTTCATCACTTGGGCCGCGAGTAAGTTCAGAGTCAGTCCAATACCGCTTGTAAAGGATATATGGCATAGTTGTCACCTGAGAGCCAGTGTCCAGCAAAGCGTTCATGGGGATTCCGTCAATCACTACTGGGAGTGTTACGGTGGCGGAACACGCTTAAAAAATATGAATAAACGTGTTCGCCACCCGGGGTCCACCGTGCGGCAGGTGTAATAACCGCTGCTGAAAAGGCAGAGCACTAGGACGATAATGTGCACAGGAAGAACTGAACCTGGTGCACAAAAGCAAACTCTGTTAAAACTCACAGAGCTGTACCCAAAACACAAATGCAAAAAACGCTGAGTCTGTATTAGCCTCACAGACACTCAGCGGCACACGTGCGGTAGCCAAAGCCGGAGTAGTTAAGAACAGCACTACACCCGAATGGACTTACCGTAAGTAGGTGTGTGCACGGCGTCGCAACTGCCGTCGCAACTGCGAACGCCAAAAGCAGGCTGCAAACGCGATATAGCAGGCGCGAAGCAGGACGCTGGCTGCTGCAACTGGCGGAGCTTGAGCGAGCTGGCGCTAGCGCGCACACTGGCTGTATCCCAATCACTCACACATTCGTATTATCAGAGGGAAGGGGTTTCTTAATAAGTCATTCACCAGTCCAAGCATCCGTCACACAGCAGCAAGTATGGAAAATACTAGCGCATGGCATAGCGGCCATGCGCACTTTTTATAGCGTACGGGACCTGCCGGAAACCTCCAGAGGCCCGAGCATAACCAATCAAATCAGGAGCAGGACCTGAGCACCTGACTCCTGAACTCCAATGAGAGCTAGTCCCGTGAGCATGCTCAGACGCAGGGAAAAAGGACTTAGCCTCAGGAGACAAATGTGAGAATCTGGGTTGCTGCATATGCATAGAATGACCCAGATTCCAAACAGGGAGGACCAGTCGCCGTCCAACATACTTGGCTCGACAGTTCTTTGGGCCTTGTGGTCCTACTCCTGGGGATTGGCCCTCTGCCCCAGGGGTTGCTCGTTTAAATAACAGAACCTTGCAATGTGGCCTGCCTTGTGGCAGTGACGACAGATGGGACGTCCGTCCGGGTCATAGCGATCGTTGTCTCTCCCTCGGCGTGGTGGGATCCTCTTCTTCCGTAGCCACGGGACATCCTCTGGACTGAAGGCCAGCTGGATCTTCACCTTTGATGACACCTGCAGGGACTGCACAGTTTTGGCAAGTGCAGCCATATTTTTGGTCAGCTCCTTGACCTGAAGACGCAGTTCGGCAGATGGGTCTTTGTCCAGAGTCTGTGCATCATCCTCCATAGGGCTGAGAGGGAAAGATGCTGCTTCTTGATGGTATGTGATCGCTGGATGTCTAGGGGGCGCTGGACGGCTGACATTTGGTTCATGCAGCACCCAAATAGCCCTGTCTTTGAAGTCTGCAAAGTCTAGATCTGGGTTCTGCAGGGCTATGATGCGCAGCTGTGCTCTGTGGGTACTGGATAGGAGGCCCTCAATAAATTCCTCCTTTAACAGTCTGTCTCCATCTTTCACACTGTCAGGATCAATCTGCTTGATGGCTCGCAGCGCCTCCTGCAGGTTAAGAGCATAGCCCCGTATACTGCCCTGCACTCTTTGCTTACACCCAAAGAATCTCATCTTTATTTCAGCTGCAGTGCAAGTGTCAAAGGTGCTTCTTAGCTTAGTCAGGATTTTTTTTAACAGTCTCTTTGTCAGTGTCCTGCCAGGCTTTTACTTCCCTTTGCGCTGCACCAGTTAGCTGCCCAAAAAGGACGTTCACTTTCTGGCTTTCAGACAGAGGATACACCTCAAACAAACTGCACAGTCTCTCTTTAAATTCACTCAGGGTATGTGACTCCCCTGAGTACTGCGGTAGCCAGGCCGCTCCCGGTATATAGGGCATGGACAGCGGCATTATGGGGACTGCTGCGGTGGGTGCTGATTCTTGTGGTGCTGTGGAGGCAGCACTGGCTGCTGGATGCAATGGGAGCAGCAGCTGCGCTGGGCCCGGCAGCTTGTGGCACTGTGGGGTTTGCAGTGGTGTCCGCCGCTGCGTCTGCTCTTGCTTCAGACATTCTCTTCCCCCCAATTAACGTTTGGCCAGGCCCACGGTTGCGCTGGCTTACCGGCTGCCGCTCCACCGGCTGCACGATCGGGGGACGCCGGGACTGCAAGCCTCCTCCGCTTCTCACTTCTCGCGCGCTGGCCTCTTCCCGCGCGGCACTTCACTTTTCGCGCTTTCTGGCTGGCTCCGCCCACGATGGCCCGCCCCTTTGGCTTCCCGCACGCACCAAGCAGCGGGGTAATGGCGGCAATTGCACAAATAGTCTATGGCACAAAACACAGTTTCTGTCACACAAGACCTGGGGACACCGGGCTCCGTAAATCCTGTT
Source organism: Dendrobates tinctorius (assembly GCF_039654945.1). Taxonomy (NCBI): domain Eukaryota; kingdom Metazoa; phylum Chordata; class Amphibia; order Anura; family Dendrobatidae; genus Dendrobates; species Dendrobates tinctorius. Next base: position 25,283,902 of record NW_027361671.1, read on the forward strand.
CGTGACGCCAAAATGGGTCGCCCTCCCAGGGCTGTGGGGTACCGGGCCGGTATCTCAGAGGGAAGTGTCACAGTAGCGGTGACCCGGTCCGTGGCCCTGGGTGCCCATGTAAAAGAATACTGTGGCTGATGATTAAAGTTTATGAGTGGATGATACGTGACGCCACCTGTAGTGTTCGGCAATGAAGATGTTAAGCCGACGCTGCAAACAGATCCTCTGGGACAGATGGTGTGGTGCAGCAATGATGTTGTAACCCTCCACAGGCAGGGCTGCAGTCCCAGGGCAGAGTAGATGAAGAGGATAGGTGTTGAGGAAGAGGGTACAGAGATGTAGCAGTGCTGGAGAGTTTACAGGAAGAAGGCAAAGACACAATAGGGTGCAGTTTCTTTTACCTTTACTTTGCTTGGCAAATGCAGTCCAGGGTCTAGATTACAGATGGCACAGGAGCTGGCCGGCCTGGAAGCAACTTAGGAATCTCTCTATGCAGATGGGTTGTGTAGTCTCCTTTCTAGTGCTTATTTTAGGTACTTGCAGTACTGTGTCACACTGAAGTTCCACTTGCTTATTCTCTTTAGAACTCCCTCGTATGGCAGACAGCTGTAGCCTTCCTCTTCTGGCTCACACGTCGCTGTTGTGCCTCTGAGTCTTATGTGGGAATAGAGCATTTACAGCTTCCTATTCCTCCGGTTTCTGTTGCAGGACCATCAGTGTCCGTTCAGCCTTGGAGACCGGGCTCCAGATCATGCGCTATAGCTGTGAATGAGCCTTAACTCTCTGCTCAATCTCCCAGCTCTTCTCCTCACGTCCTCACACCAACTTCTTATTTTCCCTTCCTGGCCCCCAGAGAGTAGCTCTTCCCCCAGTTTTGGGTTCAGAGCTCCCTCTGCTGGCCTGGAGTGGGAGCTGTGTTGTGTGTTGTATTTAACTGCCAGAGAGATCCTTTATTGCTTCCAAGCATGACATCACACTCCCTAGGAGGAAGGCAATGCCATTATGGCGACCATACTCCTGGGGGCGCCACAACTACCTGATGAAGAGCTCCCTCAAGAAGATGCCTCCACTCCTGCAGAGCCAATTTGATAGCCAGCAATTCCTGATCTCCAACGGAATAATTCCTCTCTGCGGAAGAAAAGACCTTGGAAAAAAAAACACAAGTTCATTCGACCAGTAGACGATTTCTGGGTAAGTACTGCTCCCGCACCTACGGAGGAAGCATCGACCTCAAGAAAAAATTGCTCATTAGAGTTAGGATGATGGAGCACAGGTGCGACAGCAAATGCCTTCTTGAGTGAAACAAAAGCGTCCTCTGCATCAGGAGGCCAATCCTTGGGATTTGTACCTTTCCTGGTCAGGGCTGTGATGGGCGCCACTCGGGTGGAAAAGTTAGGAATGAATTGTCTGTAGTAGTTGGCGAAGCCCAGGAATCGCTGCATGGCCTTCAGCCCAGACGGACGAGGTCACCTGAGTACAGCCGATAACTTCTCCGGATCCATTTTCAATCCTGTGGAGGAAACAATGTAACCAAGGAAAGGCAAAGAGGATTGTTCAAAGAGGCATTTCTCGGGGGTGTGGCCTGGCTCTTGCTGTGTGAGGAAGCAGAAGTTTGGAGCTCCTGCATAGATCCTCAAAACAAGCGACCAAAAGCAACATTTGAGATTCACAAACATTATCTATAGGCTCCTGCTCAAAAGCCTGCACTACAAGGATCAAAATAAGACAAATACAGGGTCTCTAGCCCGCAGGGGACCAGAGATATCTGCTTCGGAAGACAGTGGTGCTTCCTCAGCCCGTGAGTGATAACCGCAACTGACCTTGCCATCTTTAAGCTGAGGATACCGAGCACGAGACCCATCTCCCAAGACCAGAGGCAGATCCATCCCGTAATTATCACAAGCACAGCAACTGGAGCCTCCATACTTACCGGTCAGTCAACAGTCTCAGCTTCAGCGTTATCTTCTGACACTGAAAAGTAGCCCCATATAAGGAAGTACTGCTTTCTGCTCTTGAGTGGGAAACCCCGGGCCGGGAAGAAGGAGCCGGCCATTACATTCAAGCTCACAGAGCGATGTCAGACTCACTGCCTGTCGGTGTCTCTTAGGCTCCCATCACACATAGCGATCTTGCTAGCGAGATCGCTGCTGAGTCACAATTTTTGTGACGCAACAGCGATCTCACCAGCGAGATCGCTGTGTGTGACACTGACCAGCGACCGGCCCCCCTGCCGGATCGCTAAACATTGTTGGAATGCCCTGGACATTTCTTTGATCGCTGGTCTTCCACTGACCAGCACGCATCGCTGCGTGTGACAGGTGGGAGACCAGCGATCAGCACGCTGGTAACTAAGGTAAACATCGGGTTTTAAAGCAGCACGCGTCACTTAGAAACTCAATGTGTACCTTAGTAACCAGCGCGCTGATGCAGGGAGCTGGTAACCAAGGTACACATCGGGTTTCTAAGTGATGCGTGCTGCTTAGAAACCCGATGTGTACCTTAGTTACCAGCACCCTGCATCAGGCGCTGGTAACTAACGTGCTCAGCGTCGCTGGTGCTGATCGCTGGTGAAGCTGTCTGCTTGACAGCTCACCAGTGATCATGTAGCCACTCACCAGCGATCCTGACAAGTTGATATTGTTGTCGGGATCGCTGGTGAGTCGCTATGTGTGACGGGGCCCTTACAGTTTCAGTCAGGGCTCACTGATCTAATTGTTTTGTCTCCACACTGTGCCCAGTGACCTGCGACGGTCGAGTGACATTAACTCTCACAGTACTGTGCTCGCAGTCTGCGCACTATAGTGCACTCCCCCACAAAGCTTCTGACTGGTGAAAGCCTTATGTCTTGGTCTAAGATAACAGGGGGAGTGGAGAAGAAGTTCAGGAGTCTGAGAACTGACTCCCCTCCATACTTTAACCCCATAATTCAATTTAGCCCACATTGATGAGGTTTTTTTTCTTTCCCTTTTTTCTCCTTTTTTTTATTCTTTCACTTAAAGCTCAAAGTGACTGTACTAATGCAGCGTTCTCCTGCCACTTAGTGCCCCTTCTGGAAACTATGCCTGTTGCACATATTGCTCATAATCGAATGCAATAGAGAAATGACTTTGTAGGTCTTCTTGTTTTCGCTTTTATTAAAGTCCGAGCCACCACCATTATCTCCTGACCGTATACGATACTTCTCCTTTTAATATATACATATCTTTGAAATGGCATCATGGGGCCCTCCATAGCACAATCAGCTGCTGATAAGCTGAAGTCATATGCTAGGGGCAATAATTCAACGACAATGCAGAAGTCCCCTACTGGATCAGCTCAGGGTGAGGTATCAGTTTCACAAGAAACAGAGAGTATGGATACAGAACTCACCCTGAAACAAGCATCTGCACAATTGATGACTGCCACCCAGGGCAGTACAGCCTCCCTGACAGGGAAAATTGAGGAGGTTAAGACAGATCTGGGACTTCTCCGTAATGATATGTCAAGTTTGGGAGACAAAATCCGACAGGCGGAGGATAGAATCTCGAGTCTTGATGACCAAACAGCACCTTTGCCTGAGCGTATTAGAGTATTGGAACAAAAAATGGAGTTGTACGTACAAAAGCATGACAATCTTAAGAACAGACTGAGGTGAAACAATATCCGCATTGTTGAATTGCCGGAAAGGGCTGAAGGGAATAACCCAAGTGATTTTGTGGAAAGATGGATCCGTACTCTGTTTCCGGACGCCACCTTTTCTGCTGCTTACGCGGTGGAGAGGGCACACCACATACCTGGGAAACCGAATCCACCTGGAGCTCCTCCTAGACCCCTGCTGGCCAAATTTCTTAACTGGAAGGACAGAGACTATATCCTGCAATTGGCACAAAAGGCCCAAGTAATTAAACATGATAACACTACTGTGATGTTCTCCCGGATTTCTCAGCAGATTTGAAGAAGCGAAGAGCCTCATTTACATCGGTCAGGAAGTGTCTTAAAAGTGATAATGTAATTTACTCGATGGCATACCCTGCCAGGCTTAGGGTCGTGGATGGTGAGAGAGTAATTTTCTTTCAGAACCTGGCAGAGGCGGAAGAGTGGATCTCCAAGAGAGAAAGACTCCATAAGTAGTAATGATAATATACAGTATGTCAATATAATGATCTATATGTGTTTCTGAACTAAGCTGCTACAATGGCTAATGATTACATTTCTAATACTTTTTGTACCTATAGGACTTGGCCAGAAAGGGTAATGATTACATCTCTAATACTGTGTGTTACTACAGGACTTTGCCAGAAATAGTAAGGATAATACTTGAGGGGGCGGGGCCTAGCTCTTGATGTGAGAAGTCGGGTGGCTGTGCTTCTCTGCCACCATTAGCCTCAATTATCCTGCACAGAGCCCGAACCAGCTAATTCCTTTACCAGGATCAGATGTCTGAAGGTCCCAGGAGTCAGGGGCGAGCTTCTGCCAGACTCAGAGAGACAGACATGGGCCGCAAAAGGCAGAAAGATGCCGGAGCCTGCAGCAGTGCCCCAGTCCAAGATGGTGCAGAGAGAGAGGAGGAGGCGGGAAGAAGAAACACAGCCTATGCACAGAGGCTGGAAGTCTCAGCCCGGCTGAACAGGTATGTGAGGGGCATGGAGACAGATGAAGAAGGAAATGGAGGGAGTGAGAAGCACAGAGATGAGGAGGAAGACGATGAGGAGATGCCTGTGCTGAATGCAGAGCTAGAGCAGCAGGAAGAGGGGGATGGTGACACTGTGCAGGCAGCTGAAAGTGCAGATGTAGCAGAGCCCACCCTGCGGGATGTATTCCAAGCTGTCTTATACTGCAAGACTACCTTAACTGCTCTGACAAAGCAGGTGAATTGCCTAAAAGAGGATTTGGGAGGCTTAAAAACATCTATGCAGAAAGTTACAGCCAGATTAACTGAGGTGGAGGACAGAGTTGGTGTAACAGAAGATCACTTAACCTCAGTGCAAAAGACACAACAACAGCACACTCAGAGGATCACGGTAGTAGCCAATAAAAATGATGACCTGGAAAACCGGTCACGTAGGAACAATTAGCGCATAGTGGGCATCCCTGAGAGAGCTGAGGGTGCTGACTCCACAGCCTTTATTGAAACCTGGCTGCTGGACAAGTTTGGTGCTGATAACTTGTCGAGAGTGTTTGCGGTGGAGCGTGCCCATCGCGTACCCACGAGACCCCCAGTGCCGGGAGATGGACCTCGCACGATGCTAGCCAGAATCCTGAATTGCAGAGACAGGGACACTATCTTACGAAAGGCTGGAAAGTTGACAGATCTTAACCTGGCGGGCAAACGAATCGAAATATACCCGGATTACTCTGCCGAGGTGCAAAAGTTACGACTGCGGTATGGCGAAGTGAAGAAACAGCTCCGCTCTTTGCATTTGAAATACTCTACAATTTATCCTGCTAAACTAAGAGTGGAAGCTTTTGGAAAGGTCATTTTTTTCCCGTCACCGGTTGAGGCTGCTTCGTGGTTGGAGCTCAACCGGAGCAAATTGAGAGAAGATAATGGCAATATGACCACATGACCCTGCTAGACTGATCACTGGACAGGGTCGTGGCCCTGCTTTACTCTGCAAAATAGGAGCGCAGAGGAGGGGAGAACTCCCCACTGGGATCTATGTATTATGGTTAATTGTTTGACTAATGGTTCGGGTCTATGCATACTGTTGACAATATGGCGGAGAGGCTGCCAATGATGGAGGAGGACACGACGCATGTTGAAGTGCGGAATACTGAGACGTTGCTCAGGTTCTGTGAGTTCCCACTCTCACATTGGGGAGAGAGTGACAACTGCAAAAGGGGAAGGGTGGGGGGAGGGGAAGCGGAGAGGGATGGGGGGAGGTGGGTGGGGCGTATATGTAGGGAGATGGGGGTTTTCATGCTGTTTGACCGGGTATGATTGGGACCACAATGTAATGATGTTACTTGATGATGATGGATTGTTCTTTCTAATGCACAATGAGTAACCGTACTGTTCGGATGTTAAGTTGGAATGTATGTGGTATATCTGATAAGGTTAAGAGGGCGGCTGTTCTGAATCATATCAAATCCTGTGAACCTATGATCGCGTGCTTGCAGGAGACACATCTCACGAGAGACACTATGCACTGGTTGTCAAGAGCCTGGATGCTAAAGACATACCATTCTACCTATTCCTCGTACTCCAGGGGGGTGTCAGTCCTAATACACAAAAACACACGTTATGAAGAGCTGGAAGTGCATGTAGACAGTGAAGGGCAGTATGTATGGATTGCTTGCAGATTGTTCGGACACAAAATGATTTTAGTGGCTTTATATATCCCTCCACCTTACTCTAAAAAGAAACTACAAGCAGTACTGGAACTGACAGGCAGATGGGGGGAGACTCCATTGTTGATTATGGGAGATGTTAACAACACTATGAATGATTATTGGGATAAAGTATGACCGGCAGGTACGGTAGCTGGACCGGACAGGATGACTGCCTTTGGCACGTATGTAGGGGAACTTTTCTGGTAGATCTGTGGAGAGTACGAAATGAGGGTAAGAGGACTTTTTCATGTCATTCGGCAACACATGGAACACTCTCGAGGATAGACCTGGCTTTGGGGGATACCGCTATGGACGGGATGGTGGGGGAGGTGGAATACCTACAGAGGACTCTCTCGGATCATGGTCCTGTGGTGGTCACGCTTCTGGTGAGATCTGCTCAGGGTCAGAGGGGAGGCTGGCGTCTTCACCTGACGTGGCTTAAAGTGGTGGATATGGGTGGCATAACCAAAGAGCTAGAGCACTTCTTCCAAATGAACGAAGGGAGTACTGAGGCCACAACGGTATGGGATGCCATAACGGTATGGGATGCCATGAAGGCGTTTACGAGGGGACTTTTTATAAGTGAGATTGCCAGGTGTAAGACCAAAACTAAATTGGCAGACCAACAAATAAAGGATGACCTGACAAGAGCGGAGGCAGACATGATTTTGGCGCCAACGAGTGAAGCTCACAATAGACTAAAATTGGCTCAGGAGGCAGTTGATAAACTGCACATGATGCAAGCTGAGAGGAAAAGGGCATTTCAGCAAGCCCAATTCTTTGAAGAAGGAGAGAGAGTGGGTCACTTGTTGGCCGTGATTTCTGCGGCACAGAGGGAGTCTTCCAGGGTGTATAAACTGAGAGATCAAACAGGGGCGACTCTGACAGACACAAAGGACATACTGGAGGTCTTCAAGACATATTACATGGCACTGTACACTTCGAGAGCACGGGACACAGAGGGGGATGTGGAGAATTTTTTGGAAGGCATTTCACTACCTAAATTGTCTGAGGAAGATAGGTTGAGGTTGGAAGAACCTGTGAGTGTGAGGGAGGTGGAATGTGCAATACTGTCTATGCCCAATAACAAATCACCGGGAGCTGATGGTCTACCTGGGGAGGTGTACAGGGAGTTAGTGGAACTGCTGGCTCCGAAATTGAAATCTGTGTTTGAAGAGGCTTTAGTGACGGGGGCACTGCCGAGATCAATGGAGGAAGCGGTGATAGTAGTTCTGCCGAAGGAGGGAAAAGATCCCATGGATGCGGAGTCGTACAGGCCCATTTCGTTGTTGACAACAGATGTCAAAATACTCGCTAAGATCCTGGCCACCCGGCTCACCGGGGTTGCGCATACCATTATACACGAGGACCAGTCGGGCTTTATGTCTAACCGCTCCACGGCTGTTAACTTAAGAAGATTATTTCTTAATATGCAACTGCCTGCTGATAATGGTGGCAGGAGAATAGTGATGTCATTGGACGCTAGAAAAGCATTTGATAGCGTGGAATGGCAATACTTATGGAAAATCATGGGACTGATGGGATTCGGCCCCGCGTTCATGGCCTGGGTGAAGTTATTGTACTCATCCCCAAAGGCGGGAGTTAAGGTGAATGGAGAACAGTCCGGGATGTTTGACTTGCATAGGGGCACAAGGCAGGGGTGTCCGCTGTCCCCGCTATTGTTCGCGGTGGCAGTGGAGCCCCTGGCGGCCAAGATCAGAGCTGAGAGGGGAGTGGTCGGATTTAAATTTGGGAAGCTGGAAGAAAAAGTATCATTGTATGCCGACGACATCCTGTTGTTTTTGGAAAGTGCAGGAGAGACACTGGGGTGCACGATGGATGTAATTAAACAATTTGGAAGCATTTCGGGACTGGAGATAAATTGGCACAAGTCTTACGTCATGGCTGTGGATAGAGCAATAGAAGAGGAGGAGATAGATAGGAGGGGGAAACAACTCCAGCTGGTTTCACAGTTTAGATACCTAGGGATATGGGTAGCTCTTCCACCGATTCACAGATCTGAATTTGGTTCCTCTGCTAGAGAAATTTAAAGGGAAAATAGGTGCATGGTGCAAATTGGCTTTAACGGTAACGGGTAGAACTAACCTGATTAAGATGGTCCTTATGCCACAACTAATGTACATTTTGCACAATTCGCCGATATGGCTACCAAAAAATGGTTTCGGGGCATTGATTCTATCTTCAGATCCTTGATATGGGGCAAGAGGCAGGCACGGATTAAATTTGGAACTCTGCAAAAAGGGAAGGAAGAGGGAGGATTGGCCGCACCAAGTCCATGGGTCTATTTCTTGGCAGTACAGGGCCAGCATGTCAGGGGGTGGAGAGAGCTCGATTGTGGAGGAGCAGCTCACCGGGTGCTGGTACATGTGACGGGGAGACGCCCACTTATCCAGAGTCTAGAGGATGGTACCTTTAAGAAACTGGGAGCACCATATCCTACCATAGGCATGATTCAGAAGGTATGGGACACCATTAAAAGGATCAGAGGGGTGGATGAGCTGACTAGGTACTCACCGGTGTGGGACAATGAGCATCTGCCGGAACTTAATAAGCTGCGTCAGATATGTGTGCCAGCTGCAGAGTGGAACGGACCTGAAGACCTTTGAGACATTGAGAGAGGAATTTGATTTGCCTTCGGTTTGGGGGTTTCAATACTATATGCTTCGACATGCTTGGAGGGCACAGTGTAGATTGGGAGCCATGACAGTTCAGGGCGACATTGTACTAGACTTTGTGTGTATGAAGGGACGGACGAGGGGAGTTACATCGAGCATATATCATGATCTACTACACTCTTATCTGAGGGACAATCACCTCACTGCAAAGAGTAAATGGGAAAGGGAGGTGGGTACCCTCACAACAGAACAATGGGAGGCTATTCTTGAATATGTCCCGAAGATCTCTCTAAGCGAGCAGGCACGGCTCTCCCAATTATATGTAATACATAGAACATACAAAACACCGCTGGTCCTATTCAAGGCGGGCTTGAGGGGAGACTCTAGCTGCCCTAGATGTGGCACAGACGAGGCCGGACTGTTACATATGTTATGGTCGTGTCCGCGGCTGGTGGCATACTGGCTGGTCGTTATCAACAAAATTGAGAGAGCTTATGCATGTACGCTCGACAGGAATCCAGTGCTGTGTGTTTTGGGGGAGGTGGATGGGATACCTGTCTCAGAACATTACAAGGTGGCAATAGCGAGGTTGCTGTATGTGGCACGCAAACTAATAGCACGAAAATGGAAGAATTCGGAACCCCCCACTAGGAGGGAATTTATTGCTCAGACACGTACGGTAATGCATTTAGAGGAAAGCATTTACAGGCGAAGGCATGGTGAAGGAACTTTCGAAAAAATATGGTCCGCCTGGTTGGCGGTGATATGATTGCTAAGACTCTCAAGTATGCCCGGCATAAGGAGTATTGGGGGAGGGGGGGATGGCTTTGATTGTATTATTACAAGATATGTGAATTGTTACATGTATATTGATATCCACTGTTTATTGTTTAAAATCTTTTGAAACCTAAATAACAATAACTGGTTAAAAAAAAAAAAAAAAAAAAGGATAATACTTGATCATGTGGTGATCTATTGGGTGCCATAAATGAGTTACTAAAATGGCTGGTAGCTGTATTTCTAATACTATTGATTTAAGTATAATTTTAATAAGATGTTTTTGTATCGGTTGTCTGATGCGGTTGTATCCTTCCGCCCCCCACTCCTCCTGGATACCTTACTCTGCGGAATTATTGTGATGTAGGTTGCAAGGAATAGATATGTGGCCATTCTACATAGGTGCTTGGATCCCTGTTCTTCCGGGAGGGGAATGGATATTATAGAGCTTTATGGGAGGGTGGCAGGGATGTCCAATACTGGGGCATCGGTGCAGCACTCCCTGGTCCGGAAACTCAGTTACCCTTTGGGTCTAGTAAAAACTTGGTGATAAGACCAATCCAGGGATACTCCTTTTTGGGATGAGGGAATTGGGGGAACAAGATTTTATGATATGCATTAAATCCGGTACATTTATTATTGGTGGTTCGGATTGGGTATAGGAGGAGATGGAAATTTTTCTTATGCCAATGCTTCAGTTCGAAGAAGTTCATGGGCATCTCTTGTTTTGTTTGGATGGCCACTATTGGTCAAGAATTTTATGTTTAATTGTTAATTCAATTAAAAACCAGCATTGCACCTATATTTCATTATCTGGGGAGGTTCTCTGCGGGATGGAGCTGAATACTCCAGTAGTGAATATTGCCATGTATACAGATTTTCCACGAGGTCTATATGGCATCACTTAAACTACTTTCATGGAATATTAGGGGGTTGGGGAGTGCTGGGAAGCGGAATATGGTGTTTTCACAGATACGTAAAGTGCATGCGCAGATAGTATGTCTTCAGGAAACCCACTTGACGCCAGATACTATATCGAGAACGAACAAGCCCTGGATACAATGGCAGAAACAAGCCACACATACGTCCTATTCTAGGGAGGTAACCGTTATGGTACATAGATCCTTGAGATGGTCTGTCCAAGTGATCAAGAAAAACCCAGAGGGTAGATTCATTTTTATATACGAATTCATAGACATGGTGCCTTATATGTTAATTAATATTTACAAACCCCCACCGGGTAAATTGGAAGTGCCTCCGCAGGCTGCGATTTTTGTGTCACACTATCCTGATGCCAAAATGGTGTGTATGGGTGATTTCAATATGGTTCTTATTACTTATTTGGATAGAATGAGAGCTATGAGCTCTGGAACTGATGGCCACAACACTATGGTGTTGGAAGCTTTTGTAAAGGAAACGGGCTGGATTGATTTATGGAGACAGCAACACCCTCTTAAGAAAGAATTCTCCTGTTATACACCGGCTGTTCGCTGTTTGTCCAGAATTGATCGCGCATTTGGGAATAATACTGCACTATCAGATTTACGTGAGATTGAGTATCTTCCTAGGGCAATATCAGATCACGCTCCATTGGTGATGTGCGTTCATCTAGGAGGTTTTGATAGATTTAAGAGATTTCGTATACACCCATTTTGGTTATCCCTTATAGGGGAACAAGATGTCTTTATAGCAGACCATGTTGAATTCCCGGATAAATTGGTTATGTGGGAAGGGGAGGGAGTATTTGATACATCTGCAGGAAAAAGCCCAGAGGAGACACTTTTTCACTAAGCAAACCTATCTTGAGTTGGGTAACCAATCAAGTAAATTCCTAGCATACATAGTCCAACAGAATCAAATATCCCCATCTATATTATCCATTAATACGAAGGAGGGAACCCTGCTGCTCAGATCTGATCAAATTGCAAACAGATTTAAAAAACATTTTAGAGAGCTGTACACCTCCCAACTGAATCATACTACAGAAGAAATTGATGAGTATTTAGGCCAGATAGAGTTTCCTAAACTTTCTCATGAAGATCGGGCATTTCTGGACAAGGAGATCACTCTGGAGGAAATTCAGGAGGCAGTCATGTCTCTTTCTAATGGGAAAACTCCGAGACCTGATGGCATGCATATAGAACTATATAACAAATATCTAGACCAGGTTGGGCCAATTCTGATGAAAACTCTTTCTGAGGCACTTGAAAAACGCTTGCTTCCTCAGTCCTTTTACAATGCCACTATTGTGGTCATCCCAAAGCTTGATAAGCCTGCTGAGGAGTGTGGTTCTTATCGTCCCATATCCTTACTTAACTCTGACTATAAAATTCTCACAAAATTAATAGCCAATAGACTCAAAACAGTAATATTGAGTATCATACATGACGACCAATCCGGCTTTATGTCGGGAAGATCCACCTCCTCTAATATTAGAAGAGTGCAAGTTCTGACTCAGATTGGCCATAAATATAAAAGGCCCTGGGCGATAGCCTCTTTAGATACTGCAAAGGCCTTTGATTCACTGGAGTGGAGATTTTTGCATCGGGTACTCCTGAAATTTGGTTTCACCGATAGGTTTTGTAGATGGATTGAATTACTTTATCGTATGCCGAGAGCTAATATACTGGTGAATGGCATTTTGTCGGAGTATTTTGATCTGGGCAGAGAAACTAGACAGAGATGCCCACTATCCCCAATACGCTTTGCTATTTGGGATTGAGCCAGTTGCACTTAGAATTAGACAAGATGTTTTGGTGGAGGGAATTAACATAAATTCTAAAGGTACTGTCACACTGAGCGATACCGCTAGCAATATCGCTATAACTTCCTGTGGAGAGACGAGCGACGAGCGTGGAGCCGGGCGGGAGGACGCAGGATCGCCTAGTGTGACAGGTAAGTAGCGACCCCCGTCCACAGCGATGTCGCTGGTGAGATCTGCCTGTGTGACAGTTCACTAGCGACCATATCGCTGGTCGGGATCGCTGGTACATCGCTAAGTAGACAAGGTGGGATTGTATGCTGATGATCTAGTACTATTCCTGGGGGGAAATTGAACGGTCCGTTCCTAGAGCAATTGAGCTGATTAATAGTTTTGGCGAATTATCGGGCCTCAAAATTAATTGGAGTAAATCTGTAGTTATGCCACTGCTTAATAATATAACTGAAGCTACGCTATCCGGTTTACAAGTAGTTTCCAAATTTAAATATTTAGGCATCATAATTAATCAAAACCTGATTGGTGACCTTAGGGACAATATATACCCTCTGGAGGATATGATGAGGAAGAAGTTTGAGATATGGTCCCGACTTCCCCTATCTGTAGCGGGTAGGACTGGATTAATGAAAACGATAATTCTCCCAAAGTGTTTATATATGCTAGAACATATATCAATTCGGGTCCCTAAGGGTTTCTTTGGGAAGCTGCATAGCTTGAAGGCAACGTTTATATGGGGCTCATCCAGAACTAAATTAAGTATTAGCTCCCTGCAGAGACCTAAAAATAAGGTGATACGCAGTGCCTGACTTCTTTTTATATTATCTAGCTGGTCAATTACGTTATCTTAAATGTTGGCTAACTCAAGATGGATTCAATAGTGCAGAATCTCATCTCATTTAGATGGACATAGGCAATAATAGAAGGTTCATACAGACCATCCCAAGGCTTGCTGTTTGCACATAATTTAACAATACAGGTCTGGCGAGAGAGTAAGCATACTGTACAGTTTTACCGATCAAGTGGGGGAGACTCGAATATGGGATAATCCTGAATTTTCGCAACTTCAGAATTTGCAAGATCCAAATATCTGGAAGCAATATGGAGTAGTGTCGCTCAATCAGATTTTTGAAAATCAAACCTTATTATCATTTGAACAATTTCATGTGAGGTTTGGGATTCCCCATAGAGACTGTTATATTTATCTGCAGCTGAGACATGCCATACAGTACCAATTCCTGTTTCCTAGAAGACAAATTTCTAAATACCCGTTGATAGGAGTATTATCAACTCAAGGGCCCACAGGTGTGAAATCCTCCTTATATACTTTCCTGTTACATTCCAGGATTGCATCCACCCAGCTAGCTGTAGCGGGTAAATTGAAGCATTTGATCCCTTCTATTACAGATGATCAATGGGATGACGCAGTGGAGGCGCATATGATGGTGTCTCCAGCTGCAAACAATAAGTTAATTCAATTATATATACTTCATCAATCCTATTTATCCCCAAGTAGGCTATATAAATTTGGCAGAAGGACAACTGCTGAATATCATAAGTGTGGGGATGGGGGTGCGGATTTCTGGCATCTCATTTGGAACTGCAGAATTATAAAAGGATATTGGAATGATGCAATAGTTACTTTGGAACGGATAATTGGAATACCAATTGAGTGTTGCCCAGAGTTATGTATTCTGGGTGTAGTGGATGAGGAAAAATGGACGCATTATGATAGAATATTCCTCCGGGAGGTCCTATTTATGGCCAGGAAGGCGATAGCATTGAGCTGGATGGGGAGGAAATCTTCTTCAATTCGGCAGTGGAAAAAGTTAGTGAATGATGTGATTCCATACGAAAATCTAATATATAAAGCTCAAAGTGTGTATGTATGTGTGTATGTATGTGTGTATGTGTGTGTGTGTGTGTGTGTGTATGTTCGGGATAGGCATCCGCACCGTCGCAGCTACAGCCACAAAATTTGGCACAGTCACACGTCTGGACCCCGAGAGTGTCCTAAGCTATGTTGTGAGGCGGAATTTTAACCCCGCGCGTTCCAATTCACCAAACAATTTTGCCCCTATCTACATACTGGGGAAAAAGTGTGTGCGCGTCAAGCCCCGCCCCTCATTATGATGTCATAATGCCCCTATTTGCATACTGGGGAAGCAGTGTGTGCGTATCAAGCCCCGCCCCTCATTATGATGTCACAATGGTTGCCATGGCGACGCTGATGTCATCATAGGTTTCAAGCCCTGCCGCCGCTCATTATGATGTCATAATGGTTGACTATGGGATGGAGGATGTGTGATGGGTATATGGGCACTGGACTATTGGATAGAGGATATGTATGACGGGTATATGGGCACGGGACCATGGGTTGGCGGATATGTATATGGGCACGGGACTATGGGATGGAGGATGTGTGATGGGTATATGGGCACTGGACTATAGGATGGAGGATATGTATGATGGGTATATGGGCACGGGACTATGAGATGGTGGATATGTATGATGGGTATATGGGCACGGGACTATGGGATGGAGGATATGTATGATGGCTATATGGGCATGGGACTATGAGATGAAGGATGTGTGATGGGTATATGGGCATGGGACTATGGGATGGAGAATATGTATGATGGGTATATGGGCACTCGACTATGGGATGGAGGATATGTATGATGGGTATATGGGCACGGGCCTATGGGATCGTGGATATGTATGATGGGTATATGGGCACGGGACTATGGGATGGAGGATATGTTTGATAGGTATATGGGAACGGGACTATGGGATGGAGTATGTGTGATGGGTATATGGGCACGGGACTATGGGATGGAGGATAATTATAATTTGCTATAGCTAACCACAGTTAGTTACTATGCCCGGGCAGCGCCGGGCTCTTCAGCTAGTATATTATATAGGCATAGAGGGTGCCTCCAGAAATTTCACAGGATTTGGGAAAGATGGTGTGACTCACCTTTGACACATCTGGCCCCTGATGCTATAACCTCATCAATTGCGCGGTATAACCCCTGAAGCATACCTTCTTAAGTGTATGAAAGTGATATTATGAGTGATCTAAAGAATAAATGTCTATTATAATCTGAATAAACTCAAACTCTGATAGAGAACCTGTTGGTTTGATGGTGCAATGCTTGGTAGAAATGTTATACTTTATTTGTATTTCTTGTTTATTCTATTATTGAAAGTATTCTTCCATATCTACTTTGGATGGTAATTATATGTTGATCCGAATTCTATACTGCATTGTTATATGCTTGTTGTATTAATTTGTGGAATCTTTCAATAAAAAGAGTTTAAAAAGAAAAAAGAGGCATTTCTCAAACTTGGCATACAGTCTGTTTTATCTGAGCCTCTGTAAGACTAGGCATTAGTGGAAAAAATCAGAATGTCGTCCAGGTAGACAACAACATAGGTATAGAGCAGATCCCTGAAAATGTCATTGACGAACTCTTGGAAAACAGCGGGTGCATTGCTTAGGCCAAACGGCATTACCAGGTACTAGTAGTGACCATCTTGAGTGTTGAAGGCTGTTTTCCATTCGTCTCTGTTGTGAATTCTCTTTCTGGCCTACCTCTGGTTGCTGATGAAGGTAGTGGAGATGGTTGTATTGACAGAAGGGTCGCGAGTTCTCTTTCCGGGCTCCCTCTGGTGGTTACAGGAGGTAATGGAGCTGATCTAATTAACAGAGGCCTGCCACCTGATAATGAGGAGGACGATTGGACATTGGGAGTTTCTGACTGGATTTAAGACAACCGACTCCCTCTATCCCTGCTGGTGATTTTTTCCTGCCTCCTGAGGTCTTAGTTTCCAGCTCAGTCCCTGAATGCTCAAGCTAAGTGTTCTTTTGCTATTGTTCAAATTTGATTTGGTTTTGTCTATTTCAGTTTTGTGTGGTCAGCCAGCCCCGGCTGGGGCTGTGCTGAATTTCCGCCCTTGTGTTACTGTTTGCGCCAGTTTGTTTTTGTCCCTTATTAGATTGGCCTCGCTTTGCTCTGTTTTCAGAATATACCAGAGTGCTGATATAGTGGGCGAAGTCTAGTGACTTCAGTATTTTTTCTATCAGATGTGTTGGGAAATTTTTGCAGGGTTTTTTGCGTGATTGCAGACAGTGTCTTTCCTTTCCTGTCTGGTTAATTTGGGCCCCATCCCTTGCTCAGCCTATTTTCCTACCAGCGTTTGTGTTTTCATATTGTCTCACCGACAATATATGTTTGGGGGCTATCTATTCTTTTGGGGTCTGCTCTGGGGCAGTTTAGCTTTCCCCTTTCTTGCTTTAGGCTTATTTAGTTCTCCGGCTGTGTCGAGGCGTCTAGAATCATCGTAGGTACGCTCCACGGCTACTGCTAGTTGTGAGGATAGGATCAGGTGTCTGCAATCTGCTTAGTTACCAACCTCCCTGGTTTTCTGTGGCTTAGGTTGGTCTTGCTTTCCTCCTCGGTGACCCAATCATAACACGTCTCCTTCCCGGATTCGGATCAAATTGTAGGCACCTCTGAGATCCAGCTTGGTGAAGATTTTGGCCCTCGGAGGCGGTCGAACAGTTCTGAAATGAGAGGCAAGGGGTACCTGTTTTTTACCGTGGTCTGGTTTAGTCCCCAGTAATCAATACAGGGCCGCAAGGATCCGTCCTTTTTCTTCACAAAGAGAAATCCTGCCCCTGATGGTGATGATGATTTTTGGATAAATCCTCTGGCCAAATTCTCCTGGATGTAGTCCATCATAGCTTGAGTCTCTGCCTGGGAAAGAGGGTAGACTCTCCCATGGGGAGGAGATGTTCCAGGAAGAAGATCTATTGGACAGTCATACGAACCTGTGGGGAGGAAGTATCTCAGCCTCCTTTCTCCCGAAGACATCCGAGAAGGACCAGTAAGTGGATGGTAACCCAGGCAGGGTAGCAGGTTGGACAGGGGGTGAAACTGGTTCAATCCGGGTTAAGCATCGGTCTGAGCAGGAATCTCCCCAATCCAGAGTCTCGCCTGTTCTCCAATTAAGGACTGGTTCATGCTTCTGGAACCATGGTAAACCTAAAAGCAAAAGGGTGAGACAAACCAGGGTACACATAAAAACGGATTCTTTCAGAATGCATTAGACCTACCCGGAGTTCCACTGGCTCAGTCTGGAACTGGATGGGTTTGGTCAGTGGCTTGCCATCAACAACAGTCACCCGCAACAGATTGGGAAGAGCCTGGACTGGTAAGCGGTAATGATCCACAAGCGTCCGCTGGATAAAATTCCCGGCGGCTCCGGAATCCAACAGAGTCCAGAAAATTTTATTGCCCCGCAGGACATGGAGACCAAGATCTGCAACAAAGGAGAGGAATATTCTCTACCTAGGGTGGCCTCTCCTACCGAGCCTAGGCACTGGAGTTTCCCAACTTCTTTGGACAGGAGCGGATCCGGTTTTCGGATCTACCACAATAAAGACAGCTTCCTTCCTTGTGACGCGCCTCCTGGCGGCGGCTGGCCAAACTTACTCGGTCAACCTCCATAGCTTCGGGAGAAGGAGGTGAGGTAGTCATTTTGGAAGAACTAGAGTTCGGGTTGTAGGACCTCCTGTCTCGCTTGATCTCCATGGAATGCTCCTGAAAGCACAGGTCAATCCGGGTTGCCAAGGATATCAGATCATCTAAGGTGGTAGGCCTGTCCCATCCCACCAGCTCATTTTTGATTTTTACAGATAGGCCCTCCCAGAAGGTAGCCAGCAAGGCCTCATTGTTCCAGGTTAACTCAGACGAGAGGGTGCGGAACTGAACAGCATACTGAGCCACCGTGAGGGTTCCTTGGCGTAAGTGAAGCAGGGCAGAAGCGGTCAATGTGACCTGGCCAGGTTCATTGACGGTCCTACGAAAAGTCTCTAGGACAGATTGAAGATCATTAACCAGTGGGTCTCCTCTCTCCCATAACGGGTTTAGCCAGGCGAGAGCCTCTCCTGCTAGATGTGACATAATGAAGCCCACTTTGGCACGGTCAGAAGCAAACATGTGCCCCAAGATTTCAAAGTGTAGGATACACTGATGGAGAAAACCCCGACACTGAGTGGGATCACCGTGGAAGCGGGTAGGAGGGCGAAGGCCCTTGCTTGCTGTGATGGCAGTTACCTGGATGCTGGTAGATGAATTTGGAGCAGCCGGGTTCAGCAGAGAATCCATGCAGGTGGACAGGTTACATAGATACTTTGTGATCTTGTCCTTTTGAACTCTTAAACAGGTCACCTCTTGGCACAGTTCCATAGTCGGAGGCCTCTGGGGTCCAGCGGATTCCATGGCCGGAGCAATCTGTAACGAATGGAAGCGGAGGCAGAGATGGTGAAGTTCACATTCGTTTTTTATATTTAAAGTGGAACCTCGGGACCATGGTGCAGGGGGCTCCGAAGGGGGCATAATTAGTGAGCCCCAGGTACCCATAGTAAAGCCCCTCAGACAGGACCAGAATGGAATACCCAGAGGACACAGGTGCTACCTCCAGTTAGACCCTGGACACATGACAGCTGTCCCAGCGGGACCAAAAGGGATAACAGAAATGACAGCAGAGTTCTTAATGAGACAGGTCCTGGATCCGGGTAGATGGTGTGTAGCTGGCTCCGGTAACCTTGACTCAGTTCTCGGACGCGGATGGCTGTTGGCAGAACGGGATGGCTTTCGCCCAGATGATTGCAGGTATAACCAGGGTTATCAGGATTCAGATATTTCTGTGAAGACAGACAGCATAAGAAAATGCACAGAGACTGCTACGCAGCGCAGACAGGTTAGCAACAGAACTGGATGTAGCAATGATTGATACCCGTTGCTCCGGCGCTCTCTATATGGAGGAGAGGCCAGAAATAGCAGCCAGTGCGCTGCCATTGGATAATTGCTTATTTTGAAAAATGCACGCTATCCCTTTAAGAAGCCAGTGTGGCTGAAGACCTGCCGACAGGATGCCAGGAGGTGGGGGAAGAGGAGAGAACTGAACGCTGAGAAGCAGGATGGGACACACAGGGAGCAGGCTGCTGCACAGGGACAGCGTGCAAGGCACGAGGTGAGTGCCCTGAATGGGGAGCAGCGGCAGACCGAGGCGCAGAGCCAGGACAGGGACTGGGTGTAACAGCAGCTTACTAGCAACCATTTAGCGACGCACCAGCGATCCTTACCAGGTCGTATAGTTGTCGGGATCACTGGTGCGTCGCTAAGTGACTTGTAAAGTTCAGCGATCGCGCTGAAAACTAAAGGGCTTGGCGAGCCTCCTTCAAAAATACCATAAGAGACATAGATCTATCATGTAGTGAAGAAGTGGATCTCTTGGTAAAATGGCTAGGAAGTGAGTCTGCCGAACACGCAAAGAGAATCAGAGACATTAATGTAAATTATCCAGATGTCGGCCTCAAAAGAATTTGGAATAGACTTGATGAATGCTATGGCTCAGTAGAGGTTATAGAAAGTGCCTTGTTTAAAAGAATAGAGGACTTTCCTAGAATAGCGAACAAGGATTATTCAAAGCTCAGAGAATTAACTGACTTGTTAATGGAGTTGTGTGTAGCAAAAGCAGAAGGCGATCTTGTGGGGTTGACATATCTCGACACTGCTAGAGGTGTGAACCCCATAGTTCAAAAACTCCCATATAACCTGCAAGACAAATGGGTTACATATGGTTCTAGGTATAAACAAACTTACAATGTACCATTTCCTCCATTCAATGTGTTTGTAGATTTTGTCTCAGAACAAGCAAAAATTAGAAATGATCCTAGCTTTGATTTCATGCTGTCATGTGCCAATAACTTTGTTGGTAAACCTCGCAGAACAACTGTAGAGGTCCACAAAACTAACATTTCTTCCACAGGTTCAGTTCGCAAAAAGTTCAGCTCCGGTCAAGGAGAAGACAAATCCAAAGACCCAAGCAGACAGTGTCCCTTACACAAGAAGCCACATTCCTTACTTAAGTGCAGAGCTTTCAGAGAAAATTCATTGGAAGAAAGGAAGGCCTTCTTTAAGGAGAACCGCATCTGCTACAAATGCTGCTCTTCAACATCCCACTTCGCCAGGGACTGTGAGGTTAGTGCAAAGTGTACCGAATGTGACAGCACCGAACATAACTCAGTTCTACACCCTGGACCACCATCTGATGCTTTGCTCCAAGAGCATAGCGGGGAGCTGAATGACTCAAATACTGACACTCCAGCCATTACTTCTAAGTGTATAGAAGTTTGTGGAAATCTCATAGGAGGCAAGTCCTGCTCTAAAATTTCCCTAGTGAGAGTCTACCCGGCAGACAAAAAGGACAAAGCCATCAAAGTATACGCAATTTTAGATGATCAGAGTAACAGGTCATTAGCCAAGTCTGCCTTCTTTGATAGCTTTAACGTCAGAGGACCCAGTGTCCTCTACTCTTTGAAAACTTGTGCCGGTATAGTAGAGACAGCTGGTAGGAAAGCAACAGGCTACGTAGTCGAGTCTATAGATGGCCAAATGCGTCTGCCCTTACCAACCATATTGGAATGTAACCAGATTCCTGACAACAGGTCAGAGATACCTACACCTGAAGTCGCATCGTATCATCCTCATCTGAAGCGTATAGAACGCCTGATTCCTAACCTTGAACCAGAGGCTCAAATAGTCTTGCTCCTTGGGAGAGATATTCTATGAGTCCACAAGGTTAGATAGCATATCAATGGCTCTCACAACGCTTCATATTCCCAGAGACTTGACCTTGGGTGGGTCATTATAGGAGAGGACTGTTTAGGAGAAGCACACAAACCGACAGTGGTTAACAACATGCTTACCAGTAGGCTTGATCTCTCTCTCCTTCAACCATGTGAAAATCACTACTTCATAAAGGAGTCGCTACACAGCACTTCAACACCAAGTATCTTAGCGAGTTGTGCCAATGATGATTGCATTCAGAATTGCGACAAAGATCACCTTGGGTGTATGGTCTTCCGCAAGACCAAAGAAGATAATAGTACAGCAATGTCATTTGAAGATAGACTGTTCCTAGAGATGATGGAGCAAGGAATGATTCAGGACAAAACAAAGAGCTGGATTGCATCTCTACCCTTCAAGCCTCAAAGACAACGCTTGCCTAACAACAGAGAACAAGTTTACAAACACTTTGTCTCCCTCATGCACAGCTTCTGTAGTAGACCAAAGATGAAAGACCATTTCTTAACCTTCATGGAGAAGATATGTAAGAACGGTCATGCAGAGTTAGCACCTACACGTCAAGACTTTAAGACCCACTGGCACCATGGTAAACACGTCCACACAACTCTACAGCTAGAGCAGTCGAAGAATATAATTATCCGAGCTGTACAACGGGAAAACTATGCCAAAGAAATCGACTGTTTAACCAATCAAGGACCAATACCAAAAGATGGTGTTCTGAGGAAACTCAGAGCAGCAAGAGAACTGCAACTCTCTTCCAACTTGGATATATATGAATGACGTAGAAAAATACCTAAGTGTACAAGGGTGTACTTGGACATTCAACCCACCACATTCTTCACATATGGGAGGTGTATGGGAGAGAATGATAGGTGTCGCAAGGAGAATCCTCGATTCAATCTTCTCACAGGAAGGATCTGCAAGACTGACACACAAAAGCTTGACAATATTCATGGCCGAAGTGTCAGCCATCATAAACGCCAGACCGTTGACTCCAATTTCCAGTGATCCTGATGACTCAACTGTTCTCACCCCAGCCCTGCTGCTTACGCAGAAGACCGACCCTAATTGCTCTCCATCTGGAGAATTTAATGTTAAAGACCGTTACAGGAGTCGATGGAGACAAGTACAGAGTCTCTCCAATGCCTTTTGGGACAAGTGGAAAAAACAGTACCTGCCTACTCTGCACTCCAGTACTTAGTTACCCTGGAATGCCTCTCTCTAGGTGTTCCTAGTCTCTACTTGTATGACAGACAGCTGTAGCCTGCTTCGGGGACTCCTCACTGCGTCCCGGCTCTCTATTCAGTTGCTGTTGTGTCCCAAGTCTATGATGGGAGCAAGGCGTTAGTGGCTCACTACTCCTCCGGTGTCTGTTGCCGGACATAAAGATCCAATCAACCTCGGGGACCGGTCCCCGGCCTTTGCGCTCTGTACTGGAAGGGTTCTCTATCTTTCTTCAACCAGCTTCCCACCATCCTTCTATTCTCCTTCGTTCTGATCTGTTCTATCTCTCTTATGGAAGGTTAGGTTATCAATCTTATCAGTCTCTTTCTCTGGTCTTTCTTGTGCCAGCAGCCCAGATCACTGGGACCTGCTGCAGCACGTCCTTCAGACACCCATCTTCACTCTTCTCCCTCTCTCTCCAACGAACCAACAACTCTCACTCTTCCCACTCTTTTGTATCATCTCACTCCACCCGCCTCCCAGCACATCTCGTGTTACGAAGCAGGGTTCTGTTATGAATGAGTCACCGTAGGAGGCAGAAAACCAGAGAAGTTGGCAGCTATCGGATTACAGACCCCTGAACCTATCAACAACAACTAGCAGTAGCCGTGGGGGTTCCTACGGTGCCCTAGACCCCTCGATCACAGCCGGAGAACTACATAGCCTAAAGACAGAAAGGGAAATCTAAACTGCCCCAGAGCAGACCCCAAAGCAATAGGCAGCCCCCAACATATAATGACGGTGAAGCAAGAAGAAAAAACACTCACACAGATAGAAAGATAGGCTGAGCAAACGATGGGGCCCAAGCTAACTACATAGAACAGGATAGAAAAGCTGCTGTCTGTAATCCGCCAAAACCCTATCAAAACAAGAGCCAACAGCTGATAGGGAAAAAAGCCCTGAAGACGCTAGGCTTCAAAAAGACTATATCAGTACTCAAGTATTTTCTGAAGACAGAGCAAAAAGGAATTCAGCTCACCCCAGCAGGGAATGGCAGAAATCCAGAAAAACAAGGCAAAACAAAACCAAAACACAAATGCAAAAAGGAGAGCAGAAAACTTAGCTTTTGAGGAGCAGGAATCAGACTGGTCTCCTAGAATCCCTCAGAGAGATCACCAGCAAGGCAGAAGGGCGTCGGCTGCCTTATATCCAGTCAGCAATTCCCGTCACCCAGTCATAATCATCCTGCCCAGATGCTTGGTAATCAGCCTCACTACCTTCCTTCACCAGAAGAGGGAGTTCATCAGACCTCAATGGTGAAGGGGAAAATGAACTCACAACAGTACCTCCCCCTTGAGGAGGGGTCACCGAACCCTCATCCACGCCACCAGGGCAATCAGGGTGAGCCCGATGAAAGGCACGCACCAATCTTTTGGCATGAATATCAGAGGCAGAGACCCAGGAATTATCCTCCTGACCATAACCCTTCCACTTAACCAAATACTGGAGTCTCCGTCTAGCCATACGGGAATCCAGTATCTTCTCTACCTCATATTCCATGTTACCTTCAACCAATACAGGGTCCGGAGGAGCCACCCCAGGAACTACTGGTTCAACAAACCTCTTCAACAAGGAATTATGAAACACATTATGGATTTTAAATGTGACAGGAAGAGCCAAACGAAAAGAGACCGGATTAATAATCTCCAAAATCTTGTAAGGTCCAATAAATCTAGGCTTAAATTTAGGAGAAGCCACCTTCATAATGATATTTTTTGATGATAACCAAACCACATCACCAACCTTAAACTGGGGACCAATGGTCCTATGTCAGTTGGAAAACCGCTGGGCCTTTTCCTGGGAGAGAGATAACTTATCCACCACTTGGTCCCAGATCTGGTGCATTCTCTCCACCACAGTGTCAACACCTGGGCAGGCAGAAGGCTCCAGCTGCCCTGAAGAAAATCGAGGATGAAACCCAAAGTTACAAAAAAAGGTGACATCAAAGTGGCAGAACTAGCTCTATTATTTAAAGCAAATTCGGCCAAGGGCAAAAATGAAACCCAATCATCCTGATCAGCGGAAATAAAACATCTTAAATATGACTCCAAGGTCTGGTTTGTTCTCTCCATCTGCCCATTGGTCTGAGGGTGAAAAGCAGAGGAGAAGGACAACTGAATTCCCAGCTTGGAACAGAAAGTCCTCCAAAATCTAGACACAAACTGAACTCCTCTGTCAGATACAATGTTCTCAGGAATCCCGTGC
This sequence comes from Dendrobates tinctorius, assembly GCF_039654945.1. Lineage (NCBI taxonomy): Eukaryota > Metazoa > Chordata > Amphibia > Anura > Dendrobatidae > Dendrobates > Dendrobates tinctorius. The sequence goes on from NW_027361671.1 coordinate 25,308,426, forward strand.
AAGCGAACCACCTGTTGCAAAAACAGGGGCACCAACTCAGAGGAAGATGGCAACTTAGGGAGTGGTACAAGATGAACCATCTTAGAGAACCTATCACAAATCACCCAAATAACAGTCATTCTCTGAGAGACAGGCATATCAGAGATGAAATCCATTGAAATATGGGTCCATGGCCTCCTGGGGACCGGCAAAGGCATCAACAACCCGCTAGAGCGAGAACAAGGTTTAGTCCAGGAGCAAGTCCCACAGGACTGCACAAAATTCCTGACATCACGAGACAAGGCGGGCCACCAAAAAGACCGACTCACCAGATCTCTAGTACCAAAAATACCTGGATGACCAGCCAATGCAGAGCAATGAACTTCAGACATCACTCTCTTCTTCCACTGGTCAGGAACATACAGCTTCCCACTGGGACAACGCTCAGGTTTGTCCTCCTGGAACTCTTCCACAGCACGTCTCAAATTGGGCGAGATGGCAGAAAGAACTACCCCTTCGCCTAAGATGGTAGCAGGCTTGGTCACCACAGGAGAATCAGCAAAGAAGCTCCTAGAGAGAGCGTCAGCCTTGACTTTCTTAGTGCCAGGAAAAAAAGAGACCACAAAATCAAAATGTGTAAAAAACAAGGCCCTCCTAGCCTGTCTAGAGTTCAAGCGTTTGGCCGACTCCAGGTAAATCAAATTCTTGTGGTCAGTGAGGACCACGACTTGATGTTTAGCTCCCTCCAACCAATGTCTCCACTCCTCAAATGCCCATTTCATGGCTAACAGTTCCCGATTTCCCACATCATAGTTACGTTCAGATGGAGAGAACTTTCGGGAAAAGAAAGCACAGGGATTCATTTTAGATGTTACAGGATCCTTTTGGGACAAAACAGCTCCTGCACCAATCTCAGAAGCGTCCACCTCTACATGGAACGGGAGTGAGACATCAGGTTGCCGCAAAACCGGGGCAGAAGTGAATCTTTGCTTCAGCTCCTGAAAGGAAGAAACAGCATCCGGAGACCAATTCAACACATCAGCACCCTTCTTAGTCAGATCAGTCAATGGCTTGGCAATACTAGAAAATTTTGCTATAAATTTCCGATAAAAATTAGCAAAACCCAAAAACTTCTGGAGGGCCTTCAAAGAAGTGGGCTGAACCCAATCATAAATGGCCTGTATCTTGGCCGGGTCCATTTCAATAGATGACGGAGACAAAATAAATCCCAAAAAAGAAATCCTCTGTACCCCAAAAAGGCATTTCGATCCTTTGACATACAGGGAATTCTCCCTCAAGATCCGGAACACAGTCCGAACATGTTCCACATGAGAATCCCAATCCTTGGAGAAGATCAAAATATCATCCAGATAGATAATCAAAAATGTATCCACAAAGTCTCGGAAAATATTGTTCATGAAGCACTGGAAGACAGAAGGGGCATTAGTGAGTCCAAAAGGCATCACCAGGTACTCAAAATGTCCCTCCGGAGTATTAAACGCAGTCTTCCATTCATCCCCATGCTTAATGCGGATAAGATTATACGCCCCCCTGAGGTCAAGCTTGGTAAACCAGCAAGCACCTTTAACTCTGGAGAATAGATCCGAAATCAGGGGTAACGGATACTGATATTTAACAGTAATTTTGCTGAGGGCACGATAATCAATACAAGGCCTTAATGAACCATCCTTTTTGGCCACGAAAAAAAACCCAGCACCTAAGGGTGAAGAGGATGGTCTAATATGACCCTTCTCCAACGCCTCCTTAATATAGGATCGCATAGCCTCGTGCTCGGGTACAGATAAATTGAAGAGCCGACCCTTGGGAAATTTACACCCCGGGCTCAGTTCAATTGCACAGTCATAACTCCTTTGAGGAGGCAAATACGCAGACTCATTCTCACTAAATACATCATAAAAATCCACCAAATAGTCAGGAACATCATGCGACTGAGGTGAGGTGGAAAACACCGGAGCCTCACTAAGGGCACACCGACAACCCCAACTCACCACAGACACACATTTCCAATCCAAAACTGGATTATGAATTTGCAACCAGGGAAACCCCAGAACAATGGTATCATGCAAATTATGCAACACCAAAAATCTGCAATTTTCTTGATGGTCTGGGGCGACCCGCATTACCACCTGGGTCCAAAACTGAGGTTTATTTTTCGCCAAAGGAGTAGCATCAATCCCCCTCAAAGAGATAGGCGTCTGCAGAGGTGTCATCGGAAATCCATAACGTTTAGTAAAATCCAAGTCCATTAGGTTCAGGGCTGCTCCCGAATCCACAAAAGCCTTGGCGGAAAATGTGGACAGGGAGCAGATCAGAGTAATTGCCAGAAGAAACTTAGGTTGAACACCACCCACAGAAAACGTGTGTGCAAAACATTTCTCTCGTTTAGGACAGACAGAAATAATATGCGAGGCATCTCCACAAAAAAACACAGCTTATTACGCCTTCTGAACTCCTGATGTTGCTCCCTGGACAAAACTCTATCACATTGCATAGGTTCAGACACTTGTTCAACAGGTGGCAACACCTCTCGTGCAGTCCTGCGTTCACGTAAACGCCGATCAACCTGAATGGCTAATGACATAGAATCATCAAGACCAGAGGGAACAGGAAATCCCACCATAGTATCTTTTACGGCTTCTGACAAACCCTTCCGGAAGAGAGCTGCCAAGGCATTATCATTCCAGGTAGTAAGGACCGCCCACTTTTGGAATTTTTGACAGTACAATTCTGCAGAATCTCGTCCCTGGCTCAATGCCAATAGGGTCTTTACAGCCTGATCAATAGCATTAGGTTCATCATACAACAACCCCAAGGCTTGAAAAAATGCATTCACATTAGTCAGAATAGGATCATCTGGTTTCAAAGAAAACGCCCAATCCTGGGGATCGCCACGCAGCAAAGAGATGACAATTTTAACCTACTGCACGGAGCTCCCTGACGAGTTAGGCTTCAAGGCAAAAAATAATGTACAATTATTTTTGAAATTCAAAAATTTAGACCGATCCCCAAAAAACACATCAGGAGTAGGGATCTTTGGTTCAGCAGCATGCGAATGAGCAAGGTAGGCGGAAATTTCCCGCACTTCCGCAGCGAGCTGCTCCACACGATCAGACAATTGCTTTATCTCCATTGAGAGAAAAAAAAATTCCCCCTACAGCCTCAGAGATATAGAGGAAAAAATATACACACTTTTTTTTTTTTTTTTTACAATTCTTTCCTGCTATTGAGTACCCTAGGATCTGCGGTATGGCTGGTGATTCTGTTATGAATGAGTCACCGTAGGAGGCAAAAACAGAAATACTAGCTAAGTCCAGAAAACCAGAGAAGTTGGCAGCTATCTGATTATAGACCCCTGAACCTATCAACAACAACTAGCAGTAGCCGTGGGGGGTTCCTACGGTGCCCTAGACCCCTCGATCACAGCCGGAGAACTACATAGCCTAAAGACAGAAAGGGAAATCTAAACTGCCCCAGAGCAGACCCCAAAGCAATAGGCAGCCCCCAACATATAATGACGGTGAAGCAAGAAGAAAAAACACACACAGATAGAAAGATAGGCTGAGCAAACGATGGGGCCCAAGCTAACTACATAGGACAGGATAGAAAAGCTGCTGTCTGTAATCCGCCAAAACCCTATCAAAACAAGAGCCAACAGCTGATAGGGAAAAAAGCCCTGAAGACGCTAGGTTTCAAAAAGACTATATCAGTACTCAGGTATTTTCTGAAGACAGAGCAAAAAGGAATTCAGCTCACCCCAGCAGGGAATGGCAGAAATCCAGAAAAACAAGGCAAAACAAAACCAAAACACAAATGCAAAAAGGAGAGCAGAAAACTTAGCTTTTGAGGAGCAGGAATCAGACTGGTCTCCTAGAATCCCTCAGAGAGATCACCAGCAAGGCAGAAGGGCGTCGGCTGCCATATATCCAGTCAGCAATTCCCGTCACCCAGTCATAATCATCCTGCCCAGATGCTTGGTAACCAGCCTCACTACCTTCCTTCACCTGAAGAGGGAGTTCATCAGACCTCAATGGTGAAGGGGAAAATGAACTCACAACAGGGTTCCACGAGGGGTGCTCTGCTAACCCCCAGCCTGAAGCTGTTAGGGGGCCCCACTGAACTATCCTGTGTGTGGAATGCAGGTGTGGAGCGTGGTCAGGAGTTCCCACCTTACATGGATGGTGGGGCACTACACCTTAGGAGAAGGTCCAGTACCTCTGTGGCGACTGAAGCCTCAGGTGCGCCACATCAGTCTCGAAGAAATGAATGGCCATTAGGTCTCATTACCCAGTCATTCCCAAGTAAGGATGGAATCGTACGTAAGGTGGAAGTAAAAATAGGAAAACAAGGCGAGACCAAATTGTTCCCCAGGCCAGTAGGGTAACTCGTTCTGCTGTTCTCGTCCAATAAACACAATAGTGACGTTGGCTGACGTCAAGCGGGGAGTGTTCTGTCCAGCCATATAATTGCTGTCTAGAAGGTCTAGTCATTTTTTATGTCTTTGATTATTACAGACATTGTATTTTTGTGTGTATTAATCCTTCAGATATTTCATACTGTAAGGTAACAGCACCACCTGCTGGCGGTTTAATGCATAGATTCTAGTTTAATTTGCAATGTATTGTGGGATTGTTTCTGTTACATCATAGTCTTGTTTATGACACTGTGAGGGGAACAGCAGCCATTATTCCTCCATGTGTCTTAGGAGAAACTACACCATTCGTGTTCTTCATGCTTCTTAAACAGCCTGCTCTAAGCATAGTTGGTAAGCACTATCTAGGTGTTATAATCCTGTGTTTATAACGTTTGTTGTATTAAATAGGTAATCATCAGCTATGTATTACCTCATGTTACCTATGTATTACCTCATGTTACCTATGTATTACCTCATGGAACCTATGTATTACCTCATGGTACCTATGTATTACCTTATGTTACCTATGTATTACCTCATGGAACCTATGTATTACCTCATGGTACCTATGTATTACCTCATGTTACTGTGTATTGCAGACTATCTGTATTTTATGCTCTGTGCAGTTATATATTCTGAAATGCTCCTGTTATTGCATCCTATAGTTTCACCCTTTCCTGTCACATCTGCAATCAATAAAAGAAGGTTACAATTTTACAGCCTCTTTTTCTTAAAGAAGACGGGGGTTTAGCTACATGTCTCATTGCACACCCTGCTAACGTGTATGAGGACAGTATAATGATGGTTTTGGTACTGTATTTGTGCGTGCCCTAAAAATGCATTTATTCAGACTGGCGTATCACCTCAACACATTTATTTAACTATCCATGTGTTGCCCATTCAATATTTTCTTTCTAATCAGGTTCTTTGTATAATGTTCTCACATGCTTTATGCATTTAATAGCCCTCTGTGTCTGTACTTTTACTCATTCTGGCTGATAACCGGTTCATGCAGCATTAGCCGATTTATTACATTATGGCTGATCAGAACAATGAAAGCAATTGTTACCATCCATATTGTTAGGTGCCAGGATTCTCCCACTGCACGGGATGGATCTCAAGCCTTGTCTAGTGCTGTGGTCTCCCATTCAGGCTCAGCCACTGGGATAACTGCTCAGCACAGTCTTCGGTCCCAGCGCCTTGCCCAGGCTCTTGCTGCATGTGTAGTTACTGCTGGTCCTCCAGCTAATAGCAACAAAAATCCCATAGGTGAAATAAATGGTGTGGATACAAGGGACAACCCTGCTCCAACACCATAAACATAAGCTCTGCAACTGATATGAAAAACCAGGAGGAGCAAAAAGAGCATAAAGTCACATAATTGTAATAAAATATCAAAATTCTTTATTTAAATATCAACAATGCAATACAGATCATAATGAGGTGCTCATGAATAAATATGGACATATATCCCAGGGAAAACCCCCTCAAACTCCCCAAGTTGGAAAAAACCCGGCAAGTATACAAAAAATATATATAGATATAGCACGACGCCCCAAAAAGGGTCCTATTACCATATTAGTCACCAGAGGACTGAGTCATATCAAATCAGTAACAAAAATGGGGCTTTAGTGCTACCTATTATAAGAGCATAGTGGCAATAGATCATAGAAAATGCTCATAAAAGTTTTCACAAGAAGCCATGTGGCAAATTACCAGGAAGGGGAGAAGAGGGAGAGCCCAGCGTAGGTACCCCCGATGCGCATTTCGCGACGTCCCCCGTCGCTTTATCAAGGAGGCGATAACGCTAAGTGTCCCAGTAGGGCCTTAAAATAACCCCTAACCCCGATCATGTGACCGATATCGGCCAATCACAATGGCGCTTGCGGCGCATGCGCCATGACGTCTGCAGGTCCTGCCCTGCAGCCTGGCGTCAGACACAGTGCGCAAGCGCCGGGAAGACCCAGAGCAGTGCACACCATGTAAAGAGACACCGGCCACAGCGCGGAGCCGCAGATAGCATGGCGATGCGCTCGGCCATGAGGGCACAAGATAGTAAGGATGTAGGCACAATACCACGGATCAAGGAGAGAGAGGGAATTACAGTAATATATTTAATGGCCTTCTACCACCATGTAGGTCTATATGCCAGAGTAAAATTCATCTCAATAAGATATATAATTTAACCCTCTATCTTCCTACAAAAAATGGAAACCACCACAATGAAAAATAATATGACGCATATGCAATGGGATCATTAATATAATGCAGACTCAATAAGCATATAATAGTGCCCATGGGTATACACAAAAGGAAATGAATACATTCAATGAACCTATAAACAATTCCATACAACATCCTAATTTAAGTGCACCCCAAATACAAAAGCCTACATCCCCATATTTACATAGAACATGGGGAAAGCATATAATCAGTTGACAAAATACATAATAAATTCCATAAGGTGTTTGATTGCAGTAGATGATGTATCAAATCCATGATAAGGTGCCACTTCAAGAAAGAACTGGGACACGCCAAATAACAACTGTAAAAAGGTAAGTGAGAAAAATATAAAAACAATAAGAAATTAAAAACAACCACCGCTAAGCGGCCTGGGAGATATAGGGTCATGCGAGAACAATAAACAAGAAAAAAGCAGGAAGATGTCAATATATACGAATATATATACCTGCATATCAAGCTTAGTTAGAAAACATAATAATGTAATGGAAATCTGAAAAAATGGGTCCAAAGTCAGGTTGCACAATGGGTCACAAAAATGGGGTGAAACTTAAAGACTCATTAAGGCCTCTCGGGCTCATAGTGTCCAACTGGACAATCCATCTGACCTCCATTTGCCCGAGAACCTTTTTGTAATCACCTCCCCTTATCCCCATGTGCAGCACATCAATACCCCTAACTTTTAACAATCCCGCATCACAATTGTGATGTGCCCGAAAATGTCGAGGGATAGTCTTAAGTTCAAAAGGGTCAGATGCAGCCCTGGCTGCACCAATGTCCCGCACGTGTTCACGTACTCGCACCCTCAGCTCCCTGGTGGTAAGGCCAAGATAAATTTTGGGACACGGACATGTGGCATAGTATATGACATTAGTCGTGCCACATGATATTCTTTGCTTGATCTCAAATTTCCTCATACCATCCGAGGAGCTGAAGGTGAAGCAGCGTAGGACATTGGCGCAGGCCATGCAGTGCCCACATGGAAAGGAACCACAGATTGGACCACTGGATCCGAAAAAGTTTTGAGGAGCGGGTACATAATGACTCCGTACAAGAAGGTCGCCCAAGTTCTTTGAGCGACGTGGCGTCATGGATGGGGAGCACCCCAGAGCGGACCTCAGGGATGGATCTGTCTCCAAAATAGGCCAATGTTTTTGTAAGATGGTACGCATATTGCGCCATTCATGATTAAAAGTAGAAATGAACCGTATAGGTCCATCTCTACTTAATGTACCACTCCTCTTTGTTGGTTGTAAAAGACTGCTGCGTGGGGTGTATCTCGCTCTATTATAGCCCCTCTTGATACACCTATGGCTATAGCCCCTCTTTGAGAAGCGATCACTCAAGTCATGGGCTTGTCTCTCAAATCGATCATCGGTGGAGCATATGCGTCGCATGCGGAGGAATTGTCCCACCGGGATGGCCCTCACCGTGGCCGGATCATGGGCCGATGAGGCATGCAATAAAGCATTTACGGAGGTGGGTTTCCTGAACACATCCGTCTGGATAAGCCGACAGGAGTCGACCTCCAGACGGACATCCAAGAAATCCACACTCCTATCATCATACTTGTATGTCAAATGGATATTAAAATTATTGTCATTCAAGGACCTCATGAAATCCCCGAGCTGGTCGACAGTACCATCCCACAGAAATAAAATATCGTCTATGAAGCGGTACCAGCACAGCACATGGGAGATGTCCCGCGGGCCCCGGTCGCCAAACAAGTTCCTCTCCCAAGCGCCCAGGAACAGGTTGGCGTACGAGGGCGCACAAGCCGCCCCCATGGCCGTGCCCCGCCTCTGTAAGTAAAACCGATCCTTAAAAACAAAAAAATTGTGAGTTAAGATAAAGTCAACCAGCTCTAGGACCAACTCACATAGAGGGCCATCCAGGTCGGAGCCCCTCAAAAACAGGCGAACAGCATCCAACCCCACCGAATGATCGATACACGTGTAGAGACTCTCCACGTCAGCAGTAACAAAGAGTGAAAGGTTCCACAAGGATGCCATCGACCCGAGCCAGGACGTCCGTTGTGTCCCGAATATAAGATGGCAATGTCTCAACTAACGGTTTTAAATAAAAGTCGATAAATCGACATACGGGTTCACATATGCCACTAATCCCCGACACAATAGGGCGCCCCGGAGGGTCGAGGGCATCCTTGTGGACCTTGGGAAGAAGGTAAAAAGTGGGGGTCCTGGGAGATCTAACTACCAAACCATCCAAGACCTTTTTAGTAATGGTCCCATTTACAAATGCCCTCTCCAAAATTACCCGAAGTGAATGTGCAAAGTTATCCCTGGGATCCGAAGGTAACCTTTGATATGTTGCTGGGTCCCTCAGTTGACGAAACGCCTCTCTCTCGTATTTACAATTAGGCCACACCACTATATTCCCCCCCTTATCAGCTGGCTTGAACACCACATCCTCCAATGATTGTAATTGAGAAATCGCCAGACGTTGTTTATGAGTTAGATTATCCAACCTCCGTCGGAAGGACAATTTCTTAAAGTCCTCACTTACTAGCTTAGTAAAGATGTCTACAGAAGGACTAATAGTTAAGGGGGGGAATCTAGTGGATTTAGGCAAAATTGAAGTTGGAAACTTACTTGAAGGCGGATCATTTTGTTCAGCGAGTAGATCCTCCAAATCATGGAGTGATGATGACACAAAGCTAGGAGGGATAGCTAATACTAGAGAAGAGAGAGAGAGGATTCAAAAAGATTTAAATAAACTGGAGAAGTGGGCAGCAACTAACAGAATGGTTTTTAACAGGGAGAAATGCAAAGTACTACATCTGGGCAATAAAAATGGAAAAAGCATATATAGAATGGGAGGAATAGGACTAAGTGACAGCACATGTGAAAAAGACTTGGGTATACTAATAGATCACAGACTGAATATGAGTCAACAGTGTGATGCAGCAGCAAAAAAGGCAAATGCAATTCTAGGATGTATTAACAGAAGCATACAGTCTAGATCACGTGAAGTCATTATTTCCCTCTACTCCTCTTTGGTCAGACCTCATCTGGAATATTGTGTCCAGTTTTGGGCACCACATTTTAAAAAAGACATCAACAAACTGGAGCAAGTTCAGAAAAGAGCGACCAGAATGGTGACCGGTCTGCAAACCCTGTCTTATGAGGAAAGGTTGCAGGATTTGGGAATGTTTAGTTTGCAAAAGAGAAGACTGAGAGGAGACTTAATAGCTGTCTACAAATATCTAAAGGGCTGTCACATTGTAGAAGGATCAACTTTATTCTCATTTGCACAAGGAAAGACTAGAAGCAATGGGATGAAACTGAATGGGAGGAGACACAGATTAGATATTAGAAAAAACTTTTTGACAGTTAGAGTGATCAATGAGTGGAACAGGCTGCCACGAGAAGTGGTGAGTTCTCCTTCAATGGAAGTCTTCAAACAGAGGCTGGACAGACATCTGACTGGGATGATTTAGCGAATCCTGCTTTGAGCAGGGGGTTGGACCAGATGGCCCAGGAGGTCCCTTCCAACTCTACGATTCTATGATTCTATGATTCTATGATTCTATGGATCGCTTCCCTCTCAATGTCACTGAGGGACCCAGGAACATGACCTGCAGTATGAAGTTTTTTCAAGATCAATTTTCTTGAGAATAATTGGAGGTCTTTCAGGGCTGTAAAGTAATTGAATGAGTTAGTAGGTGAAAATGTTAGTCCCTTACCCAGGACCGCCAACTGTATCACTGTAAATACATGATTTGACAGATTCAATACCTGCAGGTCACCCCGAGATCCGCCCTGGTGGGCCCCCAATCCAGACGCTTTATTTTTTGAAGTTTGACGAGTCTCAATCCTCTTGGGCGGAAGCACCCTGGAACCGCTACTCAGCCCAGTGCCTCTTGGCCCCAAGTCATCCTCCTGGGTGGAAATATTGGAACGCAAGGATGTGGATCTAGATCGTGAATAAGATGTATTCCTATATCTTGAACGAGAACGGCCAATTGTGTCACGCCATTTGTATACTGTGGACAATTGTTTATCTTGGAGATCCCTTTTAAATTTTTTTGCCTTATTGGCTTGAATGTCATGTGCCCATTTTTGTAGATCAGAATCAATCTGATCATTCAATTTTTTTAGGGCGTCACTAGACATTTCTTTTTGCAAAATAGTCTGAAGTTCATCAATTTCAGTTTCAATGGTAATAAGGGATTCTTGGTCCATTTGTTTTAGAAGGGCCATGAAACCCTTGGAGCAATTATTAATTAGTTCTTCCCATTTGTTTTTAAAAGTCTCATCCGAGACCGAAAATGAGGGAAATACTTGGATCCTAAGACCCCTAGGTATCAGTTCCTTCTGAATATATTGGTCGAGAAATTCATGATTCCACCATATCCATGTGCGTTTACGCAACAATTCCTTAAAACGAAAAATAACCTCTTGTAAATCCTTATTAGAGGTCCCGCAATCCCCGTCCACACCATTCTGAAACACATCATTTAATTGTGCTCGCCACGTAAGGTCACGTGCGCGGAAATCCATATTATCAATGGGAATAGCTGTGAAAAACACAGAGAGAATTAATAGCAACAAAAATCCCATAGGTGAAATAAATGGTGTGGATACAAGGGACAACCCTGCTCCAACACCATAAACATAAGCTCTGCAACTGATATGAAAAACCAGGAGGAGCAAAAAGAGCATAAAGTCACATAATTGTAATAAAATATCAAAATTCTTTATTTAAATATCAACAATGCAATACAGATCATAATGAGGTGCTCATGAATAAATATGGACATATATCCCAGGGAAAACCCCCTCAAACTCCCCAAGTTGGAAAAAACCCGGCAAGTATACAAAAAATATATATAGATATAGCACGACGCCCCAAAAAGGGTCCTATTACCATATTAGTCACCAGAGGACTGAGTCATATCAAATCAGTAACAAAAATGGGGCTTTAGTGCTACCTATTATAAGAGCATAGTGCATAGTGGCAATAGATCATAGAAAATGCTCATAAAAGTTTTCACAAGAAGCCATGTGGCAACTTACCAGGAAGGGGAGAAGAGGGAGAGCCCAGCGTAGGTACCCCCGACGCGCGTTTCGCGACGTCCCCCGTCGCTTTATCAAGGAGGCGATAACGCTAAGTGTCCCAGTAGGGCCCATGTGCTGTGCTTGTACCGCTTCATAGACGATATTTTATTTCTGTGGGATGGTACTGTCGACCAGCTCGGGGATTTCATGAGGTCCTTGAATGACAATAATTTTAATATCCATTTGACATACAAGTATGATGATAGGAGTGTGGATTTCTTGGATGTCCGTCTGGAGGTCGACTCCTGTCGGCTTATCCAGACGGATGTGTTCAGGAAACCCACCTCCGTAAATGCTTTATTGCATGCCTCATCGGCCCATGATCCGGCCACGGTGAGGGCCATCCCGGTGGGACAATTCCTCCGCATGCGACGCATATGCTCCACCGATGATCGATTTGAGAGACAAGCCCATGACTTGAGTGATCGCTTCTCAAAGAGGGGCTATAGCCATAGGTGTATCAAGAGGGGCTATAATAGAGCGAGATACACCCCACGCAGCAGTCTTTTACAACCAACAAAGAGGAGTGGTACATTAAGTAGAGATGGACCTATACGGTTCATTTCTACTTTTAATCATGAATGGCGCAATATGCGTACCATCTTACAAAAACATTGGCCTATTTTGGAGACAGATCCATCCCTGAGGTCCGCTCTGGGGTGCTCCCCATCCATGACGCCACGTCGCTCAAAGAACTTGGGCGACCTTCTTGTACGGAGTCATTATGTACCCGCTCCTCAAAACTTTTTCGGATCCAGTGGTCCAATCTGTGGTTCCTTTCCATGTGGGCACTGCATGGCCTGCGCCAATGTACTATGCTGCTTCACCTTCAGCTCCTCGGATGGTATGAGGAAATTTGAGATCAAGCAAAGAATATCATGTGGCACGACTAATGTCATATACTATGCCACATGTCCGTGTCCCAAAATTTATCTTGGCCTTACCACCAGGGAGCTGAGGGTGCGAGTACGTGAACACGTGCGGGACATTGGCGCAGCCAGGGCTGCATCTGACCCTTTTGAACTTAAGACTATCCCTTGACATTTTCGGGCACATCACAATTGTGATGCGGGATTGTTAAAAGTTAGGGGTATTGATGTGCTGCACATGGGGATAAGGGGAGGTGATTACAAAAAGGTTCTCGGGCAAATGGAGGTCAGATGGATTGTCCAGTTGGACACTATGAGCCCGAGAGGCCTTAATGAGTCTTTAAGTTTCACCCCATTTTTGTGACCCATTGTGCAACCTGACTTTGGACCCATTTTTTCAGATTTCCATTACATTATTATGTTTTCTAACTAAGCTTGATATGCAGGTATATATATTTGTATATATTGACATCTTCCTGCTTTTTCCTTGTTTATTGTTCTCGCATGACCCTATATCTCCCAGGCCGCTTAGCGGTGGTTGTTTTTAATTTCTTATTGTTTTTATATTTTTCTCACTTACCTTTTTACAGTTGTTATTTGGCGTGTCCCAGTTCTTTCTTGAAGTGGCACCTATTCATGGATTTGATACATCATCTACTGCAATCAAACACCTTATGGAATTTATTATGTATTTTGTCAACTGATTATATGCTTTCCCCATGTCCTATGTAAATATGGGGATGTAGGCTTTTGTATTTGGGGTGCACTTAAATTAGGATGTTGTATGGAATTGTTTATAGGTTCATTGAATGTATTCATTTCCTTTTGTGTATACCCATGGGCACTATTATATGCTTATTGAGTCTGCATTATATTAATGATCCCATTGCATATGCGTCATATTATTTTTCATTGTGGTAGTTTCCATTTTTTGTAGGAAGATAGAGGGTTAAATTATATACAGTCATATGTAAAAGTTTGGGCACCCCTATTAATGTTAACCTTTTTTCTTTATAACAATTTTGGTTTTTGCAACAGCTATTTCAGTTTTATATATCTAATAACTGATGGACTCAGTTATATTTCTGGATTCAAATGAGGTTTATTGTACTAACAGAAAATGTGCAATCTGCATTTAAACAAAATTTGACCGGTGCAAAAGTATGGGCACCCTTATCATTTTCTTGATTTGAACACTCCTAACTACTTTTTACTGACTTCCTGAAGCACTAAATTGGTTTTGTAACCTCATTGAGCTTTGAACTTCATAGCCAGGTGTATCAAATCACGAGAAAAGGTATTTAAAGTGGCCACTTGCAAGTAGTTCTCCTATTTGATTCTCCTATGAAGAGTGGCATCATGGGCTCCTCAAAACAACTCTCAAATGATCTGAAAACAAAGATTATTCAACATAGCTTTTCAGAAAGGCAGAGAAGAAGAATGGTGAGAACAGTCAAGGACAATCCACAGACCACCTCCAAAGACCTGCAGCATCATCTTGCTGCAGATGGTGTCACTGTGCATCGGTCAACAATACAGCTCATGCATAACGCCTTTTTGTATGACCAAACAACTCAATCTTTGTTTCATCAGTCCACAGGACCTTCTTCCAAAATGTAACTGGCTTTTCCAAATGTGCTTTTGCATACCTCAGGCGACTCTGTTTGTGGCGTGCTTGCAGAAACGGCTTCTTTCGCATCACTCTCCGATACAGCTTCTCCTTGTGCAAAGTGTGCTGTATTGTTGACACCATCTGCAGCAAGATGATGCTGATGCCATTTCCTTACTATGTTCCTCACAGTGGAAACTGACAGGTTAAATCTCTGAGACAACTTTTTGTATCCTTCCCCTGAAAAGCTATGTTGAATAATCTTTGTTTTCAGATCATTTGAGAGTTGTTTTGAGGAGCCCATGATGCCACTCTTCATAGGAGAATCAAATAGGAGAACTACTTGCAAGTGACCACCTTAAATACCTTTTCTCATTATTTGATACACCTGGCTATGAAGATCAAAGCTCAATGAGGTTACAAAACCAATTTAGTGCTTCAGGAAGTCAGTAAAAAGTAGTTAGGAGTGTTCAAATCAAGAAAATGATAAGGGTGCCCATACTTTTGCACCGGTGAAATTTTGTTTAAATGCAGATTGCACATTTTCTGTTAGTACAATAAACCTCATTTGAATCCAGAAATATAACTGAGTCCATCAGTTATTAGATATATGAAACTGAAATACCTGTTGCAAAAACCAAAATTGTTATAAAGAAAAAAGGTTAACATTAATAGGGGTGCCCAAACTTTTACATATGACTGTATCTTATTGAGATGAATTTTACTCTGGCATATAGACCTACATGGTGGTAGAAGGCCATTAAATATATTACTGTAATTCCCTCTCTCTCCTTGATCCGTGGTATTGTGCCTACATCCTTACTATCTTGTGCCCTCATGGCCGAGCGCATCGCCATGCTATCTGCGGCTCCGCGCTGTGGCCGGTGTCTCTTTACATGGTGTGCACTGCTCTGGGTCTTCCCGGCGCGTGCGCACTGTGTCTGACGCCAGGCTGCAGGGCAGGACCTGCAGACGTCATGGCGCATGCGCCGCAAGCGCCATTGTGATTGGCCGATATCGGTCACATGATCGGGGTTAGGGGTTATTTTAAGGCCCTACTGGGACACTTAGCGTTATCGCCTCCTTGATAAAGCGACGGTGACTAATATGGTAATAGGACCCTTTTTGGGGCGTCGTGCTATATCTATATATATTTTTTATATACTTGCCGGGTTTTTTCCAACTTGGGGAGTTTGAGGAGGTTTTCCCTGGGATATATGTCCATATTTATTCATGAGCACCTCATTATGATCTGTATTGCATTGTTGATATTTAAATAAAGAATTTTGATATTTTATTACAATTATGTGACTTTATGCTCTTTTTGCTCCTCCTGGTTTTTCATGGTCCTCCAGCTAAGCCTATAGTGACTACTAGTTTACATGTGCAGCACTGTGCTCTGAAGCCTAAGACCAGATTTCACCCTACTGAGCATGTCCATGATATGGTGCTTGGACGTCAGGTGCTCTGGTGATGTGACAGCTTCAGATTGGTCCACAGGCAAGGTCCTGTCTGTTTGGACTTGAGCATGGTATAAAAAAGCTCTCAATGGTGCACCCCTGTGCACTAGTATCATGTGTGTTTGGTGTGTTGGTGGCTACTTTACCACCCTGTGTGCACGTGTGCCGCTAATAGCACTGTGAGTGTTGGTCTGGTTAGGCAGTGTAGGGTGGGAACTCCCGCTTGAACTTAGTATCTGCCCCGGGCATCCTCAGGCACACGTACTAAAGCACACCGTGTGTCAGAGCAGGGTCAACCACCAGCTTAGTCTTCCCTGGGGGGGTTAAGATATAGAGACCCCAATAGTATTTTTCAGTATGCCTGTGCAGTCTAACAGGGTATAGTCCTTTTTGCTTTGCTTCATAGTACCGCTCTGTGGTGTAACAGAGCTTGTAACTTTGCGCTCTATGCACACTGAGTGACATTTAACTCTGTGTGCTTTAAGTGTTTTCTTGCAGCCTTGCTCCACCATTGTGCTAGCTGCAGTTTCTCCATCACCGCACGGTGGACCCCGGGTTGCGAACGCACCTTATAACTTCTTATTTGGTGCTTTGGTGCATTCCGCCAATCCTAACACACGTTTCATGTCTCCTCTATTTTCTCATAGATTGTAAGCTTGTGAGCAGGGCCCTCATTCCTCTTGGTTTCTGTTGATTTATGTGATTATTGTTCCGCTGCAATGTCTGTGCAAGTCCCCTCTAAAACTGTAAAGTGCTACAGAAATAAAATTATTATTATTTATTATTGTATTCCTGTATTTATAGTGGTTCTATTGATGTGTTCATGCACTGATGGTAGTTCTGGCATTGTATTAATGCACTGATTGTGGTTCTGAGGCTTTATTTCTGTGCTGAAGGGGTTGTATTCCATGTACCAATGGAGGTTCTGATTATATATTCCTGTACTATTGGTGGGTCTTGTGATGTATTCATGTACTAGTGGTGGTTCTGGTGATGTATTCATGTACTAATGTTGGTTCCTGTGCTGTATTCCTTTACTGACTGTGGTTCTGTTTATGTATTCTTGTACTGATGGTGGTTCTGGTGTTATATTCATTTATTGGTGGTGGTTCTGGCGCTGTATGCATTTATTAATAGTGGTTCTGGTGCTGTTTTCATGTACTGATCTAATGTTGTGTTCATGTAATAATTGTGGTTCTGGTGCGGTATTCATATACTGATGATTGTTATTTTACTGTATTCGTGTACTAATAGTAGTTCTGATGGTGTATGCATGTATAGATGGTGGTTCTTGTTGTCTTGTTGTTGTATTCATGTACTGATGGTAATTATACCAATGTATTTATTGACAAAAAAAACTATACTAGTTTCATATTGCTTTAATCGTAATTGAGTAAAGAATCATGTTCATGGGTCTCTTTCAACACACAATGAGTGCCGTAAAATCAAACCTCTAAAAAAGCAATGATTGCTTTTATTCGCTGCAGGTTTATATTGAACTGTGGGGAGGAGCCCTGCATACATATAAATGAATAGCTGAAAATTCATACTAGATAGCTGTAAGTTGAACAGCTTCAGTATTTAAGCATATTCATTTTTGTTTGTATATGCAGGTAAAAGTTCTAAAATTTCTACTGTTTTGGATATTCAAATCACTTGCCTTTTTTTTGTTAGGATTAATTTTGATGTCATTTTTATATTTGATTATTTTTTTTAAATAGGGGAAAATGTTAAGATAATAAGGAAATGCGTATCTGTTCTTAACATTTTTTTTAAAGGAAACCTGTCACCAGGTTTTTCCTCATATAACCTACAGCCACCACATTTCAACCCCATGTGACAGCATTCTAAAAAGCTGTATATATGACTCAACTTCGCCCGGCAAGGCAAAAAAAAAAATTATTAAACTCAGCTGCGGGGTGGTTTGGACCGATTAGCATCACTGATCTTCATCCCGTGTCTCCTCTCTTCTTGTGATACCATCCTTCTTCTCTGCTTTGTGTGCCTGACGTGTCCCTACGCCATCTACACAGTGTCCCGCTTCGCACTACTGCGCAGACACACTTCTCTCTGTCATGGGCAGAGCAAGGTACTTTTCTGCCTTTTTTTTTACATTGCAGGATGAATTGGATTCATATATACAGCATTTTAAAATGCTGTTCCATGAGGCTGAAACCTGGTGGCTGTAGGGTTATATGTGAAAAATCTGGTGACAGGATCCCTTTTAAAGTTTTACGAATGCAAAGAACCTCAAAATACATTTTAAATTGTATTCTCCTTTCCATAACATTTTTTTTTTCATATCGAGTAAATATTTTTCTGGAATCGTCAGGGGCGAGGCTTAAAACAGCAATTTAAACTGACAATGGCTTATATTCTATTTATTTCTAGCTATTTTTATTTATTATTTATTAATTTATTTCACACTTCTTGCCCCAACCTCCTATGGTAGATCAGCTCACTCGGCTGCACGCGGAGTAGTCACAGGAACACTGCGTCTTTAAGAACTTCCTTTGGTTTATTATAGACAGCGTAAACCTAGATGTGGTAAAGAAATGTCATGAGTTATTCAGGATTCTGGACAGATGGTGCAGGGGTTAATAGGGAGAGCCTTTCTTTGACGCCAGGGAGGGTTTTTATAGCCTTAGGTGAGAACCCCTCCCTGTCGTCTATACTCCTAACTAGAGTGTGCCCGACCCTGCATCGCTAGTGCCTCTCACCTATTCTCGTACGTTGCTTGGTGTATGACCTGTTCTGGACTTGGTTTACGTTTCTTGGTTTCTGATTTGGTACTGTACCGCTCAACCCGTGTATGACCCTCTGCTTCCCCTGACTTCTCTCTATCATCCTGATTCTGTACTGCGTTGCCCGACCCGTGTCTGACCCTCTGCTGCACCTGACGATCCTCTACCTTTCTGAGTCTGTACTGCATTGCTAGATTTGTGTATGACCCACTGCTTTATCTGACTATCGCCGCTGCTCAGCCCCTGTGTGACTTAGTCTCCTGCCTGTCACCGCTGCGTAATGGGGGTAAGGCTAGTTTCACACTAGCGTTTATGAGCGCAGCGACGGCCTGCGCACGGCCGTCCCTAAGACCCGCCCCCTACCGCGCCCCGCTGGTAGCTCCGCCCACCGGCACATGACGCTGCATGCGCCCTGCGTCCCCTATCTTTATCACAGGGGGCGCAGGTCGTGCGCAGTATGCGTTTGGCGGCGCATGCACCTTTTTGACGGTGCGCCGACGCAACCAAACTGCAGCAGGTTGCGTTTGGCGCAGGTCGGCGCACCGTCAAAAGGACGCATGCGCCGCCAAACGCATACTGCGCATGGCCTCCGCCCCCTGTGATAAAGATAGGGGACGCAGGGCGCATGCAGCATCATGCGCCGCTGGGCGGAGCTACCGGCGGAGGCGCGGCAGGGGGCGGGGCTTAGCGGCGGCCGTGCGCAGGCCGTCGCTGCGCTCATAAACGCTAGTGTGAAACTAGCCTAAGCCCCCCCCGCTGACAAGCGGTCACATGGTGGAAGGTCCTGCGGGTACTGAGTGCCTCTCCATCGCTCCTCCCCTCCCGCAGGTCCTGTGACCGCTTTCCTGATCTCAGATACTGCGCCCCTGCCCAGCCACCAAGAGTTACCTTCCCCTGGAGTCTCAGCATCTTCAGGGCCCTCTGACGCTCGCCTGTCACGCCACTCCTGACAGCTACAACAGGTGAGCGTGACAAGAAAATACAGCACTGTGGGCAAAACAGGAAAAGAAAACAAAATGGTGGCAGAACAAACACAGTCCATCTGTGAGCGGGGTTCCTCCCTATCACGGCTGGCAGAACACCTACTGTTCAGGTTTACCAGTCCAAGCAACACTGAACACTGAAAGCTCTGGCATTCAGTCATTTAAGCCTAGACCTTGTGACTTTGTGACTCTTCCTTCATGTAACTGATCACTTGAGCCTGACATCACACAGGTCCTGTCAGGACTCTGCATGTGGAGATACAGTAGACCACCTCCCACCCACTCTAGGGAGGTCCACTAAATCCAGCCCATAACATAAATCTCATTTCATCCTATCAACACGTAGTGTGCTGTAGGAAACTATTTGGTTTTACATCACTGACGCCATCATGCGCAGTGACACATATCTCCCCTCTATCACTTCACCAGTGACTCTGTCACATCCCAATAAGGCCATAAAAGACCTTTGGCTGTCATTTTAACATTTTTTTCATTATTATTGTTGATTTCCTTTTGTCCTAATTACGGGGCAAACTCCTTCACCCCCAAGCCTGGTTTCACCTTCATGACCAGGCCAAATGTTACAATTCTAACCAGAGTTTTTTCATCATGATATATTGTACTTCATGATAGTGGTAAAATTTGTTCTTTATGACTTGAGTTAATTTGTGAAAAAAGTTTTAATTTGGTGAAAATTTTGGCGATTTTCCAATTTTCAAACTTTTAATTTTTATGTTGTCAAACCAGAGAGCTATGTCACAAAAATAGTTAATAAATAACATTTCCCACATGTCTACTTTGCATCAGCAGAATTTTGAAACTTAATTATTTTTGTTAGGAAGTTAGAAGGGTAAAAAGTACCAGCGATTTCTCATTTTTCAAGCAAAATTTACAAAACCATTTTTTTAGTGACTACATCCCATTTGAAGTTACTTTGGGGGCTTGTATAACAGAAAATACCCAAAAGAGACAACATTCTAGAAACTGCACCCTTCAAAGTCCTCAAAACCACATTCAAGAAGTTTATTAATCTTTCAGGAGCTTCACAAGAATTAATGTAATATGGAAGAAAAAGATGAACATTTAACTTTTTTCATAAAACTTTTATTTTAGCCCCAATTTTTTTATTTTCACAAGGGTAACTGGAGAAAATTGACCCCAAAATTTGTCACGTTTGGAGAGCCACTGATATGCCTAAACAGTGGAAACCCCCCACACAAGTGACCACATTTTGGAAACTAGACCCCTCAAGAAATGTATCTAGATGTGTGGTGTGCACTTTGAACCCCCAGGTGCTTCACAGAAGTTTATAAAGTAGAACCGTGAAAATAAAAAAAAATCACATTTTTCCCACAAAGATGTTCTTTCAGTTTCAAATTCAGCATTTTCACAAGGAAAACTGGAGAAAATTCATGGAACTATATGTTGTGCAATTTCTCCTGAGTATGCCAATATATGGAGGAAAACTTCTGTTTGGGTGCAGGGCAAGACTCAGAAGGGAAGGAGCGCCATTTGACTTTTTGAACTCAAAATTTGCTGGAATCACTAGCAGATGCCATGTCATCTTTGGAGGCCCCTCAAAGAATGTGTCTAGATGTAGTGGGAACTTTGAACCCGCAGGTGCATCACAGAAGTTTATAACATTGAACTGTCAAAATAAAAAAAATCACATTTTTCACACAAAAATATTCTTTTAGCCCCAATGTTTTTATTTTCACAAGGGTAACGCGAGAAATTTTGTTGTGCAATTTCGCCTTAGTATGCTGAAACACCATATGTGGGGGAAAACTACCGTTTGGGTGTTTGAAAGGGAAGGAGCGCCATTTGACTTTTTGAACACAAAATTGGCTGGAATTGTTAGTTGATGCTATGTCAGGTTTGGGGAGCCCCTGATGCACCTAAACAGTTGAAACCCCCACTGATAATGTAATTTTCTAAACTAGACCCCTCAAAGAATTTATCTAGACATGTGGTGAGCATTTTGAACCCCCAGGTGCTTCACAGAAGTTTATAATACTGAACTGTAAAAAAAAAATACCGCAAAAATGTTGGCTTTGCTCCAAATTTTTCATTTTCACAAGGGTAACAAGAGCAAAATGGACCATATAATTTGTTGTGTAATTTCTCCTAAGTACACTGATAAACCATATGTGGTTGAAAACTACTTTTGAGGCACAGTCCAAGGTTCAGAAGTGAAGAAGCACCATACTGAAGTTCAGATTTTGCTGGAATGATTTGAGGGGCCACGTCACATTGGCAGAGGGTGAAGTGAGGATGTTGACGCCACATTTGCCTCACAGAAATTTATACCATTGGGCGGTGAAAAAAGACTAATTTAATTTTTATCACAAAAATGTGGTTTAGCCTCACATTTTTAATTTTTATAAGTGTTAATAAGAAAAGATGGACCACTGTATGTTGTGCAATGTCTCCTGAGTATCCCAATACCCTACATGTAATCGGGAACTACTTTTGAGGCACAGTGCAAAACTCATAAGGGAAGAAGCACCATAGTTTAGTTCAGATTTAATGCTATGACCAACTGGGAGGGCACAGAACATTAGAACCCTCAATTTAAAATCTACAACTCTCAATTAATTAATCTTCAGTGATCATATTGACACCAGAGATGTGTCACAGAATTTTATACCATTGGGCAGTGAAGAAAAAATAATCACATTTTTACCACAAAAATTTTGTTTTAGCCCCAGATTTCACATTTTCAGGAAATGGGTAAAATGTCACTAACGTGAGAATACTCCATATGTGGCTGTGCAGGCACATGGCGCGACTCGGGAGACAGAGCACTATTTGCCTACTGGAGCACAGAATTTCCTACAATAGTTTGCAGACTCCATATACACAGCCCCTAAGTGCTAGATGAGCAGAATACCCCCTCAAGTGACCCCATTTTGGAAATTATACCTCTTTGGGAATTTATCTACAGGTATAGTGATGATTTGACTCCATGGGTGTTTTCCAGAAACAAGCAGCACTAGACGTTGCTGAATGAAAACTGTAAATCTGCTATTGTGCGGAACATTGTACTGCACAGTACTTTGTAGTGACCAGTACTGTACGTTGTAGTGCTCAATATTATGCCCAGCTCGTGTTTCTCAAGACATACACCTGTAAATTAGGCGGGCTGTTATCGCTAAACAAATGACAAACATGTGGATGCTAAATGTGGTTTAGGCACACTGTGGGGCCCAGAAGTGATAAGGGCACTTGGATTTGGGAGTGCAGAATTTGATGGATTTCTTTTGGGGGGCTGAGGAGCCACAGCGCTTTTCCGGAGCCTTTGTACTACCGGTAACGTGGAAGCCCCTTATATTTCCGTTAACAGATGATGGACCTGAGTGGCGACTTGCTTTTTGTGGATTGAATTGAAAATTTTATTAGGAACATTTTACATAATGTTTGGGATCAAATTTACCCGAAGTGATGCACTGAGCACTTACTTTGCGGTTTCCATCTAAATCTCTAAATTATGTGATTCAGATGATACTTTCGATGGATCCATTCACTATAATGAGGCAGCAGAATTACTCTGGACTCCGTGTGGCTTCTGTTCAGTGGTGTCCACCTTTTCAGAGGTGCACAAAACTGTGACAGAATGCACTTTTATGCATGCCTAAAAAGACAGACACTGACGGATTATAGGCCAGATAACATCCATTTGTCTCATTATAAGGAATCTTCCGTTGGAGGCTCCATCTGAATCACATATTTCAGAGATTTACGTTGAAACCCCGATGTAAGCGCTCAGTGTAGAGCATGTGATAAATGAGCACCAAGCAATATTTGGGGGACAGAATGAACAAATCAACAGCAGGTGAAGAATTGTGCAGTGTAAGTGATTAGACGATTTTATTCTTCAGGTCAGAGATAGCAGCTGCTATAGATACAATTCTATGTAGATGTAAGGAGGGAGGAGCTAGAGGCAGAGCTCCTCCCTCCTCCTATCTAGCCATATCAGCAGTAGCAGCTTTCATCTCCTTTCTCAGTAATGGGAAAGTCTGTTTTCACTGAATACAAATTCTACCTCATAATTGAGAATTTTGATAATGACGGATCAATTTTGGCAGAGAAAAAAGCAGATTTCTCTGATAAAATACGGTATATTACAAAATTGTTTGTTTTCACGTGTACTATGGATTTATGACATAAAAATTAAAATGACAGTTACACTTTAAATCATTGAGAGGTCTGCAAATTAACGTTTTTGGATTCTCCTCTTATTTTTTTTTCATGTTGTAATTAAAAATGAATAGCCATTCTTTCTTCCAACAATTGATTTTTGATTGATCCCTCTGGAGTTAGTGGATTGGGATGTGCATGTTCAGCTTTAGGGTATGTTTATATGTGACAGAATTCTTGCAGAAATTTCCGTACCATAAAATCTGCTTTATTAATCTGAAGGCAGCTGTTTCTATAGCATATATATGGTGCGCGCCGCAGGGCCTTAGGTTACTCGGTACCGGGCCGGTCAGGCTCTCAGAAGGGGATGTCACGGTGGTAGTGACCCAGTCCATGGCCCTGGGCGTCCAGTAATTAAATAGAGGATAGTTATGTGGTATTTAATTTTGATGCCACCCGAGGTGTTCGGCAATGGGTGGCCGACGCTGTGGCTTTGGTCCTCTGGGGCTGGTGGTGATGCAGCAAAGATGGTTCAGCTCCCCATGGGTAGAGCGGGGCCCCAGGGCAAATATATTTGATTTTTCAGATGGTGGTGAACGTTGGGGTGCAGAGAATAAGTGAAGGACACAGAGAGGTGCAGTTTTCTTTACCTTTTACTTGAAAGTAGTTGCAATCTGGGGTACCACATACAGATGAGGGATTGAGTCTGGATCGCCTGGAAGCATTCAGGGGATCCACCCTGCCAGGTGGGGTTGGGGACCTTCCTTCTGCGCTCTGTTTTCAGGTCCCTGCTGCCTGTAGCTAAGCTGCAGCCCTCTCCTGCGTGATGTTCTCTAACCTGTATGACTGACAGTGTGAGCCTATATCACGGGCACTGTCCTTTTCATTGTCAGCCCCGGGCTCTTGGTCTGCTGCTGTGCCTTCAGGTATTCAGTGTGTCCAACGAACTTGCAGTACCCGGTACTCCAGATTCGGCAGTCAGGGTGTACAGCTCCTGCCCAGCCAAGGACTCTGACGTCCCTTTTTTATATCAGCGCTTCGCTCTGGGGTTAGCTATACACAATTTTAGTTCCCCCAGAGCCTCTTGTCTCCGCTCCTGTCCCTTTCCTCTTCACAGACCAACTTCATCTGTCTCTAACTGTCTTGTCATGAGCTCCAGCTGCCCCCATTTCCATGACAACTCCCTTGTTTATTCTCTCAGCTGACTTCTTATTGACTCACTAACCCCACCTGCTGGCCAGAATTTATAAGAAAGCTCCCCTTTCTGACCTGCAGCAGGAATTGTCATGTAACCTGTGTTACCTGGCATGGGGACCCCGCTCCTGCCTCCAGGCATGACATCACCCCTTAGAGGGAGGCAATGTCACTCTGGGGTGCCACATATACTGCTCAAAAAAATAAAGGGAACACTAAACAATACATTGTATTGTTTAGTGTTCCCTTTATTTTTTTGAGCAGTATACATGAATATCTTCAAACCCTCGTCCTTGTATTTCTTTCAGATTGTAAATCGATTAGTCTATCTCTACCTGTTCTGGTACATGTCGTGATATACGGCATTTATACGGCATTACCATGACATTACCATTTGTGTTGATATGAATTAGAATCTCGTTAATCCACATAATGATATAACAAAAAAATCCCCACAACTTATCTGATGTAAAATTTACGGCTTTTATGACTAGTCTAACATATCAAAAAATTTTATGTTTCACTATTGCCTGTCTTATTCCATTATAGACCTGTATTGCCTGCCCTATTTCATTATAATTCACATTTAAAATTAAAAGAAAAAATAACGGAAATATGAAAAAGGGAGAAAATGATAACACACACAGAGAAGACAACAGAAACACAAATATTAAAACAAAAAAAAAAAAAAAGAGAAGAGCCTAGGAAAAGTAATGACCCAGGGTAAAGAAAATTTGGAAAATAATCTCTTTTTCTAACTTAAAAGTATATTGCAAAAATAATAACATTACATTATTGAGTTTATTGCAGTTATTTTATTAGACAAGCAACAAGTGAATACACAATTTATAGGATGCACACAGTCAAGCCAGTCTACTGAAAAGAATAAAGGTGATGGGCACATCTGCCGTGCGTATTGAACACAAATCCAGACTTAGGCCGGTCTTCGTTCCACTGTGAATCTCAATTCCCGTATTGAACCATTCTGGCTCACCAATTATGGCTTCACAGATTTACATCAGAGACCAGAGCCCTGGGACAATGGACAGCACATCTATAAGGCTAGAAAGGATATGGCTTAGTAATATTATCCCCTGTCCTCAGAGGGTAAGAGGGTCACCATGGAAAATAAATAGGTTACAGTGCAGGCAACAGTGCAAGCATCTGGTTAATATCATTTTATTACAATTTCTTTATTAACACAATTGTAAAATAAACCCTAAATAGTTGTTTTAATAAGAAATTCCTTGTAAATTGATGATAAATAGTAATACTATGAAAGAGTCAACGCACAAAGACATATATTTGACATCAAAGGGACATGCAGCATATCAGACAGTGAGCTTGTAGCTAGTAGATGGTTGGAGCCGTCTTTAGCTTCGCAAACATTTCCATTTACATCTGGTTCTAAATAAATGTGCTGCTTCTGTTCACACTCATATCCCACACATAAACGTCTGGGGGTAATGTGATCTTTGGTGAACATTTTCTAAAGTAATCTAATGTATATTTGAAATTGACAATTATGAAGAACATTAAAAAATATCACATTTATTCCAAGAAAATAATACATTTTTAATTTGGTCAAATTAGACTAGTATATTAGTACATATACCGTATATTAGTACATATTAGTCTACACTCACAGCAAAATGGCATTTAGGGCTCATGCACATGGCTGTATTTCAAAGCAGTGTTGCATGGAGTGGTTATATGACACCCAAAGAGATCAGTGGGCCCTTGCTGTACGTCCTTGTGCCTCTGCTTTCACACATAGTAACAAGGATGTTTTGGTGTTTTCTTTTAATCACAGAATCATGTAGAATTGAATGCTATATTATCAAGTTATTTTTCAAGGAGCTTTTTTCTTTCTTGTGAAGAATACGGCGACACTATTACACGGCGCATGAAGAGACTACGATAATTGAAGTGAAGATCAAGATAAAAAGTCCTCCAGATAAAATGGTAAACTTCATCCAAACAAATTTAAAAGGTAGACATCCACCAGTATATCCAAAACTGTATTTTCTTTTCCTACGTGTTTCAATTTACTATTTTATCTGGAATGCGGCTGGAGAACTTCTTATCTTGATCTTTACTGTGCCACATCAGGCAAGAGTGGATGCCTCTGTGCCGAGGATTGTAGTAGCTTCATGAAGGGTGGGTGCGCTAGTCTTTCTATACCATTTTTGCAATTATTAAAGTGACTATGTTGAATGATTTGTGCCGCCCGAACCATGGGCAGTAGGAATCAGAGACTTAGTCCCTCTTTACAAACGCCTTCGCTTTACACTGAAATGCTAGAGCGTTTCAAAGAAAAACATAGTTGAAAACGAGGCTGCAGACAAGGCAAGAACTCTTGGAGGTATGTCGCTGTTGGCTTTTGATCAGATTGAAAGTCTTCACACACATAGAAAAAGAAAACAAAAAGCAGCACCAAAAGAAAACAAAAGGTGCACAAAATCCTTCCAGGTATGTACCAAACCTAATGCTATAGTCCAAAAAAATGAAGGCAGCACTCCAATACTATTGAAACTAGGCCGAATATGTGGTGAGGAGTCCTGGAGGTGGGTCCTTGGCTGCTTGTCCCCACCCACTCAGTGAGACTGACAGGTCTCTCTCTATGTGTGTGTAGTCCAAAAAAATGAAGGCAGCACTCCAATAGCAAAAATAAGTGTGATTTATTGGCCCATGTGCGACGTTTCAGTCAAAGATGTCGTGGGTAAACACCACTTGACAAGTCGTGTTTACCCACGTCCAGGAGGACCAGGCTGCGCTGATATTTTCAACTATTGAGATTATCCTGCGTTACAGCAGCATTCTGACCATTTGATTACTGGCGTTATCAGTGAATAACATAAAAAGCGCCATCCTTCAAGCTACTTTCAAACATACTAGCACGTAACTGATGAAGGTCTATATTGACCGAAACGTTTTCTGGTACTACAATAAACTGCCTCACCAAGCATTAAGTTGAGTGCCAGGTTTTCATTTTATCATATATGGTTTGGGAACCTAACTTGGCACCACTACAGTAGTGCACACGGTGTTTTCTAATAATGACTCAAGTGACAGCTTCCCTTTAAATGCAGAGCCAATTTTTATGACTTGACATCAGTTTGCTGATTTCCAACTACAGAAAATATGATTCCAGCAAATTTCTCCAGGAGCAGTGGTCTCCATACATGTGGCTCTCCAACTGGTTTTAAACTGTAACTCCTAGCATGCATGCCAAATAGATAAGCTGTATAATAGAGAAAAGGCACTTCATAGGGGAACACAGTCAGAATGGAAAGGTGGGTGTATCTATTACCTACCTCTTTTCCTTAATAATCCTGCTCACCATCATGGTGTTGTGTTACGGACACAACACCTTTTTGCAGCCTATAGTAATAATGTGGAAGCTGCCTCAGTCACCACTCCCAGTTTGTTCGCACTCAGACAGAACTACATTGTTTATTAAAATGAGGGTTTGTTCAGTCATGCTGCTACCATCAGACATACGATGTAACAGATTTCTTCAATCCAAATGATATGTTTAACAGTTTAATTCGTTAACATGTTTCACAGTAGTACAGACCAATTCTTCATTCATCATACATTCATTCATCATACAATCTCAATTTTAGTGGACTATTGCGATCACACATGGGTCTCCTATTGACTAACCAGCCAATCTCTAGGTCTCACATTTGAAGCCTTTTTGGTAAATACCGGTTTCTGTAGTTGTAGTATCAATACAAACTAATCAGTCCAGTCTGAAACTACAAGTCTGCAGTTACTCTATGTGGCTGTAGTCTCGTGAATCCTCACATCGCATGCACTGCTCGCTAAGGGGATTCTCCGTTGCCATCGGCGATGTGACTGCAAGTATATGATATGCATACTGCCAGCCACACTCCAACTAGATGGACGTGGTCTCACTCAAAGCAATTGCATTGAGCGAGGCTGGAAACAGTCTAGTCAGAATGTGGCTGGGAGTATGCGTATCACATACCGCACATGACTGCAATCCCCGGCAACGTAGAATCCTCATGGAGAGCACAATGTAAAGATTCACAAGTCTAAAGTCCAACAGACTTGTAGTTTAGGACTGGACTAAGAATATCAGGATTTCCACCAGTAAATACAAACCACACAAATCGGGTAACATTTTTAACTTCATACATAGCTGTTTTCTTTTTTCTATCAGTTTTTATGTTTGTATGTATTGGGCTTACGATCCATTTTTTTATCCTATTTATTACTTTTTGGAAAGTTAACGCCCAAGACCATGTTATACTGGCACTTGTATTGGTTTGACACCATTTGTTATATACACTTTAGTTTTAGTTGTATTGTTTATATGATAGATTGTCTTAACGAAGGTGGTCTGCATGACCCTGAAACGCGTTGACAGATTAACTAATATATAATTTGTACAGAATGAATCCTCATTTTAATAAACCTTGCTCTTCTTAGTATGCATGGACAGATACATGTGGACCAGGTAAGCAACAAATTGCAATGTTGTAGCAGATGGAGAGTGAAAGTTTGCAAGACCACTGTTCTAGAGTCTGTTCTAGAGTCTTATAAGATATCCTGTCAATGTTGGGGCCTTTATAAATAAAAAGTCCAGTGAATAAAATAGTGGCGCAGTATAGAGGTAAAATACGGTAATCTGAGACCTAATCCAGCTTCCTATGCATGACAGGTAGAGGCCCAACAGAATACGCCTGAACTATGCATAGCGGGTGGTGCTATGATGCATCATAAAATGTGCACATTGATGTTCTCGTGCTGTACGTAGACCTACAGTATAGCACAACGTTACCATCTATGGTGGCTAGTAATATTGGAGGTATTGGGTGTAGAACTAGGTAGACATTTAGGCATTTTTCGATCCAAATATAAAAAGCAGCATTATATAAATGCTATTCTCCTGTAGTAAGGCTATTATGATCTTTATTCGAACATTAACTACAGCTTTTGGATTTTTAATATATTCTAAAAGTACATAAAAACTGCATATACATGGATAGATACATGATAATATATGATGTCTGTACTTAAGTTTGTCAACTATTTAATCTATGGCTTTCCCCATATATGAGTCCAGTCAACTATGTATTAGCCCATAGCCACTCAATAACAATTCTACCAGTTGACATCAGCGCTATATTTACTAGTAATGGTGGTATAGTCACTTGCAAGGGTTTTTCCAATCCCTCATCATTGTTAATAATCTAGGGTATAATGGCTAACACGGTACAAAACGATATGTATAACGTATGTTGCAGATTCACGTCATCTACAATTTAATATGGAAAAATATATATATTTTTTACAAAAACATAATCCCATGAGGGTCGTAAGTTTTGCATTTTTTTTGCTTTGCAGCAATTTGTCTTTTTACAAAACTGCCCTTACTAACTCATCATTTGACTTCTGAAGTACTTTCAGGTTTATGTTTCCCTATTAAAGTGCTCCCACATCATTACATCCCCTATTAAATATTATAATAATGGCCAGATATGGGCTAGGAGTATGACGAGTTTTCTGCATTGGACAGGGACGTAGGTACAAAACATACTAATATAATCATTATTAATTGCAATCAAGCTACAAAGAGTAATACAAAGTAAAGAAAATGTCTAATTACAACGATATATTACAAAAGAAAATTCCCTTTTTCTGCAGAATTCTGTCTTATTTATGGCCATTCTTCAACGATTATTACATATTATTACAAAGTAATCATGTACAGAAACATAAAGCTGTAGTTTGGCAACAGTTTACAAGGAAAGTATTTACCTGGTACAGTAATTACAAGAAAAGGTGCGAGATTACACAGGACAGGATTTTCTGGCTCACTGTAGAGGTAGAGGAGCTGCAGGAGGCTTGTTCATTTACACATCACATATGGATTTCTTGCAAACAGAATCACTTTAAGGATAACTCAAAACAAATAAAATGGAAATATATGGATTACATCTAATTGCTATATCTTTATTTAAGGTTATTCCCAAAAAGTGCATCTCATTATGAAGGAAAGGTTCTCTAAATACAAGTTAAGTTTTTGGGGGAGTTTGGATAAACTCTTACTCATATGCTTTATCTGGGCATATACCATAGATGGAGGACACAGTTCTAGTAACCCAGCCCATCCTCAGGATACCTCCAGCACTCCATGACCAGGTTTCATTGGAGGACTCATATTTTGCTAACCAGAATGTTCACACAAGTCAACATTTTTAAGTTAGAGTTAGCGCAAGATGTTTTTACAGTTATTACAAATGTTCTGCAGTAATTTGATCCGAAGAGCAGCTTTCAACAATGGTGGCTCAAGGCGCCAATGTGCTTGCACACATAAGATCTTAGTATAAAAAACTGGACAGACAATAGCGAAATAAGGTCTTTTCTGTGCTGCCGAGTGGAGACTCGTGGACGAATGGAGCCAGGCACTCGATGGAATACGAATGGAGTTTTATTGTCAACGCGTTTCGAAGTTACACTAATAAAGAAGTTTGGCATAACTGTGAAACACGTTGACAATAAAACTACATTCATTTTCCATCAAGTGCCTGGCTCCATTCGTTCACGAATCTCCGTTCGGCAGCACAGCTTTAACCCCTTCTTTTCCTCAAGTACATAAGATCTTAGGCATACATTTCTCATCTGTAGACAACCAAAACCTCAACACCTGTAGTTGTAGTTGACGAAATCTCCTGTTGAGGACTAATTAACTGATTAAAATATTTTTATCCAACTATATGCACCTGATGTGATGATCTACGTATGCTGCATTCTGCCATTCTATGGAACCTTTTACAGAAATTTTATTTAATTAGGCAAATAGACATTAATTAAATTGATAGTTGGTCTATAATGTCCCGTTATAAAAGTCATTTATATTTGATTCCAATGTCTTACAACTTTAAATCACTAAACCCTCTTTATTTGATTAATCTTTATTTGGAATCTTTTCTCTCCAGTACTACCAGATTATAAAGATAGTATTTTTTTACCTATCCAGATTCCATCAAATTTAATGCACTAGGAGAATTCCCTCAATTACACAGTAATCCTCAATAGACAATCAGAGAGTTATATTCTGAAACAATAGAAGAAAATAAGTTTAGTCGTGCGACTTTAACATTTCTTATATAATAAGGACTTGTGCCACCATTCTTAAGGCGTCCATAAAACTCGATAACACTTGTTGAGCCAAGACTTAACGCTTCTGCATCACCCTTATGTATGCATGGTCACATTGGCTGAGATTCCATATGTTTTATGTAGGAAGAGGGGAGCTCAGCATGACCTGGTATCCAAAAATTACTACACTTGGTCCTTCACTCAAAAAACATTGCCCTTAGCTGTCTTTTTAATCTAAAGTGTATGGAGGCATTTAGGCTAAATCCCTTTTATGGTTAATTACAAAATATTACAAAATACATATTTCTAGTGTGTATTGCAGTGTATTTCTTCTGAGCCTAGCTGAGAGCTAGATGTGATGTTACTAGATCCAGATATCAGTAAACTTACTAACAAATATGTAAGAAAGGGTTACAAATATATTCATCTTGGTTGTGAAAGGGGTTGTCAGCTTCCCATTAGCTCGATTAGGGCATGTGAGAGGGTCACACAATAAGGACCCCCTATTAGCCATGAATGAATATCTCCAATTCTCTCTCTAAAAGACTTGGATTGTAGCATCCAAAAATTACACATATCTACGTAAAGGGATTTTTTTTAATAAAGCTTTCCAAACAATGAGTATAATAAATGTGACAAAACAATAAATACAATAAATCTAACTTCAGTGCATCTGAAATGTATAGAGAAATTGAATTCCTGAATGAATTAAAAGCTTAGTGGCATGGATGCACAGACACAGGGAGAAAATAACTGAATAGATGAGTGGAGGACAGAGGCTGACTTAGGCACAGGTTGTTCAACTGTTAGATACAGAACAAAGTCATAAAAAAGCTTGATACTTTGTTCTCATATTGGTAGCAATTATGTCTCGTAGATCATGTGTGGGATTACCTGTTGCATTGCAAAAATCTTTGAAGTAAGGGAATATGGCACGATCACCTTCCAGCCTGTTAATATATCTATAAATCCCTTATTTCAGCAAGACGTAAAATATTCCCCCTTCCACAAAAGACAACAATTTGCTATAGTTTCATACCCCTTATATAGATGTTATCTTAATAGCTTACAGTATTTGTAATCCAAAACCAGGAGTGAGTGATAAATCCAGAAGTGGTGACTGGTGATGAGTGAGTGTGCTCGTTACTCGAGATTTCTGAGCATGCTCGAGTGTTCTCTGAGTATCTTGGGCATGCTCGTAGATTGTTTTTGTCTCCGCAGCTGCATGATTTGCGGCTGTTAGACAACCTGAACACATGTGGGGATTGCAAATCATACAGCTGCGGAGACACAAACATAATATACGAGCACGCCCAAGATGCTCGAAGAACACCCGAGCATGCTCAGAAATCTCGAGTAATGCGCATACTCACTCATCACTAGTGGTGACGTGTTTCTATTACACTTTTCCTCTGATTGATCTACTCTGAGTTTTGGTTTACAAACACTGATATAAAATACTGACCAAACACTGAGCTTGTGAACGTGGCCTAATGGAAGACAATTTTGAGCCTCATTTAGACCATCTGTTTCCATATTTGCCTTAAACAAACATTTCACATTAGAGATGCTAACATTCAATTCAAAGGACCCAGTCCAACGATCACATCTGTGACTTGTGGCTGGTGGACAAGCGCCATGCGCACTGTTTCTTACTTGACACATCCCTGGCTCCTCTTTTGATTAGCTGGTTTTGCTCAATGTCATCATTGCTTGCAATGCAACATACAGGTTCTGTTGCACCAGACCGTCTATTCAAAAGAAGAGCCATGGCTGGCAAGTAGGAGATGGTTCCCTGGGCTCTTCTCCAGTGGCCATACTCTACCGGGATGGTCGCTGGACCGTGTCCTGCAAATCGATGTGCGCTATTTCTACTTATAACTTAGCCAGAATATAGTTGATAAGTGTATGATTGCTTTGTGTCCTACCACTGGGACACTACTGCCCTTATGTGAATAGAGTAGTGCACAAGTGTGACCAGTGCTTTATTCTCTGTCTCTCAGAGTAGGGGTCATTCATGTGCTCTGTCACTTCCATGGATTCACAGTGGCTAACAGAGCGAAGGTCACACATGTGCACCACTGCTCCATTCACATGTGACTTGGGGATCTCCATTCATGTGATCATTTTAACCATAGATATGTTTATCATCTATCCTGTGCACAGGGAATATTTTTTTTTTATTTTGTGGTACATCTTAAATGTAAGCGAAGTTTATTCCTTTATAGATCCAATGTGATGCATAGACAGTTTAGAAAATTTCAATTTTTATAACAAAAAATCTGAAAGAATTCAGTAAGCTGAGGCACACTGGTTGATAGTCAAATGGTGCATAACAACACCACTGGTTGGTAGGCATCTATCCATAACAACCAGTATGTTTCCAATAACTCTGCCATTTATCTAGGCCGCCCTGTGCTAAGGAGAAGAAGAGTAAATGCAGCTTGGCAGTAGTCTGGCCCTATCATCTTCATAAGTTTGCTCACATATAAATTTATTTTGAGCATGGGTTAACTTTTGGAAAACATTTTAGATTATATATAAACAGCTATACAAAAATGATGAGTAATTCTGCAGATACATTGAATTACCATATTGAGCTTGAACTGATCCTACGTAGTGCTGTGTATAATTGTCCAGCGTTGCATTCACAATTCTGCTGCCTTCTATTTGAACTAGCCTTTTCCTAGTAGCTTGGCTGTTTAGCAATGCCATATGTTACACTACATTCTGAGAGAGATTTTTTTGCTCCCAATGGCTCATGCATTATGTATTATGGATGCATTATACTGCAACATTGCCTGAGTTAGGTCACTATGGCAGTTCCATGTGATACCAAACTTATAGGAAATCAATCAAGATTTTTCCCAACAGGAGTGCTTGAGGGAAAAAAGGTGTGGAATATTCCAGCACATGTTGTACTACTAACAACACTGAATGGAATACTGTATCCTTATGAAGTCACTATATGGCAGTATACAACATGCTCATGCTCTATTTTAGGAAACTTTAGAGAACCATGGTCTTTCCTTTGAAGAACAACAAATCAGAGTCTGCTATAAAGAATACCCTTTAATGAATTCAACAAGCAGGGATTGACAGAAGAACCGCCTTGGGAGTCTGCAGAATTTTGATTGCAGCTGTGAATTTAGCACTTTAATCCGGTACATAATAAATCAATATATTTGCAGTGCTTGTGTACACTGCTCAAAAAATAAAGGGAACACTTTAACAACACAATGTAACTCCAAGTCAAACACACTTTTGTGAAATCAACCTGTTCATTTCACTGATTGAGCATACGGAGGCTACATGATTATTTGTGGGTAACATCTAGCAAGTATACACTTGGGGACTGCCCTTGTGAGGGCAGGAGCATGCAAGGGCACAACAGGGAATGATAGAGGAAAATAAATCTCCTCCCCCTCCCCCATTACCATGCTTTTTATCTGCTCCTGCTTCATAAGCCTGCGATGGATAGATCAACTTTGAACATTGGTCAGATCAAACCAATTTTAATCTTGAGCGCTTGTTATACTGAGCACTAGCACTTTATACACTTTTTTGTTGCCTGTGGATCATCAGTTGGCTTTATATTTTCTATGATATAATTAAAAGTTATGTTTTAATGCACTGTACTTTCTCCTTGTTGAATTCTATTGTCCTTACTGAGAGGTTCATATTGGTCGGTTACAAATACCGTACCTGTGCTGATTTTCTTCACACTGAGTACATGTGACAGACATAACAGAGTCTTGAGACACCATAGAGATCCTTCTGCTGCCTGGAACATCCTCTAGCACAGGGTTCCTCATCTCCGGTCCTCAAGGCCCACCAACAGGTCATGTTTTCAGGATTTCCCTTGCATTGTACAGGTGATACAATTATCACCTGGGCTATACTAAGGAAATCCTGAAAACATGACCTGTTGGTGGGCCTTGAGGACCGGAGTTGGGGAACCCTGCTCTAGCATGATCAGTTTGGGAGTAGGTCAGTAATGGTGTGGGGAGACATTTCTTTGGAGGGCCGCACAGCCCTCCATGTGCTAGCCAGAGGTACCCTGACTACTATTAGATACAGGAGATTCTCAGACCCATTGTGAGACCATGTACATGTGCACTGGGCCCTGGGCTTCTTCTGATGCATTACAATGGTAGGGGTCATGTAGTTGAAGTATGTCAGCAGTTCCTGCATGATGAAGGCATTGATGCTATGGACTGACCTGCCTGTTCCCCAGACCCGAAATCAATCGAGCAAATCTGGAGCATCATGTCTCGTTCCATGCACCAACACCACGTTGCACCACAGACTGTCCAAAAGTTGACTGATGATTTAATCCAAGTCTTGGAAGAGATCCCTCAGGAGAACATCTGCCGCCTCATCAGTAGCATGCCAAGGCATTTTAGGGAGGTCATACAGGCACTTGGAGGCCACACACACTACTTAGCGTCATTTCCATGTCTTGTAATTTCATTTTCCACTTTGATTTTGATTATCATTCCAAATCCAGACCTCCATGGGATATTAATTTGGATTTACATTGATTATTTTTATGATTTATTGTTCTCAACGCATTCCACTATGTAATGAATAAAGATTGGCAATTGGAATATTTCTTTCAGTGATATCTAGGATGTGGTATTTTAGTGTTCACTTTATTATTTTGAGCAGTATATATATGTGTACAGTACAGACCAAAAGTTTGGACACACCTTCTCATTCAAAGAGTTTTCTTTATTTTCATGACTATGAAAATTATAGATTCACTCTGAAGGCATCAAAACTATGAATTAACACATGCGGAATTATATAATTAACAAAAAAGTGTGAAACAACTGAAAATATGTATTATATTCAAGGTTTTTCAAAGTAGCAACCTTTTGCTTTGATTACTGCTTTGCACACTCTTGGCATTCTCTTGTTGAGCTTCAAGAGGTAGTCACCGGAAATGGTCTTCCAACAGTCTTGAAGGAGTTCCCAGAGATGCTTAGCACTTGATGGCCCTTTTGTCTTCACTCTGGTGTCCAGTTCACCCCAAACCATCTCGATTGGGTTCAGGTCTGGTGACTGTGGAGGCCAGGTCATCTGGCGTAGCACCCCATCACTCTCCTCCTTGGTCAAATAGCGCTTACACAGCCTGCAGGTGTGTTTGGGGTCATTGTCCTGTTGAAAAATAAATGATGGTCCAACTAAATGCAACCGGATGGAATAGCATGCCGCTGCAAGATGCTGTGGTAGCCATGCTGGCTCAGTATGCCTTCAAATTTGAATAAATCCCCAACAGTGTCACCAGCAAAGCTCCCGCACACCATCACACCTCCTCCTCCATGCTTCACGGTGGGAACCAGGCGTGTAGACTCCATCCGTTCACCTTTTCTGCGTCGCAGAAAGACACGGTGGTTGGAACCAAAGATATCAAATTTGGACTCATCAGACCAAAGCACAGATTTCCACTGGTCTAATGTCCATTCCTTGAGTTCTTTGGCCCAAACAAGTGTCTTCTGCTTGTTGCCTGTCCTTAGCAGTGGTTTCCTAGCAGCTATTTTACCATGAAGGCCTGCTG
Organism: Dendrobates tinctorius; assembly: GCF_039654945.1. Taxonomy (NCBI): domain Eukaryota; kingdom Metazoa; phylum Chordata; class Amphibia; order Anura; family Dendrobatidae; genus Dendrobates; species Dendrobates tinctorius. The sequence goes on from NW_027361671.1 coordinate 25,345,858, forward strand.
CACAAAGTCTCCTCTTAACAGTTGTTGTAGAGATGTGTCTGCTGCTAGAACTCTGTGTGGCATTGGCCTGGTCTCTAATCTGAGCTGCTGTTAACCTGCGATTTCTGAGGCTGGTGACTCAGGTGAACTTACCCTCCGCAGCAGAGGTGACTCTTGGTCTTCCTTTCCTAGGGCGGTCCTCATGTAAGCCAGTTTCTTTGTGGCGCTTGATGGTTTTTGCCACTGCACTTGGGGACACTTTCAAAGTTTTCCCAATTTTTCGGACTGACTGACCTTCATTTTTTAAAGTAATGATGGCCACTCGTTTTTCTTTACTTAGCTGCTTTTTTCTTGCCATAATACAAATTCTAACAATCTATTCAGTAGGACTATCAGCTGTGTATCCACCAGACTTCTGCACCACAACTGATGGTCTCAACCCCATTTATAAGGCAAGAAAAACCACTTATTAAACCTGACAGGGCACGCCTGTGAAGTGAAAACCATTTCCGGTGACTACCTCTTGAAGCTCATCAAGAGAATGCCAAGAGTGTGCAAAGCAGTAATCAAAGCAAAAGGTGGCCACTTTGAAGAATCAGAATATAAGACATACAGTATTTTCAGTTGTTTCACACTTTTTTATTAATTATATAATTCCACATGTGTGAATTCATAGTTTTGATGCCTTCAGAGTTAATCTACAATTTTCATAGTCATGAAAATAAAGAAAACTCTTTGAATGAGAAGGTGTTTCCAAACTTTTGGTCTGTACTGTGTATATATATATATATATATATATATATATATATATATACACTATATATACAGTATATACACACACACCGTTACAGTATATATATAATAAACTGTACATAAACGTAAACATTGCAGATATTTGGATAATGCATATTTACATACTGTATTTTTCTGATTATAAGATGCACTTTTTTCCGCCAAATCTAGGTAGATGAGATCTCTGAGATCTCATCTCCTGGGATCTTGGTACGAAGATCTCCATCTGCGCATGCGCCACCCCCAGGGGCCATCTTCCCGGGCTCCACCGCATAGGAAACCATGGAACTGCAGGGGTCCTGGCCTTTTACAAAATGTCGGCAGAGCCCCCGCAGTACCGCAGACGCACCGTAGACACCCGCAACAGCATTGGACACCCGCACCTTGGCGCGCCGCACATTAGAACACCCCCCCTCATCCCAGTTTGCAGCATCACCCCACTCCTGCCTCCTCCAGCAGCGACCCTGGTACCCCGCTTCACCGCAGCCACCACCCCTGGTGAGCAATAAGACGCATGGATTACAAGAAGAACCACCATTTTATGTAAAAAAAAATTCCTATTTTTCTCCTCAAAATTTGCAGAGCATCTTCTAATTTGAAAAATATGGTATATATTGTGTGCATATATACCGTATATATTGCAGCGTAAGAATGCTTTAAAAAAATAAGAGTTAATAATGTATTTTTATTAATTAAAAAATGCAAAGTACGGTAAAACAACAATAGAAAAATCTAAATAAATCAATATTTAATGTGATTGTCATTTGCCCTCAAAGCGGCATCAACTCTTCTAGCTACACTTGTGCACAGATTTTGAAGTATCTTGGCAGGGAAGGGAAGTTGTGAGAAGTACGGATCTTCGGCCCCTTTCACACATCAGTTTTTTGCTGTCAGTCACAATCCGTTGGATTGACGGATCGACGGATCCATCACAGATTGTGTAAAACTGATGCAACGGATCCAATTTTTTTGATGGATCCAACCAGCAGATCCTGTGAAAAAACTGATCCATCGCATCAGTTTTGTCATCCGTTTCTTCCATTTTTCGAAAGATCTGTTTTTTAAACCATGAATTTTTTCTATTTTAACCAAAGATTTGTACCTTGTTACCCCAAGTTTTGTACCTTCTTACCCCAAGTATTGTACCTTGTTACCCCAAGTAATGGCTGGACTCCTGCTGGCTGGACTCCCACTGGCTGCGGGCTGGCTGGACACCCGATGACTGGACTTCTGCTGGCTGGACTCAGGCTGGCTGGACTCAGGCTGGCTGGACTCCCGCTGGCTTGCTTGCTGGGACATTGATGAATGAAGCCCCTACCTGACAGGTTTATATACCTTTACTAATTGGGGGCTGGCTATAATTTGATACTAAATAATAAATTGGAACATTCTCAGTAAAAAAAAAAATGAATTCGTCGCCGAATTATGTCATTTGACGGATTGCGATGGATCCTGCGCCCATAGGCTTCCATTCTAACAAACAATGGACGGCGACGGATCCGTCGCTGTCCGACTTTTTGACGTAGACAAAAAACGTTACTTTGTTGTCTCTGGATGACAGACAAACAATTTTTGATGGATCCATCGAACGACGGATGAAACGTGAGGCCATCCGTCACAATCCGTCGCTAATACAAGTCAATGAGAAAAAAACGGATCCAGTGGCATCAGTCGCCGGATTCGTTTTTTTCAAAATTCGACAGATTGCGACTAATAGCAAAAAAACTGATGTGTGAAAGGGGCCTTCTGTGGCTACAGGCTTGTGCAAATCCTTCTCTCTCTTGTAATCCCAGACAAAATCGAGGATCTTGAGATCAGGGCTGTGTAGGGTCATATCATCACTTCCAGGACTCCTTACTTTTCTTTATGCTGAATATAGTTCTTAAAAGGAACATGTCAACATTTTTTCTCCCTTTAATGCAATTGGCTTATTGTTTGGGATATGTAAAAGTCTACATCCACTGAAGATTTGTGGTTAGTCAAGCTTTGATGCTGTTTTGAAGGGAAAGGGAGATTACACCAAATATTTGATTTAGATTTTTCCTTTGCTCGTTTGCTTTGCATTTTTACTTTTTTTCTATTTTTCAGCATTTTTCCACACCTGCCTAAAACTTTTTCACAGTAAGTTATATATAATATGTGAAATTACATTTCAAAGTAGTTGACTAGAATATTAAGAAAGCTGTAATATAATATAAATATAAAAAACTCTCACCCAATAAATGCCCTGTCATTCCAATGCTGTCGCTTTGGTCCCTGACAGTTTTGCAGCTATGACTTTTTGCAGTGAATGACTGCAGCGTTCACGTGTATATGTAAATGGAGAATGTGAAGTTATCACTGCTGGGCAGTCAGGAACTACCTGACCTGTAGTGTTGGAGTGACAGAGGCGTTAATGGATGAGTAATGCTTCCTCTGTTTGCTATTATGTAATAAAATCCCCTTTAAGATGTTCCCTGGAAGTAGGTTATTGACTGAAATTTCAATTTTGTTCCTTGGTTAATTTATCATAAGGAGTCCATTATTATAGATTTACATTTTTTTCTTGTGCAAACAAAATATTTCCCTTATTTTGGTTCATTTGCTTGAAGAGGATGATTGTATGTTTGATATCCTAAGCAGCTGAGGAGCTTGAGGGACACATCATAGAATGAATGACACCAAAGCTTAAATATTCTAGTAGACCACACAAGCCTGAGCTAATACACCAAAAACTGGGAACTGCTAGGCACTGAATCCAAAAGTGCATATTCTTCTTTAAAAATCCAAAGAATCACTCGGTATGAGAAGTATAGCTTTTTTGGCTAAAGCATGTGCATATAGTGTGCAGCCTATCTCAGCCATGTACTAATAGAAGACAATATCTACACTATCCCGAATGCTGTCTCATTTACAGCATCACGCCACTGACCCGAGCACAGCGTTCACACAGCAAGACATGAACCTCCCCAGTTTATATCAAATTCGTATTGTACAATGGTATCTGCCTTTATACAATATATACAAATTGTCACAATCATGATAAAAAATACAGTATAAGGGAACATAAACAATGAGAATGCGAGTGAGGCCGCAGGGCTTCCCTTTTTCAGCGGCGAGCAGATGCCGTTCTCCTCCATGCGTAGCACCGGCTAACCAAGATTATTTTTCTTCCTCTTGCTGGGGCTGTGACCGGCGTCTGGTTTTAATTCCCGATATTGCACCTGTTTATACATACAAAATCAGAGATAAAAGTGGTCAGTGGATGATTTGTTGTAATAGAAGGAATTAGCCAGATTTATCAGCCTGAGAACAGAATTAAGGTCACAGCTGGGATTGGGAAATATGAGATAGAAAGATAGGAAGGAAGGGAGAAGTTGGAGCAGAAATGAGAAAACTATGGCTGGAAAAGAAGCTGGGATCTTTGGACATTTGGGTTTGCATGATGTTCTTTCATGAGTGTACCCCGACATATATTTGGTAAGAAACGAGCATTCTCTAAGCAGACAATGGCGTCAAGCAATGGATTTTCCACCAAGAACTGTCTGTGAAGTGAGTTATTGCTATATTTGACAGGCTGATTTTTGCCAATAAATGAGCACTGATCAACTATATACAAATTGATTGATGCTGGTTTCTGGCCCTGTTCACATAGCCAACAAAACTGTGTAGCAAAAGAAGGATTGTTAAGATCATCTTTCTGGTACTATACCTAGTTAATGTTCTCGGCAGCACACACGGGATACCAATGAGTTGGCGAGAGAGTTTTTGGCGACATACACATGAATTTTGATTTTTGATTGGCCATGTGTAAATTTACACTTACCAATAGTTATAATCCTGATGAAAAAGACTAGATACTACAAATGTATGATAATGGCGCTTGCTGACCAATCTTGGTGCATTTTTAGACACCTTTGTCTAACCTTATTCAACTTCTTGGTTAGCTTACGCTCAATCGATGTTTCCCAAACTCCAGTCCTCACGGTCCCGAACAGATCATGTTTTCAGGATTTATGGCATTATTAAGGCATCAGAAATTGCAACAGGTTCTCTCACCTGAGCAATACTAAGGAAATTCTGAAAACATACTGTAATCTGTTGGGGACAGTGAGGACTGGAGTTTGGGAAGCACGCTACTCGAAACCATTGTGCTAATATCTTTGTGTAATCTGGTTTATCCCTGCTAAGTCACTCTTCTTTTCAGGAAAGGAGTGAGACTTTTGAGCACAAAAAGCATGTGCCACAATTCAGGCTCAATTAGAATAGTACATAATTTACAATCTGCTAAATATGTAATACAAAATAGAAAATAAATTACTTTATTGATTATAGGAATAAGTAAACCCAAAAGTACAATGGAATCCCCAATGCAGACCACCAAAAAACACATAAAAACAAAAGAGAAGAGAAGATGACACAACTTGTAGTCAAAATAAGTTACAAATGATACATATAGTTGAACCAAGTACCAGCAAGAGACTAGTAACTATATTCATAATAATAATAATAATAAATTAAAGGAGGATCGTGGTATAAAATATGTGTTTATTTCTTTCACTCACTTATATAGGGCCACACTGTTTTACAGATTTCATCAATGTATTTATCGGAGCGAACAATCTAAATCAAACAATCCTACCAGTATACAGTATCTTTATAATTTGGGAAGAAACTGAAGAAAACACAGTGAGAACATACAAACTCCTTGCATGTATTGTCCTTGGTGAGATTTGAATCCAGGATCCCAGCGCTGCAAAACAACACTGCTAACCACTGAGCCACCTTGCTGCCTAAGATGTATCATAAATAATTACTAGCCAAAAAGCAATCAACAGTCTGATCATAGGAAGATTTACAAAGGAAGAACATCTAGTGATTTTAGAAAGTAATATTATCTAATGACATGTCTACGAACCTTGAACCTCCTGACAAAGATTGCGGGACTCCTGCCTAAGTGTCTGCACTAGAGGGATTATATTTATCAACATCTTGTCTTCAGGTAATTCTACATTCTAAAATCATGTTGTGATCAGATGTTCATGATAGCTAGCACTTGGTATTACTGTACTACATGTACTAGAGGTTTTATATTAGAGGCGTTACACCCATTGGGATTATGTCATCAGATTACTTTCTAGAATCATGCTGTTATTTGATGATCAACATTCATAAATCATGTTATGATCAGATTGGTGATTAAATATCAATATTAATTTATTATTATTTTGAGTATAGTTACTAGTCTGTTTCTGGTACATATACTTGATATAACTAGTACTACCGTATATATCATTTACAAATGATTTTCACTATAAATTATGTTATTTCCTATCCTGTCTTTTGTTCTATGTGGGTTTTGTTGTGGTCTGCATTAGGGATTTCCCTGTACTCCTCTGAGATAAGATTTTAGGTTATATAGTTTTTCTAATAATTTCTATTTATATATTGCTTTTTTTTTGCAGGATTAATCAATTTGCATAGTAATCTGCTCCTTTATTTTGGTAACTAATTTACATTTGAGAAGCATTTATAAAGAGTAGCTAAACATTTTGAGAATTTTTTTTAATGTTGTATGTCGGTACAAGGTGCGATAAGCCTGCAGGACTTTCCGTGATGTCACGGTAACGTGATTGATCATGTGACTGGCTACGGAGCATGATCTGGACCAATAATCCAATGAATTTCGGAATTCTCTGATTCCTTCGTCAGGGATCCCTGCAGGCTTATCACACCTTCCTGGCTCCTACTGAGTATACTCTATTCACGTGCACCGCGTGATACAGACACTGAGGGACGCCTGTCATCGGCCGGGACAGCGCCCCAGAAGATCTTTCACAGCCACCATTTCTCTCTACCTGGGAAGGACTCTATTCCTAGTGGATACCACGGACACTAATTCATTGGACATACTCGCCTTAAAAAAGGTAAAACAGTCCATCTAGAAATGTGGCTCCATATGATTTATTAGACTTTGTAATCATCATTAGGGTTATGCTTTTTACTCGCGCAGTTTTGCACGTTTTTATGCTTGTTTTTTTCGTGTTTTGATTTAAGGTAAACTCTGGTATTCTAGGATACATATCAGCGCAAATAACATATATATATATATATATATACAAAAAAAATCGAACTTTATTCCAGTGCGATTAAAAAATGAATGACATCTTCAATTTCATCCAGCAACATAGTATAAATTTCCTATGTGTTTCTCACTGTGAACCATGGATATGTGATTAAGGACTTGTTTACAGTCAGAAACTTATACTATATTACTGGATGAAATTGAAGATGTCATTCATTTCTTAATCGCACTGGAATAAAGTTTGATTTTGTACCAGAATTTTCGGCTGGATGAGTTTATTTCTATTGGATGTATTTAGCACTGAGTCTAGCAGGAGTGGCTTCCCCTGTGCTAAGGATCTCAGTCATATAGCGGCGTGAGCTGCTTGTTCCGATCTTTGCAATTTTCCATATATAATAATATAATATACAGATAGTATTAACATGATAACTGCTATAATAGATTGTACCTTCAGTACTTGTGCTGTAAAAGACAATGGATGTCATACAGAGTGTCAGTAAGGGAGGCCGGTGTTTAACACAATTTCTTGGACACAGATACTCCGTATCACTCAGTTTGTCAACTATAAATTAGCAGGTTAAGGAGCAAGACCCCTCATTTTAAGCTGTAGCTTTGAGAGGGCTCTGGGCTGTTTGCCATTATCTTCCCTATGGAAAAGCAGCAACTCAAAAATAATGAAGATCAGCAATGTACAAAATAAATAGCTTTATATATAAAGGTCTGTCTCTGTATACAGTTTATAAGTAGAGAAAAAGGCTAAAATGTAAGCCACCTGATGATATACAGCATACATTAGTAATAAAATCTATACACTGGGGAGAATTCACAGACATTACCACTTAGCTACACTATGCCATTTCGTTCCCAAAATAACTTGAGTAAAATACCTTATATCGTTCAATGCAAATGGAATTTGTGATCGATCTGTACTTTTTATTTGCTAGTGTGGTTCCTGACCTATCTACCATCACCATGTCTGGAGATATTGCAGGGGCTTCATCTATACATATAAAACTCAAAATCTGTAGTAGCCCGCTCTAGACAAATCCACAGTTCTCTCCCGATTTGGGTGAAATTTGGCACGCCCCCTCTCCACCCACAGGAGCAGAATACTGCGCATGTTACATCTCATTAGCATCCTCACGTCATGAGATTGGGGCCCCCGAAGTTAGGTCCTATACATATAATGGGGAAATGTGAAATCTGTAGTAGCCCGCTCTATACAAATCCACAGTTCTCTCCCGATTTGGGTGAAATTTGGCACGCCCCCTCTCCACCCACAGGAGCAGAATACTGCGCATGTTACATCTCACTAGCATCCTCATGTCATGAGATTGGGGCCCCCGAAGTTAGGTCCTATACATATAATGAGGAAATGTGAAATCTGTAGTAGCCCGCTCTATACAAATCCACAGTTCTCGCCTGATTTGGGTGAAATTTGGCATGCACCCTCTCCACCCACAGGAGCAGAAAGCTACGCATGTTAAATCTCGCTAGCTTCCCCCCATCATGAGATTAGGGCTCCCAAAGTTAAGCCCTATACATATAATGAAGAAATGTGAAGGTGAAAGTAAAAGTGCTGAGGGGAAAACAACAGTTGTGACTGACGGACGTATTACAGTGACGGCGCCAAAGAGTCACTGCTAAAGGGGCCACACCACCACACACAACACACAAACATTTCACAAACACGATACAAACATCACACAGACAGCACACATACACCAACCCACAAGCACAACACCACATAAATGCCACAACACACCACACAAACACCAAACCACTCTAGACACACACAACACAAACAGCACCCCACAAATACCACAACACCACCTCATAAATACCACATGCACACCACACACACGCACGCGCATGCAGGCAAGGACCACACGCATGCAAACACACTCAGATGGATGCACCCTAAGCACATGGACGAACATTATTGAGCAGCAATATTGGTCAGGCGAAAAATGCCTCATAGTAAGATTGTCATTATTGCTTACTATACAGAAAGTTTTCATCACTGAAGCTGCTGAGGTAAAGTGAAAGCTGAGCTCTTATTGGTTGCTATGGGCAGCTAGACAAGTCTGCCTGTGAGGTGGTGTTCATTACTGAGATGTGAGCTCCTTCAGGTCATAGTAATACTGTGTGAGGGCTGCTCTGTATTTACTATTCATCCTATTACATCTCTTATCAGTGTCAGGTGAATACTAAATGGTCATAATACTATGGACTGTTTTTTAAAATGCTGTCCAAAAAACGACCATCTATTGGGCAAGTTCATCCAAAAGCTAAGAAAGCAAAATTGTGTCAAAGAGCTGAGACTAGTGAACAACATAACTCGCGGCTCGACAAATTAGTAAAATGCCAAAATAATAAAAATTTAAAGTGGAATTTTTTTTTTACTGTAGCACTCTGAAAATGTCAATTTCAGGGTGACACTGAAAATTTTACTTTAGCTACCATAACAAACAATTTAACATATTTTCTGCGAGCGAAGCCGTGGGTATTCTACTAGTTACTAATAAATGAGGAATGTGCCTGATAAGAGGACCCTATTTCCAATGTCCCATTATCAGGCACATGCATGTATACAGTACATATTTTGTAACATGCAAGTAAAACAATGTGTCAAGCAACATTAAAATATATATTGCATTGTGCATTATCCCCAAATTTCAGGTGGTTAAAGGAACCTAATTTGGAACCTTTGGGTGCAGATCCACTTGTTCATGTCAATATGTTTCTTTTATCTCCTGTCTTTCAGGTGCTTTAGAAGTATTTCATTTAAAAATTGACACCAGAAGAACTAGTATATGAAGGGGGGTACCTTTATGCTACTAGGATCCAAAGTAACCCATTCTGTAAGACAGTGTTTCCTTAGGATCATCTAGTCAATAGACTGGCAAATCTTTACTGTGCGCATTACGCATACTGCCGGGAATCTCCTCAATTGACAGATCGAGCAGGCAGTCATGTATTGATTAGATTCTTATCCACTTCTCTAAATAGTATACACAACAAAGTGGATGAAAATAGAACGTTAAGAGAAACTTGAGAGAAGGGGATGAAAATTTAGCTGGTATGTGACTGCCAGCCCTATCTGGCCATCAAAGAGAAACCTGACAGCATACATAGTTGCTCACTATCAAGATTTCCCGATCTGCAGTCCAATAAAATGACTGCAGACATTTACTTCAAGCCTAAAAAACCCCTTTATGTTTAGGTATGTTTAGGTCTGTTCCCAGAGGATGGTTAAGTTTTATTTTACAGATTAGTAGTGCATTGTGTCACCGATGTTTCTACTTCTGCATTGTGTTGGAGAAGGTAGTCGCTGGTGGTGGCATTAATGGTTGTCAGTAGAAATAATATCTTTCCTCTATAAGTGCTCTTTACTACAAATCCATTGATCATTTTCAAAATACTGAAACTTCAGGTGCAGAGGGGGGACAGTGTCATTAAAGGGGTGGTCTGAAGTTGAAACAAAATTTTATCTAAATCCCTATCTATTTGATGCCATAATCTAAGCTATTTCCTAATATACTTATTTTAAAAATTCCCCACAATTCCCGAAGTACACTATCAAACTGCTAGTCTATATTTTATGTATTTTTATAGAATCTATTTTTATAGAATCATAGAGTTGGAAGGGACCTCCTGGGCCATCTGGTCCAACCCCTTGCTCAAAGCAGGATTCGCTAAATCATCCCAGTCAGATGTCTGTCCAGCCTCTGTTTGAAGACTTCTATTGAAGGAGGACTCACCACCTCTCGTGGCAGTCTGTTCCACTCATTGATCACTCTGTCAAAAAGTTTTTTCTAATATCTAATCTGTGTCTCCTCCCATTCAGTTTCATTCCATTGCTTCTAGTCTTTCCTTATGCAAATGAGAATAAAGAGGATCCTTCTACAATGTGACAACCCTTGAGATATTTGTAGACAGCTATTAAGACTCCTCTCAGTCTTCTCTTTTGCAAGCTAAACATTCCCAAATCCTGCAACCTTTCCTCAAGACAGGGTTTGCAGACCGGTCACCATTCTGGTCGCTCTTTTCCTATCTTAGGATGATTTGTTACAATGCCTGGCAGAGACCAGTGATGTCACCTGTGGGGGTGGTGCTGACCTTCTGAACGCTGTGTACTGTAACACCGCTGTGTTGCTGACTCATTACTGGTGATCTGAGCTGACAAGAGAGTGGGCACTGTCACTGTGCACAACACACAGAGCAGGGACCAGCTCCAACCCTGAAAGAGCTTTGCTTCAGGGGCGGGTTGTGGCACTGACCTCAGCTTCTGCCCCCTGCTCTACGTTTGCGTATTCCAAGATGCACTTGGGTTCTTAAATTGTCATTAGACAGGAAGTAAAAACAATAGACTAGTAGCTAGATAGTGTAGGTAGGGAAGGATAGGGAATTTTTACAGCAAGTATATAACAAAAGAGTTTAGAATATGGCATCAAATACATAGAGATTTAGATAAAATTTACTTTCACCTTCAGACCACCCTTTTAATATAATAAAGAGAGGCACAATGGTCATGTAGAGAATGTATGGCACCTACCAGCTGCACATCAGAAGGAACTCTGGTGAGGAAGTCGAGAATCTCATTATTGTCAATCATATACGGACTACGAATCTTCTTTGTAAACTTATTTATTCCTGCAATTGCAGAATAAAAGAAAACATGACTTAAATACATTAACCATAATATTGGATACAATCCATTCTCATTTGAACTGATCGTCATTATGAAAGAAAACCTGCACTGCCCTACAACCACCATTATGTGACTTCACCAAATACTGATACGAACTCTTATCTGTTTTACCAAAAGAACTTCACACAGCTATTAAAGAGGTTGCCCACTACTTTTTTCATTGATGACCTATTCCTAAGATAAGTCATCAATGTCTGATCAGTCGGGGTCCGACACTCGGCACCCCGTCAGATTAGCTGTTCTCCGTGTCGGCAACGGCCGCTGGCTGGAACTGCCCAATTACAGAGCTGCTCAGTTTCTGGTTGGGTCGGCGGCAGGGTACTACACATCCGCCTCCTATTGATTTGAGTAGGAGATGGATGTGTAGTACCCAGCTGCCGCCATTATCAGAAGACGGAGCAGCTCCGCAATTGTGCAGTTCCGGCCGCTGACCCCCATAAAAGCTGATCGGGATCAGACATTGATGACCTATCCTAAGGATAGGTCATCAATGAAAAAGCAGTGGACAACCTCTTTAATGAGAAGAGTGGATGGTGAGAGGCGATCAACTTTTAATGAAGTGCAAAGTTTGTAAATTTGAATTCTTCAAAATATATACCGTAATTCATTATAGATAAAATGGTTGTACAGGCATGAAGTGAAAATAAAGTAATAAGAAAAATTAGGTATACTGACATCAGGTTTAGGCCTGACTGTGATGGTGCTAAGAATAATATAGACAGAGGAAAGACAAAACCTGTTTGCTTCAGTAAAAGAAGCACTCTTCCTCCCATCAGAGTTTTTATTCTCTTACTTACTATATTATAGTCATCATATTATACAACACTGTGTACTTACAATTGCTCATTTTGCCTTTCTACCCAGGTAATTCTTCGCTGCTCTATGTAGAAACAGGAAGACTCTTGTCCCTGCATAAATCATCCCCCTCTTCACCTCCTGACACAGCTGCTCCCTTCTCCCCTATGCCAGGAATTTTTGCAGTGACTCGTGAGTCATACAGAGAAAACTGACCTCATGTTTCTACGTAGACCTTAGAAGTATTCAACTAGTCAGTTTTTAATCACGTGATGTCATAGAGCTAATGGAAAAGAGAAGAATTAATTGGGTAGAAAGGCAAAATGAGCAATTGTAAGTGCACAGTGCTACATAATATGATGACTACAATATATTAAGAGGATAAAAACTTTCATGGGAGGAGTGCTTCTTTAAGTAAACCCTATAAAGGGAGAAAAGTCATATTCAAAACCTTTAAGTGATATGGCTACATTAGGCGACAATATTTTATTAATGAAATGCAGTTATTTTGGGCAAAAAAAATTGTTACAATATCATTAAATATATTGCACCATTTTTCATTTACAAGCACTTTTGTTCCTTTTAATGGAATGACTGCAGAATGATTTAACAGAAAATCCGTCAGTGAGATCATTTGTTGGGGAAATCGTAACTCTTTTATCTGTCTTTTTCAGAAATCCATTATGTTGACTTATGATGACTACTGACCACATCATAGTTGATGTGAACTTTGATATAGTTATAAATCAATTGAGCAAAGCAAAGTAAAATAAAGACAAACCCCCTGGCAGAATGAGCTCACCGACAGATTCTCAGCTAAAGGGGTTGTCCACTGTATGTGACTGCAGACTGCTGCATTCCTACTCCGCTGACATTAGTCTAATGTGTGTGGGGGCCTTTATACTACTTGTGTTCCTAGACATGGCACCCCTTAGAGATAGCAACTGAAAAACTGATGATGGTGATCATTGACCACCTATAATCTGTAAAGCACACTCGTCATAGTTTCCCTCACACTCTTTGTGCCTTTATTGTCTGTGTGGACTCTCCTGCAGGGGGTGCGCTTTATGGCAGGAATAATGAATTGGAGTTAGGTGACAGAGATATATAGAAAATATTCCAGCCTCATCCACAGAGACCAGAAGAGCTGCATACAGACACTTACGGTAACTGCATATGCAATGTATGCCCACACATTATACATCTGCTGCACATTCAGCCACAACATATGGAACAATTCAGCACCATAATCTGCATTATGAGTTATAGAAAAATCAATTGAATCAAGTTGTAAAACATATATTTCAGTAGGCCAATATTTTGGATTTTAAAATCTTTTTTCAAGCTGGTGTTATAAAGTATTCTAATTTACTGAGATAATGACTTTTGGGTTCTCATTGGCTGTAAGTCATAATCATCAACATTAACAGAAATAAACACTTGCAATACATCACTCTGTAATGACTCTATACAATATATGAGTTTCACTTTTTGTATTGAAGAACTGAAATAAATTAACTTTTTGATGATATTCTAATTTATTTAGAAACACTTGTATTTCATCTATCTATCTATCTATCTATAGATACAGGGCTGGCGTCAGCACCTGGCGCACCCAGGCAAGTGCCTGAGGCCCTGAGCAGGCAGGAGGCCCACTCACCATCAGGGACACCAGCACGCTATGGGGGCCCCCTCCACCTTCTCCCGGGTCTTGGCACTTGCGACACTTCTATCCGTTCCACCACTGCTACATCTTCCACGTCTCCTGACTCTGTGATGTTGAGGTCAGAGGGCGCGATGACTTGACTAGTGCAGAGAGCCGGAAGATGCTGACTCTGAGGAGTCTGTAGTGGAGCAGCAGCCAGTGAGGAGATGTGAGTATTTCATTTTTTCTTTAATGTTTGGAGCATCTTATGGGACCAATTACATAAGGAGCAGTATATAGAGCCAATTATATATGGAGCATTATATGGCACCAATTAAATATGGAGCATTATATGGGGCCAATTATATATGGAGCAGTTTATGGGGCCAATTATATATGGAGTATTATATGAGGCAAATTACATATGGTGCAGTATATGGGGTCAGTTATATATGGACCATTATATGGGGCCAATTATATATGGATCATTCATTATATGGGGCACATCATATACTGTATGGAGCATTATATGGGGCTTATTCTGTATGGAGCATTATATGGGGCCCATTCGGTATGGAGCAATAAATGTTGCCCATCTTATACTGTATGGAGCATTTTATGGGGCTCAATATACTGTATTTTCAGGAGTACCATCATTTCTGTCCAGGTTTATTTCATGAGTTTTTTTTTTTTTTTTTTTTTACATTCCGTGGAAGCATGGCTGAAAAGCAATGTCTGACTTTCATTAGTTCATTATCATAGATTTTTTTAGTTATTATTTCTTTTGTCAGATTCAAGTTATTTCTGTCACCATTGTGGGTTTTTCTGTCATTAACCGAGGGGTACCAAGAATTTTGACCACGTGTGTATATGGATCAATCAAACTCCATCGGTCCCTGTACTGTCCAAGGATAAAACGCACAGCACACAGACGTGTCACACAGATCTGTGAATGTAGCCTTAGAAGGTCTAGAGTAGACCTAGTATAGGAAAGCTCTGTGATACCTAATGTGGCCATTGTGCCCCTCTGTATCACATCTGTACTATGGAGTCCTACCATGCTGTAGTCCAACTCTTCTGCTAGTAATGGTACAATGTGAGATACTGTAGCAAGGAATGAATAATACTATCAGTCTTCTTCTTCATTCACTGTCACTATTGGCACGATGGTTAGTACGCCAAGATAGGAATGCGGCAAAGGCCAATGTCTGCAGACAGTTTCCATGTTCTTCTGCTTACTTGATTTTCCTGTTTTCCTCACACACCCCTAACAGATACCATTAAGTCACTTGGTACCAGCCTTTGTGGAAAATATACTTTTAGTCCCATAGAGTTAGGGACCGATATTAATGATGACAATCAATGTACAGTTCTTTCATATACGTTGGCACTCTATAAACAATAGAAAGTTTATATCTATTCTTCTACCTACTTATGTTTCTATATTACTATTACATTTATTTAAAGACTATCTACAAATTTTTTTATGTCCATAAGATAGATGCATTGATAAACCAAGTAGGTTTTTTTAAAAGGATATTTCGCTACATTTCAAAAGTATATGGAGGGTAGGGATCATTTTAAAAGGAAATAAAGCAATACTTACCACTAGAATCCCCTGCCACCAAATTGCTGCTACTCTAATGATCTTCATTGAGACCAGGCGTGATCATGTTCTAACCATTGGTGCTCTGAATATCATCACTACTAGTGTGATGACAGCCCATTCTTCAGTCACCTGACTGTTGCATCCAATCAGTGACCTCAGCAGTCAAGTAACTGGTAGGTTGGACATCATCACCTCTAGTCCTAGCAGAGACCATCAGAGCAGTGGCGGATTACACTCTTTCTACTTTTCACATGTACACTGCTCAAAAAAATAAAGGAAACACTTAAACAACAGAATATAACTCCAAGTAAATCAAACTTCTGTGAAATCAAACTGTCCACTTAGGAAGCAACACTGATTGACAATCAATTTCACATGCTGTTGTGCAAATAGAATAGACAACAGATGGAAATTATTGGCAATTATCAAGACACACTCAATAAAGGAGTGGTTCTGCAGGTGGGCATCGCAAACCACATCTCAGTACCAATGCTTACTGGCTGATGGTTTGGTCAATTTTGAATGATGGTTGTGCTTTCACACTCGTGGTAGCATGAGATGGACTCTACAACCCACACAAGTGGCTCAGGTAGTGCAGCTCATCCAGGATGGCACATCAATGCGAGCTGTGGCAAGAAGGTTTGCTGTGTCTGTCAGCGTAGTGTCCAGAGGCTGGAGGCGCTACCAGGAGACAGGCCAGTACACCAGTAGATGTGGAGGGGTTGTAGGAGGGCAACAACCCAGCAGCAGGACCGCTACCTCCGTCTTTGTGCAAGGAGGAATAGGAGGAGCACTACCAGAGCCCTGCAAAATGACCTCCAGCGGGCCACAAATGTGCATGTGTCTGCACCAACGGTTAGAAACTGTCTCCATGAGGATGGTCTGAGTGTCCAACGTCCACAGATGGGGGTTATGCTCACAGCCTAACACCTTTCAGGACGCTTGTCATTTACAACAGAACACCAGGATTGGCAAATTAGCCACTGGCGCCCTGTGCTCTTCACAGATGAAATCAGGTTCACACTGAGCACATGTGACAGACGTGACAGAGTCTGGAGACGCCATGGAGAGCGATCTGCTGCCTGCAACATCCTTCAGCATGACCGGTTTGGCAGTGGGTCAGTAATGGTGTGGGGTGGCATTTCTTTGGAGGGCCGTGCAGCACTCCATGTGCTCGCCAGAGGTAGCCTGACTGCCATTAGGTACCGAGATGAGATCCTCAGACCCCTTGTGAGACCATATGCTGGGGAGGTTGGCCATGGGTTCCTCCTAATGCAGGACAATGCCAGACCTCATGTGGCTGGAGTGTGTCAGCAGTTCCTGCAAGATGAAGACATTGAAGCTAAGGACTGGCCCGCCCATTCCCCAGACTTGAATCCGATTGAACACATCTGGGACATCATGTCTCGCTCCATCCATCAATGTCCCGTTGCACCACAGACTGTCCAGGAGTTGGCGGATGCTTTAGTCCAGGTCTGGGAGGAGATCCCTCATGACAACATCCGCCAACTCATCAGGAGCATGCCCAGGTGTCGTAGGGTGGTCAAACAGGCACGTGGAGGCCACACACACACTACTGAGCATCATTTCCTTGTCTTGAGGCATTTCCACTGAAGTTGGATCAGCCTGTAATTTGATTTTCCACTTTGATTTTGAGTATCCTTCCACATCCAGACCTCCATGGGATATTAATTTTGATTTACATTGATCATTTTTATGTTTTCTTGTTCTCAACGTATGCCACTATGTAATGAATAAAGATTTGCAGCTGCAATATTTCATTCAGTAATATCTGCGATGTGGTATCTTAGTGTTCCCTTTATTTTTTTGAGCAGTGTAAGAAGAGATTAGGGTTTTCACGTGTTTTCGTTGGATTCATCATTTGCGACATTTCAAAAAGTCGCAAAATGTTCTACAGTTCTCCCCTGAATTGGTATTATGCATGCCAGTCATTTTAGCACATTTTTACAACTAAAGAGTTGCAAGAAGAGTTAAGCCAAAAACACAGACCATTTTTGAATTTGCGCAAAATTCATGAACCACTTGCATCATTTTGAAAAATTTGGCACAAAAGTGGCAAAAAATATCACAAGACAAAAAAAAGAAGAGTGACTTAAAAAACCCTTAAATTATGAGTTGGAATCATGGCCTAGTGTACTGATTAGTAGAGTGGAAAGAGGCACAAGGCTGCAGCTACTGACATACGACACAAGGTTTTAAACTTTTAGCATCGCTACCAAAGTAAGCAAATCTTGCTTATTTAAAACTTTACCTGGCAAACATTTTTCCGGGTGCAGACATATTGGGCTATTAAGAATTGTTTCTTTCATTTCTATTGCACACTATCAGAATTTCATAAAACTGATCAAAAGACAATAAGAAGGGCCTAAAGCTATACTGCAAATTTAAAGGGGTTGTCCTCTATCAGATGATGATTGGCCCTGGCTACAGTTTGTCAAAATGTAACAATTCGTCCTGTGCTCACCTTCCATGGTTCCAACACTGAGTCTACGCCACTGCTACCAGTGTCTTGCATTGGCTGCAGTGCTGATGACATGTCGATAACGCAAAAAAACATTCTGTGAGCTCAACAGCTCTGCCCATGTACATGGAACATCTGTTCATAGTCGCTGACCTCATTGACTGGCTGCCACACTGTTGATATGATGTCAGCCCCGCAACAGCCAATACCAAACACCATGAGAAGCATTGGACCTGAGGAAGGTGAGTACAGTATGGTTTATCATGTTTTAACAGACTGCAGCCGGTGCCGAAATGTTTGCGAAAGGAGACACCCTTTTAATAATATGGTTTAGAATAATAGACAAAATTTCCATTTTAATTAGAGGCCGGTGGGGTTTTTTCTGCCCTTTTTTCTTGAGTCATAGATGTTCCAGCTGCTGATTCTATCAGTCATTCTCTTATAAAACACTTATCACTAAGCGGCATCAATAGCTCAAACAATGTGTTACCTACCCCACAGAAGAACGATGTATCTGAGCGGGATAAAATATAGCACTGCCGTAAGCACACAAAGGGCGATAATTGCCAGCCAGGTTAAGAATGGGACCGTCCAGTTGAATGTGCTACATGGAAAAAAATGGCATGAGTCACACGTCTAATCCTCTCATATATCTAATAAAAGACATAACAAATAAAGTGCGCACGTCTAAATGAGACATGTAGGCATATTACTCTTCATTCCCTCCTCCTGGATGTGCACGAGAAGAAATGCAGAGATAAATGGTGCCAAATAAATTGTATCTCAACAGCATTGCAGACAATGGCACCTATTAATCACTGCTCAATATCCAATAAGTCACTTACTAGAAATAATACACTTAACTGGGAATATCGACCGTCGAGCTCTTCATCATGAATAATAACATTCTATCATGTCTTCAAACAGCAGCAAATGTATATGTGTATAAATCACCCATTTCATCCACAGTCCTATTAATATATGGGCTGTAGTGGAGCCATATACAGTAACCGATAGAGAATGGGAATTTTATATACACTGTTAGCATAAAACATGCATTATTACCAAATCTGATCAGAGACAACTGAATTATAATTAGACACTAGTCAGTATGTGAAAATTAGCTTTTCAAACGACATTCGCTGTATAGTCACTGAAAGCAAAATCTAAAACCTTTCTTTGTATTCAGAGCTTTGTGCTGCTAACTGGAAACAGTCAACAAGCTGCTGTTGACAGATTGACAGTTATTTTTGCTAATTACTTTTAATGCTTATCAATGTTCTGCTGTAAAAGTTTAAGGTCATTTTCACTTTAGTAGCACTTGGATCATTAAATGGACAAGGAAGAAAATACTTTTCTCAGGGACAAAATACATTTTAATAAAAAGCTTTTGGAATAATAAAGAGTTCCACAATTGGATGTGTTAAAAAATGTTTTGTGCTGTGCTAATCTTATCCATATGATACTGCTATGTTCTGTCCTATGAGGTGTGCACACTAGATCTCCTACGTCACTGACTTAATTTATGATGATGAGCTCTAAAGACGCAGCAGTAAAACACTCGCTCCTGTGATAAAACAAAGCAGGTGAATTTAGCAGCTGTGAGTCCTTGCTGCTTCATATGTATACTCATGCATCATAATTGACATACTTTCTCCACAGACCTGGACCTATGGTATGTTTCAACCATAAACTGGAGCAGCTCTGCATGTTCGGACACAGCCATTACACAGTACACAGCAGGGGCACATTTATAAGATTATCTTAGCACAGGACAATTTTTTTTAACACATCCAATTGTGGAACTTACTAGTAGTCCAAAATTTATTAAAGAGGTGGTCCAAAACTAAGTTTTATTCTATTCCTAAATCTCTAATTTCATAATCCTATATTTTTCTAATATACTTTAATTAAACATATCCTATCTTTCCCTCACTGCTCTGTTTAACTTGTTTATTTTTTCTATCACTTCCTCTTTGATAATACATTGTTTGAGAATCCCAGTGTACATTGTAAGACTCAAACAAGTCGTCATCAGGCTTCTGCCCCCACCCTGAAACATAGCATCATTAGAATCGTCCGTTTCAGAGGCTAGGTTAGTCTTTGCTCTATTGAGCATGTGTCAATTGTCAATTCCGATGGCAGTTAAGTAGGATCTTGTCACTGTGTACTGTTCTCCTCAGTGCACAGTGACAATTCGCTCTCTTGCCGAGTGGCAACAGAGTGCACTGTCATTGCACATTGTATGAAAAGAATGAGTGAGCAGACACCAGAGTCGCCCCTGCAAGTGACATCACTTTTATTGATCACACAATGTTCTGTGAAACACATGGATAGTGGATGTATGTGATTATTGAATGTGTGAATGAGGCCTAATAATTTAGTAGGTCCACTCTGTATAATGGCTTGCCTATGATAATGTTCTTATCAGTCAGCGAGTACTGAGGACACTTACTTCTTTATCCTTTCACCAATGGAAGCTACTTCATCAAGGACACTTTGGACACTGACACAGACCTCCTGGATAGCATACAGTTTATTCATAAAACCTTTCTTCTCACAGTCCTTAGAGAAAAACAAAATGAGGATCATTACCTAACTATATCATCATATGCATTACATAGTGCTTGATGATTTACTGCAAGGATATGGCCAAAAAATATCCTGTATTGTGATCATAATTGCTGGAAGCGATACAGTCTGTAGAGATGTCCATTACGGCATGGTTGTATAGTTCTAATAAGGGTCGTTTTTGTTAGATATTGAGGACAGGAAGCCTGATTTTACACTTACTACACAAAGCATATTCGGTTAACGCAATCTGTAAAAGTATTGCCAGCATGAATGAATTTGTCAAGGATAACAGCTGAGAGATCAAGCAGATCCCCCTGCTGCCACCAATTTGTCAAGGGAAACATCGGAAAGCTCATGCAGATCCCACAGGCTCCAAAATGTTACCAGTATGTCAGGGAACAAAACTCCACTGCATCTAATCGTCAGGACAGCTACTCAATTGACTGATGAGTGATGGACGAGGCCACGGCTGTTTTCCTGCTAGGTCAATGTTTGGGGAACTCACAGTGAGAGTATAGTATATACACATCCAATTCCAATGCATAGAATATATATATATATATATATATATATATATATATATATATATATATACACTGGTATGGTCACTGCCAAACACCACAATAAAAAAGGAGCTAGATGCCATCACCAATCGTTTATACAGGTCAATTGGAAACCCACTATAGGTAGCAATTGCATCAGGTGTGCAGTTCATAGTGCAAAAGAAACAAAGCTATTAAATTTTATATATTTAATCCAAAAAGTAGGCAGTGTTTATAAAAATATACAAAGATGTTACATAATGGACAAAGCAATGCAGTATAACAATTACATAAAATAAAAAGGATTAACAGAAGCAATGTATTAAACCTGATGTCGCAGGGTTGGCTTTGGTTTTTATGAATGGGGGCTTTTCATGTTTGCAAACGGATGGAACTACAGTGAACTGTATCTCCCAGGACTAACAAAAATGATAGTTTGGCATTTGGTTTTATTAGCTCAAGTTACACCTACATACCTCCCTTTTGGTGACTCATAACAGGGCTGATCATGGTATGTGGCTCAGTCTTTAAAAAATTATGGGATTCCAAAATTTTATGATATCTTCGGCCTTGAAGGTCCCAGGCGGGATATATTACTGTCATGTTTCCTTTCACAACTTTAGTTTTCTATATAGAGGAAACATGGCATGGATAGCATCATCCATCTTACCGATATTAATTTCAAAGGTACAGTCTCAACCACCCATTGACTTAAAACAGTGCATTACACTCACCACTTCATCAAGACACCGAAAATATGTATTTCATAACTATAGGGTGTTCATAAAAAACCTCAACATTCATAATTTGAACGGAACCAAGGAGCTCACATCAGTCTGTTTGTAGTTCTGTGTAGAAATGGTGACAAGGCCCATAAATCTGTAACCATGGGCCTCTTGGTTGATTCTCTAATTAGTGCTCTCCTTAGTTTGGATGTCAGTTTAGGTGGATGGCCATGTTTTGGTAGGTTTGCAATTGTGCCATACTCCTTCCATTTCTGGATGATGGATTGAACAGTGCTCCATGACATGTTCAGAGCTTGGGCTAATTTATTTTAACCTGCTTTGTTCTTCTGGTGACATGATGCTGCTTAATCCCTAATGTTTTCAAGCAAACCTCTGAGGCCTTCACAGAACAGCTGTATTTATACTGAGACTATATTACACACAGAGGGACTAAATACAAATACAATTTTCAGATTTACTGTATATTTTTAATGTAATTAGAAAACCATGTATCATTTCCTTTACACGTCACAAATACTTGATACTTTGTGTTGGTATACCACATAAAATCCTAATAAAATATATTAAGTTTGCAGGTGTAACGTGAAAAATTTAAATTGAGGAAATGTTCACGAGGCATGAATACTTTTTCAAGGCCCTGCATATATGAAGTTTCTTGCTTTTTGTGACACCCAAAAAAAAACCTGTAGCCTGTGTTCCTGAGATATTTTGTGAATACAAGCGCATTATACTGTATATCTGGATGCTGTCCATATGTAAAACTGACAGACCACAGGCCGCACACAGACCAATGCAAGTTAATGGGTTAGTCTATATTAACCATTTGGATCTGTGTAAAAAAAAAAAAAATCAATTTTTCACATCAGACTCAGCTATTAAACTCAACGGGTGTTAAAACATACAACTATATGGCATCCTTTTTTCTTGTATCACAGATCCTTCGTCATTATCAACATAGAAAACTGTATTTGGATTTAGCTAATTTTTCAATTGTTGATGTGTAAAGACTGATGACAATGCTGTTGAAAAATATGTATTTTTGTTAGGATGGAAAAAGGATAATTCATGTGCGCGTGTGAACTTATCCTAATGCTCCTTATAAAAGACAAATGGCTGAATTCATCATCTTCTTAATTTGACTTGTATCCATTAATGTTTTTTTTTAGCCAAACTCTTCAGAATGGCGCACATGGTTTGTGAATTTTACACAAAATCAAAAATGTTCTTTATTTTATCTTTAAACTTTTTATAACTTTTTAGTGCAAAAAGTCACAATTTTTTAGGTAAAATTTAATAATAAATAATAATATTTATTTTTATATTATATTAATTTGTGACTATAATCTTAGTAATACATAAAACAATTTATGGGGAAGGGTAAACTCAAGAGCATTTGCACAAAAATTTTGCAACTTCTTAAAAGATAAAATCAGACAAAAACATCTTGAAAGTCAAAACAGAATGAATAACAAAAACCAAACAGGCGACCACATATAACATAAACTAAAATGGCACACATTAAAGCAAGAATAATGTATAAATGAAAAACAGGTGAAAACAACCAAAGCACTAGCCTAAAAAGGTGCAAATGCAATAATGAGCCAGGTCCTCTATTTTGTGAGAAATAAGGACTTTTATGACATATTGATAAATCTCACCTAATCGGCCGTGGTCACACGTGTGCTAATGTGAGAGAATCGACTTGATTATGCTAATCAGTCAGTTTACTGTGATCATATTCTCTTACATGAGAGAATTGTAGCACAGGTGCGGAAAAGACAGAGATCTTAATTTCTCCATCTTCTCTGTCTTCTCCGTTGTCTGTTTCACATAAACTGGACTTCACTTGGATGACATCCGAGTGCAGTCCAATTTTCCCCATGCACTTGTATGGGTGCGCATGCTCCATTTTGGGGAGCTACTCGCAGCATGCCGAATCGGCATAAGAAAAAAATGCAGATCTGCACTGCCTCATGGTATAACACTGGTCTGAGTACTCTCTGATAAAACTTCAGATAGCTCTCGTCCGATGTATAAGCTCATGTCAGCGAGCCCTTAGTGATTTATTGGAATTGGCTGATATCAGCAACTGCTTACTTTCCTTTGCACTGGCTTTGATATGTACAATCTCACTAGGAAAAAGCTGTAGATGATAAGCCTTCGTTCAGACATCTGTCTTTCATGTACGAGTTCTGTCTGTGTTTTTAACCCCTTTCCTACATTAGACGTACTATTCCGTCCATGTGACCTGGGACCTATGTCACAAGGACGGAATTTAACGTCTAGCGCGATCAGCTGTGCTCACGGGGGGAGCGCAGCTGATCGCGGCCGGTTGTCAGCTGATTATCACAGCTGACACCCGGCACTATGTGTCAGGGGTGGTCACGGACTGCCCCCGACACAATAACCCCTGGCACACTGCGATCAAACATGATTGCAGTGTACTGGCGGCATAGGAGAGAAGCGCGCAGGGAGGGGGCTCCCTCCGTTCTTCCCTGAGACCCCCGCAGCAGCGCGATGTGCAGCGCTGCTCCGGGGGCCTCCTTCCCTGCAGGTCCCCAGATCCAATATGGCAGCGGGGACCTTCGGGGGCCTGCAGGGAGCCGGCTTCCTCATGCCGGCAAAGCGCCGGCATGAGGAAGCCTCCAGCACTATATGATTTTTTAATTGTACGGCTGTACATTATAAACTTCTGTGAAGCCATTGGGGGTTCAAAGTGCTCACCACATATCTAGATAAGTTCCTTGGGGGGTCTAGTTTCAAAAATGGGGTCACTTGTGGGGAGTTTCCACTGTTTAGGCACATCAGGAACTCTCTAAACTTGACATGGCATCCGATCTGAATTCCAGCAAATTTTGCAATGAAAAAGTCAAACGGCGCTCCTTCCCTTCCGAGCTCTGCCATGTGCCTAAACAGTGGTTCCCCCCACATATCAGGTATCGGCGTACTCAGGACAAATTGCACAATAACTTTTCCAGTCCAATTTCTCCTGTTACCCTTGGTAAAATAAAAAATTGAACCTGAAGTAATTTTTTTTGTGAAAAAAAGTTAAATGTTCATTTTTTTTTAAATATTCAAAAAATTCCTGTGAAGCACCTGAAGGGTTAATAAACTTCTTAAATCTGGTTTTGAGTACCTTGAGGGGTGCAGTTTTTAGAATGGTGTCACTTTTGGGTATTTTCTATCATATAGACCCCTCAAAGTGACTTCAAATGTGATGTGGTCCCTAAAAATAAAATGGTGTTGTAAAAACGAGAAATCGCTGGTCAACTTTAACCCTTATAACTTCCTACCAAAAAAAAAAATTATGGTTCCCAAATTGTGCTGATGTAAAGAAAACATGTGGGAAATGTTACTTATTAAGTTTTTTGTGTGCCATATCTCTGTGATTTAAGAGCATAAAAACTTAAAGTTGGAAAATTTTGAAATTTTCAACATTTTTGCCAAATTTCCATTTTTTTCACAAATAAAAGCAAGTTATATGAATGAAATTTTACCACTGACATGAAGTACAATATGTCACGAGAAAACAATGTCAGAATCACCAGGATCCATGGAAGTGTTCCAGATTTATTACCTCATAAAGGCACAGTGGTCAGAATTGTAAAAATTGGCCCGGGCATTAACATGCAAACCACCCTTGGGGGTAAAGGGGTTAAAGGATTGAATTTGTACCCATTGTAATTTATGGGGCTGCTCACATGTCCATGTATTTCTGCTGATGGAGTGATCTGCACCAAAGCACAAAAACATATCCGATTTTAATCTAAATCCCAAATCAAATTTACCAAGGAAAGTCTACACATGCATGAAAAAAATCAGACAGAACTCGAATGCCATCCGTGTGTTGTCAGATTTT
This sequence comes from Dendrobates tinctorius, assembly GCF_039654945.1. NCBI lineage: Eukaryota > Metazoa > Chordata > Amphibia > Anura > Dendrobatidae > Dendrobates > Dendrobates tinctorius. Next base: position 25,371,659 of record NW_027361671.1, read on the forward strand.
CGTATTTGATTGAGAAAAGTTCTCATATGAAAAAATAAAATAAATAAACACTGATGGTAAAAACTGACAATGATCAAACACTGATAAAAATTGGTCCTTTTTTGCATACAAAAAAAAAATCAGTGACGTCTGAATAAGACCTTACTGTTTATCTATTTTAAAAGTTTTGTGAATTTTAATGTAAAGAAATTAGAAATGACCATAACTTTTGCCAATATTTTGAAGCGTGCAGACGCTTAGATTGATGAGTCTTACATATTGTTTATAGAGACACATATGCACAGATGGATAAACACAACAGGAACAGAAACGTTCAGATGTAGGAAATGAGAGATGAAAGAAATATGAATCATGTAATCCTGTGACATTTCGAGGGGTGGGTAAATGTGACATAACTGACTGCTATAAACAGAATGACTGAAGAACAGAATCTTCATAACCTCCATAATTCTGGAATCCACCAAGGACTTTATTTAGCAACGCAAAGCAGGAGTGATCAAGGCACAAATCCGCACGCCATATGTACAGTATAAAAGTGATGACTTCAGGTGAACACTTCTCAATGTGATACTCAACTTTGTTTTCCACAAGTTAAAGCTCGTGAGACTCCGTTATTCAAAGCTAACACAATAAAAAGGGCCTGGATGCTGCAAAATTCTTCACTCTACTTTTTCCTTTAAGATATACACTGAGTGGCAGATTTATAAATGTATCACAGTGTAGAGTAAGAGGGACCAGAAAAATAGCAAAGGTGCACTACACAATGGGGAATAAAAAATGTAATAAAGAATTCTCACTTTAATTAGCAACTCAAACTTGTTTTGTCTAGCAAGGTAATCACTATTGTACAGTGCCTTGAAAAAATTTTCATATCCCGTGAACTTTTCCACATTTTTTCACATTACACCCACAAGCATAAATGTATTTTGTGCTTCTATGTGATATGTCAACACAAAGTAGTATTTCCATAGAGAAGAAAGTGGATAGGCACATACTGTCCCATGCAAAATAATCCTTTATTGTGGCATCAAGTTACCAACAGCAGGCAGATAAAACCATGGAGCAAATACAGACGACGATCGTTGCGCAATGTAAGCGCGAAACAATCGTCGTCTGTATTTGCTCCATGGTTTTATCTGCCTGCTGTTGGTAAGTTGATGCCACAATAAAGGATTATTTTGCAAGGGACAGTAAGTGCCTATCCACTTTCTCCTCTATGGCTATACAGACTATTTTCCTTGGACGTGGCACCCGTGTTCCCTGATGAGTGTGCAGCTTCATTAACCCGAGGTCATACAGCTGTGCCTTTGTCCTGCTTTCCTTCTATGGTATGTGACAAAGTAGTATTTGTGAAGTGTAAAGGAAATAATACATGGTTTTCAAACTGTTTTACAAATCTAAATCTGAAAAGTTCATAGGGTATGAATACTTTTTCAAGCCACTGTATATTAAAATGGCTGCCATCTGGTTACACTGACAGAACCCTGTCCAAATAGACAATATTGGCAAGCATAAATATTTATATATTAATAATTCTATACATGCATTAGCTTTCTTATTGTTGTCCATGTGCGCATGAGCGGTCTCTTCGCTCCCAGGGCGCTCTGATAAGTGGCAGTTCCTCTCCCTGGAGTTTTTGTCGTCTCCATGACGACTGGACTTCGGGATTTGGGTGCCGCGAGTCAGCGCGTCTAGCAAATGGGGGTGGATTGACTGCTCATGCGCCGATTATGGATAAGGTCCTCTATATTCCACATCAACATATGCTGCGCAGTCGCAGTTGATCCGACAAGGTCCTGCGATGTTCAGCTTTAATGTTTAATAGTCACATGTCAGGTCACATGACTAGAGGATCCTTTTACTTACAATCGATAAATTCTGCGCAATCGCAGTTCAATTCTTAAGGTCCTGCGACTTTCAGCTGAATATAACAACCACATGTCATGTCACATGACTAGCATACTCCGAGATAGAAGTAAACTGATTGGATAACAAATTTTCTCTGTGATAGTCTTCTTTATTAATTACAAACATATGGGTTATTTCATTGTGAATGGACATCAGTCCTTTAAATAGGGCGCTTTCCCCCTCCCCAACACACGCCTCCTGAAGAAGTAACAAAGACGAAACGTGCGTTGGGGCATCAGGGACGCTGTCTTCCATTGTTACTAATGTAAGTGTGACCTCCTGCTGCTTTGTGTTGTATAAGAATTTTGTTATTTGCTGTTGAGCTAGGAGAATTTAAGCATTTAAGGCAGTTTATGGTTGTCTTTAGACACAGCAATATACAGTACACCTAATTGGATATATAGCTAGTGTCCCCCTTTACTTTATTTTTAGTATTTTCATCCTCAGTGGTATTGTCTGTATTATTGTATGAATTCCTTTGTGAAGATAAATTAATAAAAACTATTTTTAGGGTTTATACTCTTTGTGGGTTATTTTTTAACCATCTTTTTGTAGTTCATGTCTTATGGAGTTTAAATACCCATTTATTTTGGTGGGCCCTTTTGTTATTTATAGATGCTATCCTTGGTGGAATGTGAAACCAGAACCCCAGTGCTGAAATGTTGCAGTGCTAACAACTGAGCCAATGTGTTGGGACAAATGTTTTGCATATTTTGTCATGAGAAGTCGAATTTTGCCTTAAAATTTTTATTTTTTTGTTTGTTTGTGTTTTTCATTTCAAACATTGTAAAGACAAAGCCACATTTATCACCAGATGTCAGGAAGCTTATTATTTTGAGAGTGAAGTCAGGCAAAAGCCAAACAGAGGTAGCTATGGAATTCAACTGTTCTCAGAGTCAAGTGTCACATATAATAAAGAAAATGAAGAAAAAGAAGGTTATGGAACAGCCGACAAACCTAGAAATGTACGACCATGGAAATCTTCCTCCAAAGTTGATAACTTTATTAAGAAAAAGTCAGTATCTGATGTCCATAAAAGTGCTGTACAGATTTCTCACACAATGAATGAAGAATATGGGGTCTTCAAAGTAAGACGTCAAAACTGTGGAGCAACGGCTAAGAGCAGTAGGGTTAAATGCACGAGTTCCAGTCAAGAAGCCTTTCATCTCTGCAAAGAACCGGAAGGTCCAACTTGATATTTGCCAAAGAACATAGTCAATAGAAAGAGACAGATTGGTCTAAGGTGTTGTGGTCAGATGAATCCAAGTTCAATCTGTTTGGTACTGATGGCAAGCACTATACAGCTCTGGCAAAAATTGAGAGACCGCTGCACAGTTTTATAAAAATCAGCTTCTCTACATGTCTGACAGCCATTCCATTCCAGTGTCTGTTGAATTCCAACCAGAGTACACCTCGTTCTACTTAATGTGCTTCTGATTAGGTGATCACCTGAACAAAATCTTATTTAACGAAGGAAAGCATAAGAAAACCCTGCTGTGGTGATCACAATCCTCTTGCAATAGGACAAGCTGGATGGCAAAACAAGTACTAGTAATATACCAAATGTAATAGGAATGAAAAAATAACTTTTAACCATGAGGAAAAGGAGGGCTGAATTCTGGCTTTACTAGCAGAGGGATACAGTGAGCATCATGTTGCCTCTATTCAGTCCATTACAACAAGGTCAAACAGCAGACATTGGGGACAACAAGGCTACAGACCGGCAGAGGGCGAAAACGACTCTCCACTGAACGGGGTGACAGTCATCTTATTCGAATGTCACTCAGCAACTGCAGGATGACATCAAGTGACCTACAAAAGGAATGGCAAATGGCAGCTGGGGTGAAGTGCACGGCAAGAACAGTTCATAACAGACTCCTAGAAGCAGGGTTCAAGTTATGTAAAGCTAGAAAAAAGCCTTTGATCAATGAGAAGCAAAGGAGAGCCAGGCTAAAGTTTGCCAAAGGCCACAAGGATTGGACCATAGAGGACTGGAGTAAGGTAATCTTCTCTGATGAGTCTAATTTTCAGCTTTGCCCAACACCTGGTTGTCTAATGGTTAGATGGAGACCTGGAGAGGTGTACAAGCCACAGTGTCTTGCACCCACTGTGAAACTTGGTAGAGGATCAGTGATCATCTGGGGATGCTTCAGCTAGGCTGTAATTGGGCAGCTTAATCTTTGCGAAGAACGTATGAATTAAGCCGCATACAAGGTTATCCTGGAAAAACAGTTAATCAATGTGTGGATGAAAGACCACCACATTAAATCCCTGTCATGGCCAGCCCAATCTCCAGACCAGAACCCCATTGAAAACCTCTGGAATGTAATCAAGAGGAAGATGGATAGTTACAAGCCATCAAACAGCGAACTGCTTAAATTTTTGTACCAGGAGTGGCATAAGGTCACCCAAAAGCAGCGTGAAAGACTGGTGGAAAGCATGCCAAGACGCATGAAAGCTGTGATTAAAAATCATGGTTATTCCACAAAATATTGATTTCTGAACTCTTCCTCAGTAAAATCATTATTGTTTCTAAATTATTATGAACTTGTTTTCTTATCATTATTTGAAGTCTGCAAGCACTGCATTTTTTGTTATTTTGACCATTTTTCATTTTCTGAAAATAAATACAAAATTTAGTGCTTGGAAATTCGAAGACATGTTGTCAGTAGTTTATAGAATAAAATAGCGATTTCCATTTTACTCAAAAATTAGGAAAATCAGACAAACTGAAAATTTTGGAGTGGACTCTTAATTTTTGCCAGAGATGTACCGTATATGCTCGTGTATAAGCCGACCCGTGTATAAGCCGACACCCCCTAATTTTGCCACAAAAAACTGGGAAAACGTATTGACTCGTGTATAAGCCGAGGGTGGAATCCATAGACTATGCCCCCATATGCTGTTCCATAGTTTATGCCCCCATATGTTGCTCCATAGAATATGCCCCCATATGCTGCTCCTTGGAATATGCCCCCATATGCTGCTCCATAGATTATGCCCCCATATGCTTCTCCATAGTTTATGCCCCCCATATGCTGCCCCATACACTATGCTCCCATATGCTGCTCCATAGACTATGCCCCCATATGCTGCCCCATAGAATTTTCCCCCATATGCTGCCCCATAGAATATGCCCCCATATGCTGCTCCATAGATTATGCCCCATATGCTGCTCCATAGACTATGCCCCATATGCTGCTCCATAGACTATGCCCCCATATGCTGCCCCATAGAATATGCCCCCATATGCTGCCCCATAGAATATGTCCCATATGCTGCTCCATAGACTATGCCCCCATATGCTGCAAAAAAATGCCATACTCACCTCTCCTGCGTCCATCGCCGCTGTCTGCTGCTTCTTGTGTCAGTGACTGTTCAGCCAGCAGAGGGGCAGCGCACACTAACCAAGTCACCACGCCCCCTGCTGCCTAAACGTCACTGACACAGGATGCAGCAGAGACAGCGGTGAGCAGCGATGGACCGGGGGACAGGTGAATATCGCTATACTCACCCATCCTGCTGCGGTCTCTGCAGCCTCGCTTCTCCACTGTCTCCCTTCCTGTCTTCAGCGGTCACGTGGTACTGCTCATTACACTCATGATTATGCGCATAGTCATGAGTGTAATGAGCGGGACCACGTGACTGCTGAAGACAGGAAGGGAGACAGTGGAGAAGCGAGGCGGCAGGGACCGCAGCAGGACAAGTAAGTATGGTCTCTGACACCCCTGCTCCCCCCCGCCAACCCCCAGGTATATGAGCCGTGTATAAGCCAAGAGGGGGACTTTCAGCCCAAAAAAATGGGCTGAAAATCTCGGCTTATATACGAGTATATACGGTATATACCACCCAATTGGAGAATGTAAGGAACCAAACACCTACAGTGAAACATGTTGGTGGCAATGTCATGATTTGGGGCTGCTTTCCTGCATTTGCCATTGGCTCTCTGTATAGAATTGATGGAAATATGAATGCTACCATGTACAAAGATACACTGGAGAATGTAATTCTGCCACATGGTAAAACTACAGTAGGCAGGGGCTGGAAACTCCAGCAAGACAATGATCCTAGGCACACATCCAATTTAGTAAAAAATTGGTTAGTAAAGAAAATTGTTCACCTGTTGCAATGGCCAAGCCAATCACATGATTTAAACCACGCTCCCTGAGTAAGCTATTGTTTAGTGAAACGTGCGTTGGGGTTGGCGCACAGGAGTGCTAGCCTGTCTGCAACTATGAGTAATGACTGCTACATTTGATGTATACATACATATATTTACTAACTCTCACTAGAGTGTCCACTGCTGCTATTATATATTATGGCGGATATTGTTCCATTTCTTGCAATGCGGGCATCAATGTGGGTATGCAGCAGCAGTTGAACCTACACTAATTACTATATACTGTTGCAGCACATTTTCTTTAGATGCTGCATTTGAATGATATAATTACTATGGATATAGTCACTTGAATTACTTGAGAGATGGTTACAATATTTTGACTATTGTGCAGACATTGCTCTATGGGCTATTTATATAGATAGCACTCCCTGCGCTATTTACTTTGGTTCTTGTGTCACTGGTTTCACTTTGTGTTACTTTTTTTTGCTCAAATTATTACATGTATCTGTATGTAATCAACCACAAGAGAACAAAAATCAGTATGCCAATATAGTTAATAAGTCTTTATTCAAAAAATAGACTGGTAATAGATAATATACAAAATACAATTTCAAGGTCTCTACATAACATGTAATAGGAGTGAACACCGCCAAGTGCCCGACCTACTAATTATGCAAAAATAGTGCACATAATAATTCACAGGAATAGCCATGTACTCATTAGTATTTATTTAGTATAGGCTATCAGTACAGAAAAAAGTACTATTATATTGCCTAGACATGGCTATTGTGATGACTAAGATTTAATTTAGGCACTTACATGTAAATGGTGGTCTCCTAATGCGGTCCCCACAGGCACCCAACGCGCGCTTCGTCCCTTCATCAGGAGGCGAACGCTATGAGGAGGGGGTATGCATCTTAAATATTGTCAGCGGTGATTAAAAATTTAGTGCTGCTGTGTAACAGGAGGAGAATCTGGATCATTAAAGGTTCACTTCCTGTATCCATCGCGCGTGCGTCACTGACATCCTTCAACTTCCTGACGTCATGATTTGCGGCCGTGGAGCGCAAGCACAGCATGGGCCGTCATGGTGACGGCGCATGCGTCCTCAATGAAGTAGGCAGCCTCGCACGCGTCATACAGGAAGTGCTGTAAAAAACGGCAGTATTCTAATACAATAGGTGAAAAAGTGCAATGTGCAAAGTGGACTTTTCAGTGTATACACACCTCTACTATAATAAAAGTGACTCAATCTATAATGCCCAAGGGATAAGTCCTAATATGGAAAGAAGAAGTGATATGAATATTATCATTCGAGGAATAAAGGTTGAGAGATGGTTACAATATTTTGATTATTGTGCAGACATTACTCTATGGGCTATTTATACAGATAGCACTCCCTGCGCTATTTACTTTGGTTCTTGTGTCACTGGTTTCACTTTTTGTTACATTTTTTTGCTAAAATTATTACATGTATCTGTATGTGTATATTTTATTTCCTGATTTTAACATTTTTTCTAATAAAACAGTTTTATCAATATAGCACGACTCATTGGCCTCTTTATATCTAATATTTTTGATTGAGTTGCTATTTATCTGATATATGGGTATTTTTGCATAGATATACATAAACCATAATGATGTTGATTAGGAGCTTCTTTGTTATACTAATGTACAAAGCTGTTTGGCTGCCTTACAGAATGCTTGGTTACTAGGAAAAAATTAACTTTATTCCTCCCGGAAGTTGCCGGCTATCAGTAATAGAGGTGTGGCGGTGCGGGTTCAGTCACCACTCACAGCATCATGAACGGAGGCTGTAAGCAGGCCCAAGCAATGTGATTGACAGCTGATTCTGCAGTACATCTGTGCAGAGCGAAATGTCAAAGTGCCAGGGCGTGCTTGCCGCATTGGGCACATCTCTATGACTGAAAGTTGGCAGTTCATGGGAGAAATAAAGTTAATTTTTTTTTCCTATTAGCTGCACTTTCAGAAAGGTGGCCGGACTGCAGTGACTAACCCTATATCTTCAGGTTAATTGCATTTGGGGTTATCTATGACAGGTTCCCATTAAATTCACTCAGCACAATTGCCCCAATGGTTAGTTCCGATCATGGTTGTTATTATACCTACCCAGCTAGTTCCTTAGGTGAGAACTTGGGTATGCAAAAGTGGTCTCACCCACCAATGTGGCATCAGAGAACATACATTAGATATATAACTAAACTTGCATTCAGGCTGGACTAAGGGATCTTAATGGTTTATTTATACATATGTTGTTTATACAGTTATCTGAAGTCATGCACTTGTGCCCCCCCATGTCCCTTACCCCAATCATTTACTCTTTGGTTATTAGATATAATGAGGAACAGTGGGCATTGCTGTCAATTAGCAGTAATATTTTTTTAATTCGATGGCTGCTGTCTGGTTCATTTCTGTCTTACTGTCATCCGTCGATAACAAGGCAGATACAAGAGAAGATGAAGCCGTTATTGTCAGATTAAAGTGTGTTGTAATGTTCAAGGGCCACCTTGTGGCAGAAACCTCTGCTACTAGCGACAGAGACGTTAATTAAGATGTCTTGGCTCAGAGTGATAACCTCTGACGCCACCCTTTCTGACACATCAAATGATACAAGGGAAAAAAACAAGTCTAAAAGCTTTATGAGATCACACTAATCTTCTAAATAGGATTCGAGAAGAGGCAATGTTCTCAAACTCTTTTGTTTGTTCTAGCTTAGTTCTGGTGGGAACGCGGCCCACACTCCCAAAGCTTCAAAGCTTTTTCTTATTTATTATTTTGGCTTTATAGTATTTTATTTTCTACAGTATGGAGGTTAGTGGAAACTAATATTCAACATCATGAGATTTTGACTGCTTTAATATTCATACACTACTGTGTGTACTCCAAAACGACTAAATATATAAGCACTAAATACTATACATTAAATTAAATGTAGAAAATAACTTGGACTAATAGACCCGCTGCTGAAAGAAGTTGGCACGTGAGACCTGCTGGGCACTAGTCTTCCAGAATGGATTTTTACCTTACAGCAGGGGTGAGGAACCTTTTTTGTACCCATTTGGTACATCCTGATGCTGGCACTGGTGCCAGGACGTAGTCTGCCATTGCACCATCCTCAGCGTTCATTAGTGAACGCTGCATGCACGTGCTCACAGAACAAGAAACTAAAGGGCCCGTGACTGTCAAAACATGGCTGGCAGCCCAAGCACTGCGGTCCCTGGGAGTCTGCAGGCCATAAACAGCCCTTGGGACTGAGGTTCCCCACCCCTTCCTAACAGGGTTTTTCCAATCTCACACATTTGTAGATTATGCCATCATTTTTGATCCCTGGTGATTAGACCTCTGGACCCTCAATAATCTGGAATATAAATGGGCTGTGGTGCGGTAAAGGGAATCTGTCACCAGGTTGTTGCTATCACATCTGAGAACAGCATGATGTAGGAATATAGACCCTGATTCAAGTGATGTATCACTTACTTTACTGATTGCTAGAATTTTGGTAAAATCTCTGTTTTATCTGCTCCAGTTCTCTGAATGCCAATTGACCACAGATTGACTGCTCTCTGCTAAACAATGGTGGGCGCATGGTTGGACTACATGGCAGCAGGTTTACTGATAATCTCTTGCTACTAAAACAGTGATTTTATAAAAACCACAGCAAACAGCCCAGTAAGAGACACATCGCTGAAATCAGGTTTTCTCTACTCAACCATGCAGCCAATTTTTTTTCAAGTGCCTCCTTATTGTGCATCTTGAAACAGTCACACGACTAGTTTTCAGAGAGTCCAGTATTTCAGCTGATGTTATTTGTGGGTTTTTCTTTGCACTCAAACAATTTACCTTGCAGTTGTGGATGACATTTTTGTTGGTCTACCTGACTGTGGTCTTGTCTTTACAGAGTCCCTGATTTTCCATTTGTTAATCACAGTTTGAACGCTGCTGACTGGCATTATCAATTCCTTGGATATCTTTTTGTATCCCTTTCCTGTTTTATACCGTTAAACTACCTTTTCCCGTAGATCTGTTGACAATTCTTTTGCTTTTCCCAAGACTCATAATCCAGAAATGTCAGTGGCTGGATGAAAGATGCAAGAGTCTGTCTGTATCCCAGAAACTCAATCAGCTTTTATGCACACAAACTGTTTACAAGCAAACAGGTCGCAGGTGAGGATGGTACCTTTAGTAGCCAGTCAAACCCACTTGTGTCAACTTCTGTGCATGTTATCAGGCTAAAATCACCATGGTATGTAAACTTTTGATAAGGGCCATTTGGATGTTTTGGGTTGTCATTATGACATAAAAAGAGAAAACACAGTAGTTTGTCAATAAATGACTTCACCCAACCACTAACCATGAGTCAAGAAATAGTTCTGGTGTTACATCATGTTCTCTGAAAAAGGCCAAGAAAGCAAAAATTCTGTAAACTTTAGATCACAACTATATATACAGTGGGGAAAAAAAGTATTTAGTCAGTCAGCAATAGTGCAAGTTCCACCACTTAAAAAGATGAGAGGCGTCTGTAATTTACATCATAGGTAGACCTCAACTATGGGAGACAAACTGAGAAAAAAAAATCCAGAAAATCACATTGTCTGGTTTTTTTTCATTTTATTTGCATATTATGGTGGAAAATAAGTATTTGGTCAGAAACAAGCAATCAAGATTTCTGGCTCTCACAGACCTGTAACTTCTTCTTTAAGAGTCTCCTCTTTCCTCCACTCATTACCTGTAGTAATGGCACCTGTTTAAACTTGTTATCAGTATAAAAAGACACCTGTGCACACCCTCAAACAGTCTGACTCCAAACTCCACTATGGTGAAGACCAAAGAGCTGTCAAAGGACACCAGAAACAAAATTGTAGCCCTGCACCAGGCTGGGAAGACTGAATCTGCAATAGCCAACCAGCTTGGAGTGAAGAAATCAACTGTGGGAGCAATAATTAGAAAATGGAAGACATACAAGACCACTGATAATCTCCCTCGATCTGGTGCTCCACACAAAATCCCACCCCGTGGGGTCAGAATGATCACAAGAACGGTGAGCAAAAATCCCAGAACCACGTGGGGGGACCTAGTGAATGAACTGCAGAGAGCTGGGACCAATGTAACAAGGCCTACCATAAGTAACACACTACGCCACCATGGACTCAGATCCTGCAGTGCCAGACGTGTCCCACTGCTTAAGCCTGTACATGTCCGGGCCAGTCTGAAGTTTGCTAGAGAGCATTTGGATGATCCAGAGGAGTTTTGGGAGAATGTCCTATGGTCTGATGAAACCAAACTGGAACTGTTTGGTAGAAACACAACTTGTCGTGTTTGGAGGAAAAAGAATACTGAGTTGCATCCATCAAACACCATACCTACTGTAAAGCATGGTGGTAGAAACATCATGCTTTGGGGCTGTTTCTCTGCAAAGGGGCCAGGACAACTGATCCGGGTACATGAAAGAATGAATGGGGCCATGTATCGCGAGATTTTGAGTGCAAACCTCCTTCCATCAGCAAGGGCATTGAAGATGAAACGTGGCTGGGTCTTTCAACATGACAATGATCCAAAGCACACCGCCAGGGCAACGAAGGAGTGGCTTCGTAAGAAGCATTTCAAGGTCCTGGAGTGGCCTAGCCAGTCTCCAGATCTCAACCCTATAGAAAACCTTTGGAGGGAGTTGAAAGTCCGTGTTGCCAAGCGAAAAGCCAAAAACATCACTGCTCTAGAGGAGATCTGCATGGAGGAATGGGCCAACATACCAACAACAGTGTGTGGCAACCTTGTGAAGACTTACAGAAAACGTTTGACCTCTGTCATTGCCAACAAAGGATATATCACAAAGTATTGAGATGAAATTTTGTTTCTGACCAAATACTTATTTTCCACCATAATATGCAAATAAAATGAAAAAAAAACAGACAATGTGATTTTCTGGATTTTTTTTTCTCAGTTTGTCTCCCATAGTTGAGGTCTACCTATGATGTAAATTACAGACGCCTTTCATCTTTTTAAGTGGTGGAACTTGCACTATTGCTGACTGACTAAATACTTTTTTTCCCCACTGTACGTATATATACAGCTCTGGCAAAAATTAAGAGACCACTGCAAAATATTCAGTTTGTCTGATTTTTCTCTTTATAGGTATATTTTTGAGTAAAATGTAAATTGCTCTTTTATTCTATAAACTACTGACAACATGTCTTTGAATTTCCAAGCAGTAAATTTTGTATTTTTTTGATCCCTCCACCAAATTTCACAGTGGGTGCAAGACACTGTGGCTTGTACACCTCTCCAGGTCTCCGTCTAACCATTAGACGACCAGGTGTTGGGCAAAGCTGAAATTTAGACTCATCTGAGATTACCTTACTCCCGTCCTCTATGGACCAATCCTTATGGTCTTTGGAAAACTTCAACTTGGCTCTCCTTTGCTTCTTATTGATGAAAGGCTTTTTTCTACCTTTACATGACTTGAGCCCTGCCTCTAGGAGCCTTTTACGAACGGTTCTTGATGTGCATTTCACTCCAGCTGCCATTTCTTTTGTAGGTCACTTGATGTCATCCTGTGGTTGCTGAGTGACATTCGAATTAGATGACGGTCATCCTGGTCAGTGGAGAGTCGTTTTAGTCCTTTGTCAGTCTGTAGCTTTGCTGTCCCCAATGTATGCTGCTTAACCTTGTTGTAATGAACTGCCGTCTTAGAAATTTTAACGATGGAGTCAACATGATGCTCACTGTATCCCTCTGCTAGTAAAGCCAGAATTGAGCCCCTCTTTTCCTCACTCAAGACTTTTCTTTTCAACCCCTTTGGCATGGTTAAAAGTTATTTTTTCATTCCTATTACTCTTGGGAAATTACTAGCACTTATTTTGGCATCCAGCTTGTACTATTGCAAGAGGATTGTGAACACCACAGCAGGGTTTTTTTATACTTTCCCTCTTTGACTAACATTTGGTTCAGGTGATCACCTAATCATAATTACATTAAGTAGAATGAGGTGTACTCTGGTTAGAATTTAACTGACACTGGAATGGAAAGACTGTAAGACATGTAGAGAAGCTGATAGTTATAAAATTGTGCAGTGGTCTCTTAATTTTTGCCAGAGCTGTATATATATATATATATATATATATATATATATGATTTGACCTTCATAAAATCCTTATTTCCGACCTCTAAAAATCCACAGAAGATAAATGATGTACCAAAGTAATGTTTAATCTGAAAACCTGCAGTTCTGTTGTGCACTGAACATTAATATTGTCTGGATCGATGAATTAGCACCGCACAGGCGCCTCCAAAAGGAACCCAGCAGCTGTACAGCAGCCAAGTGCTCCGAGGTTATGCGATATAGCGTCTGAGGAGTTTGAGCTGGACTGCTCAAAAGAATAAGGGAAGCTGTTTGATTTGCACATTTAAAAATCTCTTCCAATAATTTAACACAGCCGGCATAGGCTTGAAATAAAGGGGTCATCTTTCAGTTAAACCCTGCTGTCAGTTATAGCTGCAACAAACGTGTATTCTGAACAGGAGAGGTATTTTATTATTAGGTTCTGCAGGATACTTGTAAACTTAAAAGGTGAGCGACAATTAGGCTTTATATTCTCACAAATCCCGGCATTGTCAAAGATTTGTCCTCATGCCCCTGCTCGCCCCCTGGTACTTAGATTGTTTGAAGTCATTATTACCATAGACAAGCGCACATAGATAAGAGGTCAGCGCACACGATTTATGAAGAAAAAAATACTCTTGGAGGTTTTCTTTCCACTTGAAAGTTTTTCATTCTGACATTTCATTTCATATTACTTGGGACTAGTGACAAAAGCGCAGTCAGAATGTACTCCGTCCATGTGATAAGTTTCCAGCTATCGCCATCATCTCACATCAGAGAACCGGTGAGATCTGACGCCTGACTATGTCTTTGTATGGCTAATTAAGTTCTACTGTGATTTCCATCAAACTATAGTCTTATAAAACAGACAAAACTAATTTAATGATGTTTAAAGTCTATGTGGCTAAATGTACATGTACACAGTGCTGGACATTTTTAATTAATGCAGAACATTTGTGATAAAAGAAAATATCCATGTTTGGCCTCTAACATGTGCATTCTACAACCATGAATTAAATCCATAATGATCTGCACCAGACAAGGACAACTTCTCTATTGTAACAAAGGAAATAACTACTATCAATAATCTATACAAGGAAACTGTAAAGTGCAATCTGACTGAAAGAGTAAAAAACTAATTTTACTTAGTATCTACTGATTTCAAGAAATTAGAGTCTAAGATGCCATGAATTAAGTCTAACCATAGAGAATATAAATTCTATAAACCTGTATTCGGGGTTGGAATAGTATGGAAATCGCAGGAACGCAGGATGCAGTGATGGATGGGAGGCAGAACACGGGTTAACATGTTAATTTACAGGGGAAAACTCCACAAACTCCACGCAGGGAGGTAAAGAGTTAAACAGTATAAATGGTAAAGATAAGTGCAATGGTTCAAATAATGGCAATTCGGTAGCAAACGTATCAGGAAGTCCTAACACTGCAGCTCCTGCTGTCAACTTAATAGCGCTGGCAACGGCGGGATCGGTGTCTTTTCTATTGTGGTCCAGCAAACGACAATACCGCGTCTTCTGGTGACAGTGGTCGGTCTCCGGTACCTTCCACTGCCCCTAGTCCATATACTTTAGTGGCTAAACAATGTTGAGGGCCACAGTCCTATATGAGCTCAGCGTGGCTAAGCAAAATATGTGCTGGTTAAGTCAGGTCAAACGTGTCTGGGCAGATATTCTCTAGCACAGTCGGGGTGTGGATAACGGTCATGCTTCCGGTTTCTTTCAGGCACCCCACGCCTGATACTCACAATCCTGAAGCGTCTGGCACCTGGCTTTATGACAGTCACCGGGCACACACTGCCCATCTCTTTCTCTCCGGTCCTCGCTGTTGACGGTGGGCGTCAGCGGTCACTGGTCTGTGTGGAGCTGGTGCTCCCCGGATGGAGCACTCCTCTCCCTGGCTGCTGCAACACCTGGCTTGGATCTGCTTCGCTGACACGGCTCTGCTCCGCACGGCTCTGTGTTGGGAATTCTTTCTCTGGCTTCCCTCTGGTGATTACTAAAGATAGTGGAGCTGGTCAGATTGAGAGTTGTTCTCTTTCTGGGCTCCCTCTGGTGGTTACTGGAGGTAGTGGAGCTGATCTTATTGACAGAGGCTTGCCACCGGATGATGAGGAAGACAATTGGAGATCTGTGGTTCCTGATTGGGATTTAAGACAGCTGACTCCTCTATCCCTGCTGGTGATTTTCTTCCTGTACCTCCTGAGGTCTGATGTCTCCTGCTCTTTCCCTGCATGTTCAGCTAAGTGGTTCATTTGCTATTCTGTTTGCATTTGATCTGTTTTAGTTTATCTCTGCTTTGTGCGGGTCAGCTAGCTCTGGCTGGGGCTGTGCTGAATTACCGCCCATATGTTACTGCATGTGCCAGTTTGTTTTGTCCCCTTTTATACTGGTCTCTTTTTGCTTTGCTTTCAGAATATACCAGAGTGCTGATATAGTGGGGGCGAAGCCGTGCGACTTCAGTGTTTTTGTGTATCAGACGTGTTGGATTTTTTGCAGGGTTTTTTGCATGATTGCAGACTGTATCTTTCCTTTCCTGTCCTGTCTAGTCAGTGTGGGCCCCATCGTTTGCCTCAGTCTATTTTTCTGCCTGCGTTGGTGTTTTCAGCTTGTCTCGCAGACAATATATGTTTGGGGGCTATCTATTCCTTTGGGGTCTGCTTTAGGCTTAGTTAGCTCTCCGGCTGTGCCAAGGCATCTAGGATCATCGTAGGTACGCTCCACGGCTACTGCTAGTTGTGTGGACAGGATCAGGGGTCTGCATCCGCTTAGTTACCAACCTCTCTGGTTTTCTGTGGCTTAGCCTGAGCCTGCTATCCTCCTCGGTGACCCATTCATAACAGCACTGCATGGCTCTGCTGGCACAGCTGTCTCTGCTGGCACGGCTCTGCTTTGGATGGCTCTCTCTGCAGGCGACCGGGGCTCCACACGGCTCTGCTCTGCACAGCTCTGCTGGCATGGCTATCTTTGCTGGCACGGCTCTGCTCTGGACGGCTCTCTCTGCAGGCCACTAGGGCTCCTTCCATATGGCCCATCGCCACACCGATACCCTCTGGTGGAGGAAGCAGGGCGCGCCGCTCACTGCTTTGTGCACTGCCCTCTGCACTGCACTCCGCCGGCACCAGACTCCCCTGCTTCGTGCGCTTTTTATTATTATGCCTCTGACACTGTGCGTCCTTTTAGGCTCTTCCCGCCCTCCTGGGTTCAGAGGTGGTCCAGCTCACTCAGGCTTCCCCCCGGCAACAGGGGAAGTTCCGCCTCTCTCAGGCTTCCTCCCGGAAACAGACGATGCAGCCTTTTTAGTTTCGGACCCGTGGTCTGGTCGACCTCCTTACAATAGCATGGCAGATTACCAGAAAATCCTTTGATGATCTTAGGCTATGACACGATAATGAAGAGTAAAGGTCCAGCAGAAGCAAATATTGGTTAGACTTGACTTTGGAACCAATTACTTATATTTCACAATGATTTGTTATAATACCTTTACGAGTGGATGTCCACATGTTCATTGTAGATGGAGGGTAGATCTGGAGAATAATTAAAGGGAATCTGTCACCGGGATTTTTCTTTCTCATCTAAGAGAAGCATAATGTAGGAAAAGAGACTCTGAATACAGCTATGTATCACTTAGTTTACCTGGTGCAGAAGTTGGGACACAATCAGAATTTTAGATGCAGTATGTAGAAATCTAACCCCGCCCACATCACGGCTTTCTGTGTACATTGTCTATTAATAGTGAGCTGCTTATCACAGGAGGGGGTGTGGTCACTCTAGCACGAGCCTGAGACCTAGTCCAGCAGTGATAATCTCCAGGTGATATCGCTTTCATTGTAAGTAAACAACAGAACACAGCCTAAGTGACACATCATTGAAATCTGCGTTTCAGACCAAGTTTCCTGCTGTTTTCATATTACGTAACAGAAACCTGCTGACAGATTCCCTTTAATTTTGATAGATTAAAGGAAGACCAGTGAGGCACTAGACTCTAAATAGAAGGTACAGGATTCCCCATACAGTACTTTTCCAGAGAATTCATCAAAAAAGGAAATGCTTCATAAATTCCAAGTAGATGGCACTCTTTGGCTATGGTTGTTTTGTTGGGTACTCCCTTTTGATGTAGGAATTTGGCATCATTTATCTATGTAAAAAAAAGCATGCTTAATACCCCTGAATGCAATTCTGGAAAGGACAACTATAGGATATGTATTTATGGGCAACATATATTACAAATTGAATAGAGGGTACAACATAGTCAAGATTTGGAGACCATGCAATGGTCGTCCTTAAGTTATAGCATGACTTACAGATTATGGCATATTTATGTGCCGTATTTAATAGGCTAAGCCTTCAATTGTAGCCAATATGATAGCCAACTAAGAGCCATAATTCAAAGTAATTGTCATTGATCTTTAGCTATAGAGTCAAAGGTAATTTGAGCAATATGGCTAATAATGAGCATTAAAGATGATAATATGTGCATTTTTATTATGCTGATGAAAGGATTGTTTCCAATCAATGGCTTTTTTCCTGCCAATGGTCATTATTGCTACATTTGTAGAGTTTAACTGCAATCATCTATAATTAATTTCGTATGCAGGGCAATTCAAGAGTTTCAGCTCTCTGAAATTTAGTATCGGAACACAATTTAGACATATCTATTATTTTGGTGGCATGTGGATGTACCCTTTTGATTTTGTCATGAGAGAATCAGACAATAAAAGAAATAAAAAAGTTATCAAGTTAAAAGTGCCAAATGTATTAAAAAAAACTGCTGCACAGTGAACAAATAAAATGTCATCTAGTGCTTAAAAAACACTTACATACATTGTATGTCTAAATATAGTATGGAATATAGCACACTATATAGTATACAGTGTAGCATATACCACCCAATCATAAGTGTATATACCATAGCATCTAGCTCATTTACAACATAGTTCCCGCACATGGTGACGATGGGTTCGTGGAGTCTCTGGGAAAATGCACCATTCCTTCTCCTAAAAATTCTGCTCTTCTGATATATCTATATCTAGGTTTATGCAAGACAATTGAGAAGCACTAACATATTGAGCGGTAATGAGGAGCATATGGCGGTCAGTGAACAGCGCTACTTTACATCATGGTTAGTGATATGAGAGATATGTAAATGAAATAATAAAGATGAGCGGTACAAGCCATAAGATATAGTGTGCGCTCCAGGTTTCATACTATGAAGAGGACAGGATGACAGATGGGAAAGAACAAATGTCTTCATATGTTAAAGGCAGGGGCATGTCAATGGAGTCACAGCTGCTTCATTCCTCATTGGACCAGTATGGTGATTCTCTGATCTCCCCCACACCATCATCTCTTTCTCTTTATAATTCTGCCAATGATTTTCAAACCAAAAGAATGAGATCTGTCATTATGTCTTGATCTGAGCTCAATGGTGGCCCTGTAGATGAACATAGAAATGTAATCCAAGCCACGGTTCAGTGTTTGCAAGAGATAATACAGGTGTAATGTGCGATAGTTCATGATGGAAAATACAGCAATTTATAATAGAACTTTTTCATATATTCATGTGGGTTTCTGTAGACACCCTACTTCACTCACAAAACTGGCAGGGTATAAGTTTAAGATATTGGGGTTACACCGTGAGAGCCAAGGTTGGAAATGGATCCTGTGAGTAGGTCTGCACATTATGTTAGTGCTACATACAAATGTAGCCGGGTGCATTTTGACTGGTGAATAAGATAAAGGGGTTGGTTGATTCAATTCATTAAGTTCTTTGTAATCTAAGACATCCTGGGACCACACACTGACGCCATGCTGATATGAGACTCAGCAGCACATCTGTAGAGACAAGGGTTCTCATTTTTAAATCAGGATGTCCAATACGGATCCGGAAACACGGATGACCAATCCACAGCGCCACTCAATTTACGATGCTGATTTTCTCTGTGGCTGAGATTTTGTAAGATCTGATCTATAATGCGGCTAGTTTAATACATGCATTTGTAAAGAAAATCTTTTGTGTATCTAACTTTTGTGTGAAGTTATTTTTCAAGCAGCTGTTTGAATGGGGACCATATCTATGCTACCCGATTTCTGCAAACACATCGCAAAGGAGACCTGAAATTTCATTAGCCAAGTACAGTAACTTTACAGCCCAAAGACTCAGAATAGATAGATAGATGATAGAATAAATAGATGTCCTGTAAGTATATAATGTCACAAGCCCCCGACATATAATAAACTTGCCCCCTTTACTGCCATTCATGTGGCACTAAAGAGTGTTTAGCTTTATTTAGCCCATTAAATAAATAAGCTGTGGGATTATATTATCAGGCTGGGAAGGTCTCTGGCTAATGGGCCATTCCCAGACCAAAAATACCAGACCAAAGCCACCCCAGAATTGGCGCATAACATTAAATGCCCCAATTCTGGTGGTTCATGCAGCATGGCTCTTCCCGATTGCCCTGGTGTGGTGGGAATTGAGGTAATGGTAGTTGGGGTTGATGACAGCTTTGATTTGTCAAAAATGCCAGGTAGTGACGACAACGCTCATCAATGTCGATGGCTGATGCTGTGCAGCTTCTCTGATGAATGTTGGAACTTTACTGCTTTTCACAGTCCCGGAGACAGATTCGGGGGAACATGGACAATGATGGAGTTTCGTGGGAACAGTATTGGTAACAAATTGGTGAACAAAGGACTGTCTCTTGTGTTTATTTCTGTCTTTTTATGTTTTTCAGGTATCCACTTCTGGACTATATTGGATTCGTTGGGTTATGGCTGATCTGCATGGGATTTTTAAAATTTTTTTAAGTAAATTGGTGAACGAGGGATAGTGTGGGGGAGTCTTTACTCAAATAAAGTAATTTGTTCTGTGTGTGTTTTTAATTTGATTACTCAGTTAGTAATGGGGGTGGCTGAAAGACACCTCTCAATTACTAACATCAGGGCTTGATGACAGCTGTGATTTTTGACAATTACAGCTGTCATCAACCCAAACTACCATTACCCCGATTGCCACTGCACCATGGCAATTAGGAAGAGCCAGGCAAAGCACCAGAATTCTCAGAACAATAATACATAGGCTGCAGTACTGATTGCTGGACATCGTGGGAACGCCATGGATTACATTGGAGCTGCAGGGATTTTTTAAAAAAATTAATAAATTGGTGAATGAGGGAATGTTTCTTGTTTTTATTTCATTACCTCTCTCTATTTATGTCTTTCAGGTTCACATTCTTGGACTACATTGGATTCGGGAGATTATGTAGGTTCTTAATGTTTTTTTTAAATAAATTGGTGAATGAGGTGTGGGGAGTGTTTTTTAAAATTACATTTTTGTGTGTGTGTTTTTTCTTTACGTTACTGGGATAGTAATGATGGTGTCTGATAGATGACTCAATATTACTAACCCATTGCGTTAATGCTAGCTGACATTGCAAAGCTGACATCAACCCCATAAACCATTACACCAACTGACACCGCACAACGGCAATCGAGAAGAGCCAGGCCGAAGTGTCAGAATTGATGCACCTGTGATGCGCCAACTCGTGCATAGCTGTCTGCTTTACCTTGCTGGTTATTAAAAATAAGGGAACCTCATGTCATTTTTTAAAAATTATTATTTATTTAATTATTTAATAGGTTTAATAAGGCTAAACACCCTTTCGTGCCAGATTTAGGGCACAAAAGGGTGAAAGTTTATTATATGTAGGGGGCTTGTGACATTATATATCTACAAGATATCTATCTGTTCTATCTTTTTGATTTATTTATTCTTTCTATTATTTATTATTTATTTAATATCTTTCTATCATCTCTCTTTATCTTTCTATAAGATTGCTTTATTAGTTTTGTAAACTAGCTTTAAGTTACTTAGAGAATTAAGCCCCCGTTACACACTGCGATATCGCTAGCAATATCGCTGTAAAGTAACCGATTTTGTGACGTTGCAGCGATAGTGCTAGCGATATCGCTGCATGTGATACTTACCTCCGACCGGCTCCCCCGCTGGTTACCGCTGATCGCGCGAGAAGCTGCTGGATCATTTCTCGTCGGTCACTTCCTGCGGCACTTCCTGCTGTGATGACGAGCGACGTGTGGACGCGGGCGGGAGGATGCAGGATCGCCGCGTCTGACAGGTAAGTAGCGACCCCTGTCCCCTGCGATGTCGCTAGTGAGATCTGCCTGTTTGGCAGCTCACTAGCGACCACCTAGCGATGCACCAGCGATCCTGACTGCGTCATATCGCTGGTCGGGATCGCTGGTGAGTCGCTAGGTGTAACGGTACCCTTACAGTATGTAAAAGATGATGATAAAAGTGCATTGCATACAGATTGCTTACGCATGTCATACGGATGCTAGGTGTGAAAAATTGCATTGACACTCGTCCTACTTTTCTGGATCAACATTGGATTTTTTTTTATATGCTAGTGTGACCCCAGCGTAAAAGTAAATATCGACACTTTAAAGGGCCTTGCCAAATTACTTAAGGTAAGCAGTCAAACCAAAAACTCCATTTGCGAACAAGTGTTTCAGGATGTTTGCCATTCATCAGTGCAAAGCAGGAAATCTGATTTGGTTGGGTAAGAGGCCTCTAACAAGGGTGTGGAGTGTACCAAGATGACAAAATTGAGCATCGTCAATCTATTACAGTTTTGGTGAGACAATGATAAATTTCCCAGCAGTGCAGAAAACTATGCTCTTCTTTGTAAACGATACACAGAATTAGTAACTGGGGAAAACATTATAGCAATAGATGTTTTTTCTGGTGAGGGAACATCTCCCTCTCAAGGTGACATTAACCTGGTGCACCAGAATAAATAATTGAGATTTAATTGAAAGAGGAGAGACAACTATACTTGTAGCGATACTGTATGAGGATTCACAACAGCTTCTTCCACCACAGCTCGAGTAAAATGGCAATGTATTCATCTAAACAGAAAGACCTATAAACTTATTATCAGCCTGGAATGAAAAGAATGAAAGACGAGTCTGAACACGGTTGCCAAAAATTCAAATATGAAAAAGAAATTCATTCCGCTCGGTTTTGAAAATTGTGTCCTCTGGTATTGTAGAAAATTCGGAGCGATCATCAGTGAGCAGACCATTCCATAATAGGATGTGAATGGATGTTACCAAGGGCACAGAGGCTGGCAAGCCTCTAACACACTCGACAGTAAATTACCATGAATTCAAATCATCTTTATTAGTGTAACCCCCTGGCCATTGGCAGAAGGGTTACATTGGCACCACTGAGCACCATCTGGCACCATTGAACGCCACTCTGCAGTGTCACTCAGGGATGAGTGATTGGGTGAATCTATAATCTTGAATTGTTTCAGTGCATATGCACAGCGGAGACTCCAGTGAAAATAAAGATACATAATGAGCCTTAATATCTATAAATGCAAGGAGAACGCCTCACTTAGATAATCCAATAACATTTACATACCGATTTTCATGAGTGAAACAGTCTACGTTGAGAATAAAGGAGGAACTGGGTGTAATTTGCACCAAAGACTTTAAGTGGATAATATAACGAGTGCATCAAATTTATACAGACCTAAACTTATACGGCGCAACAACAAATCTAATGTAAATTGTGAAATATATATATATATATATTTTATGCCATAAATTATAGTAAACAGGGAACAAATGGACAATTAGGATATATCATTAACTGCTTCCTTTGTTTGCTGCTAAAAGGAATGTATCATCAGAAAAATACAGAATATTGAAGTCAGTTTTCTACTATAATTGATATATAAAATAACTAAAATGCTCTAGTTCTTACTATGGCCACTGAGAGCTTTTTGCCTTTCTGCTTTATATGACTTGATTAATATCCCTGAGGACAAGGAAAGTTATCGCAAGCCTGTTCGTCGTAGACATCAAGTCATGTAGGGTGGACGTAAGCTTGACTTGACTGCAGCGTTTACACCGTCTACACTGGAAATTCACAATTAGCAGGTCATGTAAAGGGAAATTAAAATGTATTTCTAACAAAAAGACACATCACTGGATCTCCTAAAAACATCTTAGGAAAGATGAGATATCTTATAGTGAGAGCGCTTTGGGGAGCAAAAACCTACTGATGAATCCTTTATTTTTCAGCTCCGTGGAGTAGAGCCTACACCTACACTATCGACTCATTTTAATTAGAGGCATTTAAGCGGCCATCTAGTCTGCTTTTAGGCTATTTCTGGTATTGCAATCTGTCTCCATTCACTTGAATAGAAAGGAGTGGCCATACCAGGCACCCAGCGCCATCTACCTGTTCTGCTCCCCATGACTGACAGGTCGCTAATTTCACAGCGTTTCAGAGTAAAACATGCAAAGCTGCAATAATGCAGTGACCGATTCATGCTGCCTGTGGCTCAAACAGCATGAATTAGACTATAGTTCTTTCTAAAAGGAATCTGTCAGTAGGATCAACACTCCTATGTTGCACATATGGTCATGCAGGACATACTGTAGAAAGTTGAATCTAATGATACTTTGATATCTGTAATGATATCAGAGAAATCCACATTTTTCTTAATCGGTAAGTGAGCTGTTAAGATCTATGGACCGAACAAAGATCTCCCTGAGAATCTGCCTCTAGAGCTTATTTTATAAGAAATTGGTGGAGTTATCAGTGTCAGACATGTGGATCAGGAGAGCAGACTGTCAGCCATTACATGTCTCACTCTGGTAACTCTCCCTTTCATTTAAAATAACACCTGGAGTCAGATTATCAATGAGATCTATGTCCTGCCCATAGATCTTAACAGCTTATTTATATATTAAGAAAAAGAAAGATTTCTCTGGACTAAGACATTTGATCACAGATATCAAGGTATTATTTTATTCAGCTTCTTATGACCTACATGCTTATATAGACGGCTCAGGCCTGGAAGGTTGATCCGACTGACAGATTACCTTTAATAATATTTTAAATGTACCTGCCGTTCATTAGCAAACTAAATATCTGACAAGGGAAAGCCAACATAATCTGTGCCAAATAACAGACCATATACTGTATTTCTTCTCAGCTGTTTCAGCCTGTAAATTCGGGAATTACGTGTCAACTCTGATCCATCTCTTCGCCAGTGACACAAAAACCTCTGGTTCCCTTTACAAAGAATTATTTCCAAATCAATAGCACAGTCTCACTCATCGTCAGCCTCGTCTACCTTTTTAGATCATCTTCTTTGGCAAAACTCACAATATAAATATATGCAATATTGTTTTATGTGCCTTGCCTTTGATACAGAAGCTTCTACGTCGAAGCTTTGTACCATCAGTCCTTTCTTTGTAGATTTATCACAGTAGTTAAATAATCCGACTTCAATTATGTTCACATTCACATCACACCAAGAGATCAATTGGTCTGCTATAAGAATGACTGGTCTTCAAAGTGGGCGAAGACTCTGCACTCACAGCTTGCTTGATACAAACTTTCTTTTTATTTGTTTTATTTAGTTCCTTGATTAAAGATAACATTTCATGTACTGGGAAGTTATAGCATTTGAATGTATTTTGCTGTAGGTGTGAAAGGCTGTGTTGGTTTGCTGTCAGTGCAGCATATGAATATGTTGTCAATATCTGTATTTGCAATCACAGACGTCTTGACTGAAATATGTTTTCTTAGGGAAAAAAAAAAAGAAAGAATATGTAAATTATTCAGCAATGCGCAAACAAGCTGGCAGTGCCTATTCCACCGCCAGATCAATATAAATGCATTTTCTTTGGTTACTTCACTGTTCTTGACATTAACATGAATAATAAAATCCCCAATGACATCAGGATAGCATCTGTAATGAGTAACACTTGTGTTTTCCAGGTCAGCGTCATTAGGACACAGTAGGTTACATGACTGAAAGATGAAGGGTCCACTGTACTAGATGGATACCATTATTTTACATTACAAATCCCCCTTCTCATCTAGAAGTAGGTCACAGGGGCTACACGATCTACTTTCCTTACAAGTGAAGGGAAGGGAATACTCAGATAGCGAAAAAACCCGCCCTCTCGCCTGCCTCGGCGTACAGACTCAATAACAGCTCTCATCTCCGGCACTTGGCAAAACGTTTTTGTATTTATTGTGTAGTAAATAAAGCCTAAATGCTTTGAAGCCCCGGTTGCAATCTATCCAGCCATTCACAGCCCAGTAACAGCGGGGAATAAGAACTGCCATCATCTAATGTCTTTCTTTTTTTTTTCCCTTCTCTGTGCACATCTTTTTTCCCAAGATTTCATTATTATTTTTTTTTCTAGTGGATCTGTACACGCTGTCATATCTAGGGCAACGGCAACACTAAATAAACAGGGAGATATCATTCTGAAATAGTTTATCATGGCAGAAAACGGTTTCATCGGAAACAATGGTGCCGAGGCTGAAAGGTGGATTGGAGAATACTGCTCTATTCATGGCTGTGCCAATAGAAGGGGAATCAGAGGCAGAACGCATCCCCTCCCTCCTGGAAAATGATCTGCCTTTCCTTCTTTCTGACATATAGAGATTACATACAGTAACACTTCAGAGACGTTTTTACTTTGTCACAGACCGAGTAGAACATAGATTCCCATACTGCTAAACCAATCACTGATGTTTCAAACAGCATTGAGAAGCAGCCTGCCATTCAAGAGTCTATTCGGAGCATTTGCCGGAGCGCTTGTGTTAAATATTTGCTGTCATCTGCCAGGAGGGAGCTTTACCACTTATATTTCCTTACTAACTAATCTGAATTTTACAGGTCATTTTCTGTAGAGTTATCATTATGTATCAGCGGTGAAGAGAATCTAAGTGACTTTATTTTTTTAAAAGTAATACATTTCCTACTAATTGTCTTAAAGGGTACCTGTCACCAGGTTTTCCCATTACAAACTATGGCCACCACCATTTTACAGCATACTAATAGGCTATATGTGAATAGCACAAAAAGACCTTTTATTATACTCACATATGTTGCAGTCCGGTACAATGGACGTCTCTGCTCTTGTTTTGATTCCTCCTCTCTTCCTACAATCGTCTACATCCTTCTCTGCTTCACGTAGATGACACATTCTACATCATCCACACTGTCCACCCATCGAGCTCCTGCGCAGGCGCACCTCTCTCCGCCCTGCTGATGGCAGAGCAAAGCACTGCAGTGTGCATGTGCCCCGAGAGGCCAAAGAGCGACGAAGAAGTACAGACGGCACATGTGCACTACAGTACTTTGCTCAGCCCTCAGTATGGCAGACAGAATTGTGCCTGAGCGCGATTGGGGGATAATGTGTTGGTGAATGTAAGATACATGAAGCAGGACAGTGATTGTGGGGTGGGAAGAGAGGAAGTGTTGGATCAAGACGAGAGATGATTATTGGACCGGGCCACATCGTAGGGGGTATAATGCAGTGTGACCGTAAAGTCATGGTGCACTTTTGACCAGTCACAGGAAAGTATACACTATCTTCGGATCTGACGCCCTTAGACTTTTATTTTGGGGTTATGTGAAGCAACATTTGTACATTAAACGTATCAATGACATTAATCACTTGCACGAGAGACTTGCACGATTCTTGTGCGGGTCTCTCGTATGAAAACCTGGAGCTGCCGCTGGCACTCGGACCGGAGCGTGCGGCTACATGTATTACTATGCAGTCGCATGCTCCGGTCCAAGTGCCGGCGGCAGTGCCTGGTTTTCATGTGAGAAACTCGCACGAGCCCTAAAACAGAGAATCTCAGACGTTATTCACTCTGTTACACCAGACATCCTTACCCGTGTGTGGCAAGAACTTCACTATCGTTTGGATGTGTGTAGGGCAACAAATGGAGCCCACATCGAACTGCACTGAATAGGTATGAAACTGGGAGTTTTTCTTTTATTTGGAGCAGATTTCACATTTCTAGCGTTTTTTGTTGCTTTCCAGTGACTGGTCAAAAGTGCACCATGACTTTATGGACACACAATATAAGGTCTTTTTTGTGCTATGCAGAGGGGATTGGGAACATACTGTACATTCAACTTACTAGAATAGTGTAAAAGAGGCAGTAAAAATGGTGGCCATAATTTTTATTTGGGAAACTTGGTGACAGGTTCCCTTTTAGACAATCTCAATATGATTTAGTGAGAAAGAAATTTATAATCTGCTCCATCTGAACAGCCCTTTTTTCGTCCATTTTTAAATTTTGCAGTAATAAAACGACTACCGAAAAGGCACACAGACCTTGATTCATCATTGCCTTTGTGCCTGTTTTTTGTTTGTTTTTGTGTGTTTTCCACCTTTTTTGTTGTTTCACCCAATTCATTATTCTTTTTGTGCCTTTTTTGAAGTCTATTCTATATGTGCTCACCTGTGTATTTTTTTTTTGTTTTCTGCATTTTGGGAGGAGATTAGCGATTCCAGATTGTTAGAGTAAGGCCACATGCACATGGTGAGTATATGGTGAGTTTTTTACCTCAGTATTTGTAAGACAAAACCAGGAGTGGGTGATAAATACAGAAGTGGTGACGTGTTTCATCTGATTATTCCACTCCTGGATTTGGCTTACAAGTACTGAGGTAAAATACTGACCGTCATGTGCCCATAGGTGGAGCTAATAGGAGGAGGTGCATCAGGGGGTGGAGCTTAGCGGCGGCCATGTGCAGACCGACGCAGGTCTGTGCAATGCACGTGTGAAATTAGCCTAAGGTGGTCCACATCCTGTAATAATGTCTCTCATCCTATACCCCTTTCTGGTATAATATCCCCTTTATGTTATAATTTCCCATGTCCTAGGTCTCTTGATTTTATAAAGTTCACCATCTTGGGCCCCTTCCTGGTACAATTACTCCCATCCTGAGCCCAATTCTGGTATAATGACTCCCATCCTGGACCCCTTCCTGGGTGTAAAGTCCTTTATTCTAGGCCACGTCCTGGTATAATGACCGCGATTATTATGTCTCTGCTGAGAAATATTTTCTATAACAGATTATTTACTGAAAAAAGTAGACAACATATAGAGCATACTATAGTTATATTTGAGCAATCTAAATACATCTCTAGGGGGAGCTTTGTACATAGTCTTTTTAAAGGGGCTGTTCAGGATTTAAAAAAATTGCTATAAGCAGGAAATTTTATCAAAATAAAAAATAACTCAGGTAAATCCTCTACAACTTGGTGTTAGAATATTATTTCTGGACTGGCTTATAGTTTTGTAAATTTGTACACATAATACCAAATATTACTAAATAACAAATGAATTCAGTAAGAGAAAATGACAAAGAGAAACTAAAAATAAGGAAAAGTGCAGGTGGCAGGATATGTCATACATCATATATAGGACACTAATAGTTAATCATATTATATTATTTCCCTCCTGGGCTTTCCCTGGAGCTTCAGTTTTCTTATGACTATCCATTCTAATCCGGATAGGTAAGCCAGTCTATTGCCTTTACTGTTGAAAGCTAGGAGATAGAAGGTAACTTTTGGTCACTCTAAGGCACATATGTCTCTGTGAGTATATTTAGCCCATGATTATACTGTACGGAAAGCATTATGTGGGGCAATTATATTGTATGAATCACTATGGGGGCCTATTATACTGTATGGATCACTATGTGGGGCCATTATACTGTATGGAGCACTATGTGAGGCCATTATTCTGTATGGAGCACTTTTTGTATCCATTATACTGTATGAAGCACTATGTGAGGCCATTATACTGTATGAAGTACTTTTTGTGCCCATTATACTGTTTGGTGCCCATTTTGTGCTAATTATACTGTATGAAGCACTATGTAGGGCCATCATACTATATGCAAAGCAATGCAGTTCCTCATTATACTGTATATAGGACTATGTGGGGCCCATTATACTGTATGGAGGGATGTGTAGGGATTGAATTTAAAAAATCACACTGTGATGGGGTCACCATTCTTTGTCGGGGGGAATTGAGCAATGGGGTACAGTAGGATCATCATACCATGCATGTGCAGGGTACTGTGGAGGAATTCACTGTGGGCGTATCATACTGTGTTTGGGGGAACTTTTGCTTGCATCATATACCTTATTATCTGTATTATTCAAAGCTTTTTATCAGTTGTTATTACATACAGTGGGGAAAAAAAGTATTTAGTCAGTCAGCAATAGTGCAAGTTCCACCACTTAAAAAGATGAGAGGCGTCTGTAATATACATCATAGGTAGACCTCAACGATGGGAGACAAACTGAGAAAAAAAAATCCAGAAAATCACATTGTCTGTTTTTTTTTCATTTTATTTGCATATTATGGTGGAAAATAAGTATTTGGTCAGAAACAAGCAATCAAGATTTCTGGCTTTCACAGACCTGTAACTTCTTCTTTAAGAGTCTCCTCTTTCCTCCACTCATTACCTGTAGTAATGGCACCTGTTTAAACTTGTTATCAGTATAAAAAGACACCTGTGCACACCCTCAAACAGTCTGACTCCAAACTCCACTATGGTGAAGACCAAAGAGCTGTCAAAGGACACCAGAAACAAAATTGTAGCCCTGCACCAGGCTGGGAAGACTGAATCTGCAATAGCCAACCAGCTTGGAGTGAAGAAATCAACTGTGGGAGCAATAATTAGAAAATGGAAGACATACAAGACCACTGATAATCTCCCTCGATCTGGTGCTCCATGCAAAATCCCACCCCGTGGGGTCAGAATGATCACAAGAACGGTGAGCAAAAATCCCAGAACCACGTGGGGGGACCTAGTGAATGAACTGCAGAGAGCTGGGACCAATGTAACAAGGCCTACCATAAGTAACACACTACGCCACCATGGACTCAGATCCTGCAGTGCCAGACGTGTCCCACTGCTTAAGCCTGTACATGTCCGGGCCAGTCTGAAGTTTGCTAGAGAGCATTTGGATGATCCAGAGGAGTTTTGGGAGAATGTCCTATGGTCTGATGAAACCAAACTGGAACTGTTTGGTAGAAACACAACTTGTCTTGTTTGGAGGAAAAAGAATACTGAGTTGCATCCATCAAACACCATACCTACTGTAAAGCATGGTGGTGGAAACATCATGCTTTGGGGCTGTTTCTCTGCAAAGGGGCCAGGACGACTGATCCGGGTACATGAAAGAATGAATGGGGCCATGTATCGTGAGATTTTGAGTGCAAACCTCCTTCCATCAGCAAGGGCATTGAAGATGAAACGTGGCTGGGTCTTTCAACATGACAATGATCCAAAGCACACCGCCAGGGCAACGAAGGAGTGGCTTCGTAAGAAGCATTTCAAGGTCCTGGAGTGGCCTAGCCAGTCTCCAGATCTCAACCCTATAGAAAACCTTTGGAGGGAGTTGAAAGTCCGTGTTGCCAAGCGAAAAGCCATAAACATCACTGCTCTAGAGGAGATCTGCATGGAGGAATGGGCCAACATACCAACAACAGTGTGTGGCAACCTTGTGAAGACTTACAGAAAACGTTTGACCTCTGTCATTGCCAACAAAGGATATATCACAAAGTATTGAGATGAAATTTTGTTTCTGACCAAATACTTATTTTCCACCATAATATGCAAATAAAATGAAAAAAAAAACCAGACAATGTGATTTTCTGGATTTTTTTTCTCAGTTTGTCTCCCATAGTTGAGGTCTACCTATGATGTAAATTACAGACGCCTCTCAATCTTTTTAAGTGGTGGAACTTGCACTATTGCTGACTGACTAAATACTTTTTTTCCCCACTGTATATAAATTAGGCCATTGTTCCATATACTTTTTACTGCTCTTACATAACATATTATATTACTACAATATTTTATTCTAAGACCAATTAATTAAAATGTAATTTGATAGTGGGACAATGCCTTTAAGATTGTTTCCATATGAAAAAGTCAATCATTCCATTTGATGATAAGGAAAAACTTCCTCAATCATAAACGTATTTTTAGTAAATATCAAGGTTGGCCCGCAACTTTGTCAAACCTTTTTATTTTGGCCCTCTGTGTATTTGAGTATGACATCACTGTTCTAGGTGTATGTTCACATGAGGCAAAGCCACCAACATTTTCAAAAGGGATAAACTCCAGGAAACAATAGCATTTTTTCCTTTCAGAGTAGTCCTTATTTAGTGTTTTTTTATAGTTGCCTGGTTGCTTTTTCGATGTTTTGACCACTGGAGGTTTTTCTGAGTGTTTTTCCAACATTTTTGCGGTTTTATTTGACTAGCATTTTCCAGACTTTTTTTAAACTCCCTGCAGGCTATGTGTACGCTCACTCCCTGCTGCGGGAAATTCGCGGGAAATCCGCATGCTGAATTACCGTGACAAACTAGCGTTTGGCAAGCGTAATTAACTTGCAGAATGCTAGCATTTTCCAAGCGATCTGTAGCATCGCTTGGAAAACTGATTGACAGGTTGGTCACACTAGGAATGCCATTGAATACAATGGGTTGCGTTGTGCAAGCATTTTCACAGCATTTTTGCGGCAAAAACACTAAAAATCCGCAACGTGTGCACATAGCCGCAACATTAAAGAAATCACTATTAGTTGTTCAAACAACAACACTGGGAAAATGCTCAATAATACCCCCCAGGAAACTTCTGTACAACTATTGGGACTTGCCATTGACTTGTATTGTAAAGAATAGAGCACCTTCATATCGGAAAACACCTTAACAATGGTCAATATCATTTCTGTTAACTGCTTGATATCTTCGGAAACTTGAAGCGGTTAAAATACACTAAAAACAAATGAACTGTAACTCCTTTCACATAGACATGCATATGTTCATTCTTTTGAGTGTTTAATTAGCGCTTTTTCAGGCGGTTTTCAGAGTGAAATCCACCAGTAAAAGACCTTCTGTGCACATACCCTAAAGATCCTTTTACAAGTGAAGATAAATTGGTAAAAAGGCCCTCCATTTGGCAATATAGCAAGCAGCTTGGAAACACATGCATATGTACTTCTGTTTATTTTTGTAACTCCTACTTTAAATGACTCAAACATTTTCAAATGACTTGCATTTTTCTATTTGCTGTCATTCTTCTGCTGCGGCAGCTTTCATAGTATACAGTATACAGCTTGTTACAAGGAGACCCATCACCTGAGCTTGGCAGACTATGCGCAGTCAAGGGCGGACATATCATTGGTGCAACCTGTGCACCCGCCCAGGGGCCCAGGAGGTAAGGGTGCCCACTTCCACCTTCAAATCAGCAAGCCAGTTTTATCACAGAAACAAAGAGTGGCCCATATACTGTTCTTGCACAGTGGCCTTTTTCTGTCTGTGTCTGCCACTGTGCGCAGTGGTAACATTTCAAGAGGAGGAGTTAACTCCTGAGATCCCAGCTACTTCTCTATAGCCCATTGATTTCTCTACAGCAGTTAGCTGCTTACTTCTTCTCAACTCCTAAATGAGTTTTCAGTCCTGCAAAATCATCAGCATTTTCCAGAGCAGTTCTTCTACTCATTGCTCATTGGAGTCATGTGCTTGTTGAAAGGCCCTATTACCACTACATGTAAATATAATGATAACATTGTAGACTTCAGAACGTGTACTAATAAACCTGAAAGTGTCATAGTAGCAAGCAGAAGCTACTAAATCAGAACTGTCACTCAAGAGGATGTTCTTCCACTCAATGGGGGTGTGCCCATAGCCTGCAGCAACACTGAAGAAGGAGACTGGAGAGAATGTATTGTTTAAAAAGTGAGGTTTCTTTATGAGTATTAAAACTATATATTTTTATTTTTCCTCATCCCATTTAAAATAGTTCTGCCAGCCTGGCCTCTTCTCACTGCAGCCATAGTCTCCTATCCAGTGTGTTCAGTATATGCTGTGTCTAAAGTGGGTTTTACACATAGTGATATCGCTAGCAATATCGCTAAAGCATCATCGATTTGGTGACGCAGCAGCGATATCGTTAGCGATATCGCTATGTGTGATACTTACCTCCGACCGGCTCCCCCGCTGTCTGTCGCTGATAGCGCGAGATCGCGCAGCTCCATTTCTCGTCGGGCGCTTTCTGCTGGGCTTCCTGCTGGCGCCGACGAGCGACGCGTGGACGAGGACGGGATGACGTCAGGATCCCCTCGTCTGAAAGGTAAGTAACGATCGCTGTATCGCTGTGAGATCTGCCTGTTTGGCAGCTCACAAGCGACCATTTAGCGATGCACCAGCGATCCTGACCGGGTCGTATCGTGGTCGGGATCGCTGGTGCATCGCTAAATGTAAAGGGGCCTTAAGTGTTGTGCTGCGGCACATTTCACGAACGCAAATACAGTCATATGTAAAAGTTTGGGCACCCCTGTTAATGATAACCTTTTTTCTTTATAACAATTTTGTTTTTTGCAACAGCTATTTCAGTTTCATATATCTAATAACTGATGGACTCAGTTACAGTATATTTCTGGATTTAAATGAGTTTTATTGTACTAATAGAAAATGTGCAATCTGCATTTAAACAAAATTTGACCGGTGCAAAAGTATGGGCACCCTTATCATTTTCTTGATTTGAACACTCCTAACTACTTTTTACTGACTTCCTGAAGCACTAAATTGGTTTTGTAACCTCATTGAGCTTTGAACTTCATAGCCAGGTGTATCAAATCATGAGAAAAGGTATTTAAGGTGGCCACTTGCAAGTAGTTCTCCTATTTGATTCTCCTATGAAGAGTGGCATCATGGGCTCCTCAAAACAACTCTCAAATGATCTGAAAACAAAGATTCTTCAACATAGCTTTTCAGGGGAAGGATACAAAAAGTTGTCTCAGAGATTTAACCTGTCAGTTTCCACTGTGAGGAACATAGTAAGGAAATGGAAGAACACAGGTACAGTTCTTGTTAAGCCCAGAAGTGGCAGGCCAAGAAAAATATCAGAAAGGCAGAGAAGAAGAATGGTGAGAACAGTCAAGGACAATCCACAGACCACCTCCAAAGACCTGCAACATCATCTTGCTGCAGATGGTGTCACTGTGCATCGGTCAACAATACAGCGCACTTTGCACAAGGAGAAGCTGTATGGGAGAGTGATGAGAAAGAAGCCGTTTCTGCAAGCACGCTACAAACAGAGTCGCCTGAGGTATGCAAAAGCACATTTGGACAAGCCAGTTACATTTTGGAAGAAGGTCCTGTGGACTGATGAAACAAAGATTGAGTTGTTTGGTCATACAAAAAGGCGTTATGCATGGAGGCTAAAAAACACAGCATTCCAAGAAAAACACTTGCTACCCACAGTAAAATTTGGTGGAGGTTCCATCATGCTTTGGGGCTGTGCGGCCAATGCCGGCACCGGGAATCTTGTTAAAGTTGAGGGTCGCATGGATTCAACTCAGTATCAGCAGATTCTTGACAATAATGTGCAAGAATCTGTGACGAAGTTGAAGTTACGCAGGGGATGGATATTTCAGCAAGACAATGATCCAAAACACCGCTCCAAATCTACTCAGGCATTCATGCAGAGGAACAATTACAATGTTCTGAAATGGCCATCCCAGTCCCCAGACCTGAATA
This sequence comes from Dendrobates tinctorius, assembly GCF_039654945.1. Lineage (NCBI taxonomy): Eukaryota > Metazoa > Chordata > Amphibia > Anura > Dendrobatidae > Dendrobates > Dendrobates tinctorius. The sequence goes on from NW_027361671.1 coordinate 25,406,251, forward strand.
TCATTGAACATCTGTGGGATGATTTGAAGCGGGCTGTCCATGCTCGGCGACCATCAAACTTAACTGAACTGGAATTGTTTTGTAAACAGGAATGGTCACAAATACCTTTATCCAGGATCCAGGAACTCATTAATAGCTACAGGAAGCGACTAGAGGCTGTTATTTTTGCAAAAGGAGGATCTACGAAATATTAATGTCACTTTTATGTTGAGGTGCCCATACTTTTGCACCGGTCAAATTTTGTTACAATGCAGATTGCACATTTTCTGTTAGTACAATAAACCTCATTTGAATCCTGAAATATAACTGAGTCCATCAGTTATTAGATATATGAAACTGAAATAGCTGTTGCAAAAACCAAAATTGTTATAAAGAAAAAAGGTTAACATTAACCCCTTCCTGACATCCGACGTACTATCCTGTCCACGGTACCCGGGCCCGTATGACCGTGGACAGGATAGTACGTCTACCGCGATCAGCGGCGCCCACGTGGTGAGCGCCGCTGATCGCGGCCGGGTGTCAGCTGATTATCACAGCTGACACCCGGCACTATGTGTCAGGGGCGGTCACGGACCGCCCCCGACACGTTAACCCCTTGCACACCGCGATCAAACATGATCGCGGTGTACCGGGAGTTAAAGGGAAGCATCGGGAGGGAGGGGGCTCCCTCCGTGCTTCCCTGAGCCCCCCACGGCAGCGCAATGTGCAGCGCTGCTGCCGGGGGCTCCTATCCTCCAGGCCCCCGGATCCAAGATGGCGACGGGGGCCTTCGGGGACCTGAGGAAGCTGGCTTCCTCAGTGCCTGCAAAGCGCAGGCAAGAGGAAGTCTTCTTCAATGCCTGTGACAGATTGCTGATCTGTCACAGTGATCTGTGATGTGACAGATCAGCGATCTGTCACAGGACAGTGATGTCCCACCTGGGACTATGTAATAAAGTAAAAAAAAATAAAAAAAAAATGTAAAAATAAATTAAAAAAAATCGCCAAATAAATTAGATAAAAAAAAAAAAAATTCCCTCAATAAATCCATTTTTTGGAAATAATAAAAAAACAAACAATAAAAGTACACATATTAGGTATCGCCGTGTCCGTAATGACCCGCCCTATAAAACTGTCCCATTAGTTAACCCTTTTAGCGAACCCCTTAAAAAATAAAAATAAAAAACGAAGCAAAAAATAATGATTTATTATCATACCGCCAAACAAAAAGTGTAATAACGCGCGATCAAAAAGACGCATATAAATATGCATGGTACCGCTGAAAACGTCATCTTGTCCCGCAAAAAACGAGCTGCCACACAGCATCATCAGCGAAAAAATAAAAAAGTTATAGCTCGCAGAATAAAGCGATGCAAAAATAATTATTTTTTATATAAAATAGTTTTCATTGCATAAAACCGACAAAAACATAAAAAAACGACCTAAATGAGGTATCGCTGTAACCGTACTGACCCGAAGAATAAAACCGCTTTATCAATTTTACCACACGCGGAACGGTGTAAACGCACCCCCCCAAAAGAAATTCATGAAACGCTGGTTTTTCTTCATTCTGCGTCCCAAAAATCGGAATAAAAAGCGATCAAAAAATTTCACGTGTCCGAAAATGGTACCAATAAAAACGTCAACTCGTCCCGCAAAAAATAAGACCTCACATGACTCAGTGGGTCAAAAGACGGAAAAATTATAGCTCTCAAAATGTGGTGATGCAAAAACTATTTTACAATAAAAAGCGTCTTTTAGCGTGTGACAGTCGCCAAACATAAAAACCGCCATAAATAGTAAGTCAAACCCCCCGTTATCACCCCGTTAGTTAGGGAAAAATAATAAAACTAAAAAAAAAGTGTTTATCTCCATTTTCCCGTTAGGGTAAGGCTGTGTGCACACGCTGCAGATTAGGTGCGGATTCATCCGCGCGGATTTTGTAAAATCCGCAGGTGAAACCGCAGGTCAAAAGACCTGCGGTTTTACCTGCGGATTGCTCTGCGGTTTTGTCCTGCGGTTTTTCATCTCCTCAATAGAGGAGATGGCAAACCGCAGGAGAGTCCGCAGAAAGAATTGACATGTCAATTCTTTCTGCGGATTGAAAACCGCAGATAATCCGCGCGGAAAATTCCGCACCGTCTGCACTGCGGTTTTTGATTCCCATAGGGAATCATGGTACTGTACACCACAGCAGAAACTGCTGCGGGTCCGCAGCAGCCAAAACCGCTGCGGAACCGCAGCAAAATCCGCAGCGTGTGCACACAGCCTTAGGGTTAGGGCTAGGGTTAGGGCTAGGGTTAGGGCTAGGGTTAGGGCTCAGATTAGGGTTAGGGGTGTGTTGGGGTTAGGGTTGGAGTTATAATTGGGGGTTTCCACTGTTTGGGCACATCAGGGGCTCTCCAAATGCAACATGGCGTCTGATCTCAATTCCAGCCAATTCTGAGTTGAAAAAGTCAAATGGTGCTCCCTCCCTTCCAAGCTCTGCCATGCGCCCAAACAGTGTTTTACCCCCACATGTAGGGTATCAGCCTACTCAGGACAAATTGCAAAACAATTTTTGGGGTCCAATTTCTCCTGTTACCCTTAGGAAAATAAAAAATTGGGGGCAAAAATATCATTTTTGTGGAAAAAATGATTTTTTATTTTCACGTCCGAGTGTTATAAACTTCTGTGAAGCACTTGGGGGTTCAAAGTGCTCACCACACATCTAGATAAGTTCCGTGGGGGGTCTAGTGTCCAAAATGGGGTCAATTGTGGGGAGTTTCAATAGTTTAGGTACATCAGGGGCTCTCCAAACGCACATGACACCCGCAGACCATTCCATCAAAGTCTGCATTCCAAAACGTCACTGCTTCCCTTCCGAGCCCCGACGTGTGTCCATACAGTAGTTTTCTCCCACATATGGGGTGTCAGCGTACTCAGGCCAAATTGGACAACAACTTTTGGGGGTCCAATTTCTCCTGTTACCCTTGGGAAAATGAAAAAATTGGGGACTAATTGATCATGTTTCTGGAAAAAATACGATTTTTTTATTTTCATGCCCTGGCATTATAAACTTCAGTGAAGCCCTTGGGGGTTCAAAGTGCTCACCTCACATCTAGATAAGTTCCTTAGTGGGTCTAGTTTTCAAAATGGGGTCATTTGTGGGGGGTTTCCACTGTTTAGGTACATTAGGGGCTCTCCAAAGGCAACATGACACCCGCAGACCATTCCATCAAAGTCTGCATTCCAAAACGTCACTACTTCCCTTCCGAGCCCCGACGTGTGCCCATACAGTAGTTTTCTCCCACATATGGGGTCTCAGCATACTCAGGACAAATTGGACAACAACTTTTGGGGTCCAATTTCTCCTGGTACCCTTGGGAAAATAAAAAAATGGTGACTAAAAAATCATGTTTGTGGAAAAAATACGAATTTTTTATTTTCACGCCCGGGCGTTATAAACTTCTGTGAAGCACTGGGGTGTTCTGAGTGCTCACCACACATCTAGATAAGTTCCTTGGGGGGTCTAGTTTACAAAATGGTGTCATTTGTGGGGGGTTTCCACTGTTTAGGTACATTAGGGGCTCTCAAAAGGCAACATGACACCCGCAGACCATTCCATCAAAGTCTGCATTCCAAAACGTCACTACTTCCCTTCCGACCCCCGACGTGTGCCCATACAGTAGTTTTCTCCCACATATGGGGTATCAGCATACTCAGGACAAATTGGACAACAACTTTTGGGGTCCAATTTCTCCTGGTACCCTTGGGAAAATAAAAAAATGGTGACTAAAAGATCATGTTTGTGGAAAAAATACGAATTATTTATTTTCACGCCCGGGCATTATAAACTTCTGTGAAGCACTGGGGGGGTCAAAGTGCTCACCACACATCTAGATAAGTTCCTTAGGGGGTCTAGTTTCCAAAATGGGGTCATTTGTGGGGGGTTTCCACTGTTTTGGTACATCAGGAGTTTTCCAAACGCGACATGGTGTCCGATCTCAATTCCAGCCAAAAACGTCAAATGGCGCTGCTTCCCTTCCGAGCTCTGCCATGCGCCCAAATAGTGGTTTACCCCCACATGTGGGGTATCAGCGTACTCAGGACAAATTGCACAATAACTTTTAGGGTCCTGTTACCCTTGGAAAAATAAGAATTGAGGGTGAAAAGATCATTTTTGTGGAAAAAATATGATTTTTTAATTGTATGGCTTTATGTTATAAACTTCTGTGAAGCCCATGGGGGTTCAAAGTTCTCACCACACATCTAGATAAGTTCCTTAGGGGTCTAGTTTCCAAAATGATGTCATTTGTGGGGGTTTCCACTGTTTTGGTACATCAGGGGTTTTCCAAACGCAACATGGTGTCCGATCTCAATTCCAGCCAAAAACGTCAAATGGCACTGCTTCCCTTCCGAGCTCTGCCATGCGCCCAAATAGTGGTTTAACCCATGTGGGGTATCAGCGTACTCAGGACAAATTGCACAATAACTTTTAGGGTCCTGTTACCCTTGGGAAAATAAAAATTGGGGTGAAAATATCATTTTTGTGGAAAAAATATGATTTTTTAATTGTACCGCTGTACGTTATAAACTTCTGTAAAGCCCTTGTGGGTTCAAAGTTCTCACCACATATCTAGATAAGTTCCTTGGGGGGTCTAGTTTCCAAAATGGGGTCACTTGTAGGGGGTTTCCACTGTTTAGGTACATCAGGGACTCTCCAAACGTGACATGGCGTCCGATCTGAATTCCAGCCAATTTTGCATTGAAAAAGTCAAACGGCGCTCCTTCCATTCTGAGCTCTGCCATGCGCCGAAACAGTCGTTCCCCCCCACAAATCAGGTATCAGCGTACTCAGGACAAATTGCACAATAACTTTTGCAGTCCAATTTCTCCTGTTACCCTTGGTAAAATAAAAAAAATTGAACCTGAAGTATTTTTTTTGTGAAAAAAAGTTAGATGTTCATTTCTTTTTAAATATTCAAAAAAATTCCTGTGACGCACCTAATGGGTTAATAAACTTCTTGAATGTGGTTTTGAGCACCTTAAGGGGTTCAGTTTTTAGAATGGTGTCACTTTTGGGTATTTTCTATCATATAGACCCCTCAAAGTGGCTTCAAATGTGATGTGGTCCTAAAAATAAAATGGTGTTGTAAAAATGAGAAATCGCTGGTCAACTTTTAACCCTTATAACTTCCTAACAAAAAAAAATTTTGGTTCCAAAATTGTGCTGATGTAAAGTAAACATGTGGGAAATGTTACTTATCAAGTTTTTTGTGTGCTGTATCTCTGTGATTTAAGGGCATAAAAATTCAAAGTTGGAAAATTGTGAAATTTTCAAAATTTTTGCCAAATTTCCATTTTTTTCACAAATAAACGCAAGTTATTTGAATGAAATTTTACCACTAACATGAAGTACAATATGTCACGAGAAAACAATGTCAGAATCACCAGGATCCATGAAAGCATTCCAGAGTTATGACCTCATAAAGGTACAGTGGTCAGAATTGTAAAAATTGGCCCGGTCATGAACGTGCAAACCACCCTTGGGGGTGAAGGGGTTAATAGGGGTGCCCAAACTTTTACATATGACTGTAAAAATGGCAGCCCTCCATTGCTGCATCAAAATAATAAAAAAAATAATAACATAACATGTTATGATAAATACTTTTACAAAAAGAAAGTTGTAACAATTACCTTTTGTGGTTTTGGAAAACTATGCACCTTTTCACAGTCCTTTTATTGGAATTTTTCCAGCAAAATCGAGGCTGTTGGCAAGTATGCCACTACATTCTTTATAGCTGTATCCAATCTAGCGGGGTAGTATGCTGACAATTCAAGTGGTTGCCAAGCAACATCAATTTGCATTAAAATACAGAAAGAACTGGCAGAGGTTAAGACTTATGTTTTAAAGGAGATATCAAAATTTGACAAATTATCACTGTCCAAAGCATATGTTGTATGATAGACACTTATTATCCATGGACCTAGTGTAATATCTCAAACAGTTTCATAGAGAATGAAAATCTGAGTACACAGCTACCCCCGTAGACAATAAATAGAGTATTGTGCATGCGAGGTCATCACTGCATTCTACAGGGGCATTTCAGCACCTTGTTCTCTGGATCAGTGCAGGTCTCAGTGGTCAGACTTAAAATGACTGGCAAGTTATCTACTATCCTGTGGAAAGGAGACATCTTGTCACCTTAGGACAACCCTTTAAGGCTTCATTTAGAAGACCATGTTGTATCAGTGTTAAAGGGAACCTGTTAACATGAAAATGCAGTCCAGTCTACAGGTGCAATGTTGAAGAGCAGGGGGAGCTGGGTACATTGATATATAGTTTTGTGTGAAAAGAGTCAGTATAACTTATGATTTAATCTTTTAAGTCTCTTCTTTTTCTGAATGTTTCTGTCCAGTGGACTACAGCAACTCTCTACTGATTGATCTCCCTCTTACCAAACGTTCTCCTCCCCAATCTAGCCTGAGGGGCGGCAGCCAGGGTTGTATTTTTGCCCAGCCACTTCACCAATGCCTCCACCTTGTGCCAGTCATTGCACTGGTTGCCCATTTGTTACAGAATACAATACAAACTTATCTCTCTCACCCACAAAACTCTCAACACTTCTGTACCACTGTACATCATGTCTCTCATCTCTGTCTATCATAATACCAATGCCCCTCCATTCTGTAACTGATCTAAGACTAACATTCTCTTTAATCCAAACTTACCAATATGTCTCCAAGACATCTCACATGCAGAGCCAATTTTCTGGAATGCATTATCCCAGATTATCCAATTAATACCTAGCCCCCACATTTTTAAGTGAGCTTTTAAACAAATCTCTTTAGACACACCTATCACCTCACTTCACTAATCTAACTCTCTCCTGTTCCCTCTTTTTAAATTTTTCTCAAAATCTGGTCTTTCTTATTCATCTGTCTCCACATCCGCCATGCACCCAATAGCACTCGGTAATTGTAACGGATCATGCAGCTTTTTGAAATTCCCTATTAATTATAATGAAAGCTGGACCATACATGATAAGAACTTTTTGCCTGTTATGTGTCCCCCCTATCTCCTTATAGATTGTAAGTTTGCGAGTAGGACCCTCACTCCTCCTGTAACTGTTGAAATATGTGTAACTTTGTATTGTCTTTATTGTCTGTACATGTCCCCGCTTAATTGTAAAGTGCTCAGGAATATGTTGGTGCTATGGAAATAATATTATTATTATTTTTAAGGCCGCAGATAAGCACATAAGGTCTGATGCCTTACTATTTCTCAAACTGCACGGGTTTACAATTGGGAAGTACCACCCCTGGTCTTGAACCTCTTTTTACAACTCAACTGGTTCCCCATGGTGATCATCTAATGCCTGATGATGGGCATAAAATTAAATTTTGTTATTTTTCACCTTCTAACAAGTAATTACAGTGAACTCTATGTGGCGTGAACTTTGGTTGTGAGAAAAAAATAAATAGAATTACAAAAGAATTTTAGTGTGTACTAGTTTGCGCTTCCTCCATCTATTTATATAATCCAGTTTTTTAGGGAGCATAGTGGTCAGCTCATTCAATGATCACCCTATCTCTTTTCCAATGATTGACCCTCCTCACCTTTGAGAGTTTCCACTATCCATCAGTTTTATTCAAATGACTGGTCCTGTCATGGCTTTGCTGGGGTTCCAATTGGAATACATTGTATCAGGGATTCCGACCGACACCGTAATGTAGTGCCTGCCCGGAAGCGCTGCATTAATGTGAACCAAGCCTAACTTTGGCTTGTTATTGCTTCCTCACAGACTGCTGTCTACTGTGTATCGCCATCTTTTTACAAGCAATGCTACACTTCTAAAGTAAAGAATATGTTAAATGACATGCTGCGATATATTTGTCAATTTCGACTTTTGCTGTGCATTCAGCGAACTTTGTAGAATCTAATCCCTGAACTTTATGTGATACGGAGAAACAGTTGAGTTAAAATGTTATTTTCTCCCAAGTTGACATTGATATTTAAATCACATTAGTGATAGCTGGGTGAGCTCGAAAATAAACAGATTGCTGGCGGATTTTCAATAGTGCAAGAGATTTCTCTTTCTCAGTACACTCAGTGCCGGAGGTGATGACTTAGCTGTAAACCTGGGAGAGTGTTAAATACGATAATATTAAAAATGATACATTGAAGATGTATTTGCAAGTACAGAGGGAAGTAAATCCTATGTGAGATGCTGCCCCCGTCGTGACCTCGCTCCTCAATAGAATATATGAACAAATAGATTGACCGCATTAATTCCTACCACACTTTACCTTTTAACACATTCTACTTTTATACACACTGACACAGATAGCAATGAGGTCTCCATTATTTTTTCATCAAAGGAGTTTCCACCTCGAGCAATTAGTCAGTTTTTGCTGATGATTATTATTCTGAGCAGTGTGAACCGACAGCTCCTTTTATAATGAAAAAAAAAAGCTTGCAAAAAAAATATTCTGGTTTTAGCAAATCATGATCGTTTTCTTTTCTGTAGCAGGGAACTTATGTCACATTGTGCTGGCAGAGCTTTTTCCAAATGTATATTTGGAGAGTACCGGACTGACTTGCTTAACCAGTGCTCCTGACCCCTTCTTCCAGTACAGCAGTGGGTGGCCACTACTGGGAATAGATCACAACCATCAAAGCAGGGCAGACGCTTTCTATATAAAACGGACACTACCAATTAGATAATACAAACAGGAGATTTCGTTGTGCTGAATAGGATCCTGCTCATAAAGTTCTCTGCATTTAGTGGAAATTTAGGGAACTACAGGGGAAGATTGATTTTTTTCAGCTATGTTTAGATGTATCTCATGTTGCTGGACCTACGTAAACATTTTTACAATGTTGAGCTCTGTATATAAATAAATAAATTATATATATATATATTGTATAAATATACATACATACTGTATGTGTAATTATTTTTTAAGTCTATACTAGTGCACACACATGCTGGCTCTTTTCTTCTTTTTTTTCTTCTGCATTGAAGTTTCAGCATATTTGCGCCTGCCCATGTATTTCACTTTTAGGAGGTCTACGTCCTGACTACCTTTATATTTTACTGTTTAGCTCTTGGCACATATCTAGCAAATCACATTTCAAAAGGATGCATTGAAATTGAGGTAGAATTATGTGATTGACAGATGACTTCATATTCGAGTGGAGGGTTGCTTTTAAGGGGTGTCTTATGCTTCCCCCTTTGTCATGACTAATGGTCCCAGAGTGCTGGAGCAGTCGATTGGGACAAAAAGGAAAAGAAGAGAAGGGTGCTGAGCATGTCTTAAAGAAAGATCTGGACTGCCCAATGAGCGCCTGTGTCCTTATATGCATATCTGATCAAACTATGTTTTCTATGTAATTAGACCTCGCTTCACAGGCGCACACGTATATTTGCTAATGTATTTCACACTCCGATCAGATGTTGTAATTGATTACCGTAAATGGTAATAATGGCCCCGACAGACTCCCTTTAAGCAGCTCCGCCTTCAAAACCAAAAGCACAGATGTGACTAGGGGCATATTCTCAGCAACGTTCAACGTGCTCTCACTGTTAAGGCTTAGGCCGGGGTCACACTGGCGAGGAATACGGCCGAGTGAGAGGCGCTAAAAGCACGCATTAGACACGGACAAATGATTCTCTATGGGGTCCCTCGCACCAGCCGTATATTTCTCATCCGTATTCTACGCTCCGTGCCAATCGCAGCATGCTGCGATTGTCAGCGTACTACGGCTGTAGTACGCCAATGCAAGTCTATGGGTGCGCAAAAAATACGGATTACACACGGACCACACATGTGACTTGCGAGAAATACACACTCGGTGTCTTTTAGCAAAGCCGGCAATTCAGTGCGCTATACAGTAAACTCACACTGACAGTTTTAATAAAGAAACGAAAGAATAGATATATACACATAGAATACACATATATATATATATATATATATATATGCATTCTATGTGTCTATATCTATTCTTTGGTTTCTGTTAGAAACCCTGTCATAGGGCTCCATTATATGTCCATTTTGCAAGCCTGCGAGAAAATCTCACCATACGGATTACATACGGATGCTTACATGCGCAAAATACGCGACCACACCTTGCTTACGGATGACATACGGAGCACTGTTTAGGGGCCATTCATCCGTATTACGCATGTAAAATACTGACCGTATTTTGCGTCGGTTAGTGTGACCCCGGCCTTATATATAATTACTGTGGAACTCGCTCTAAAAAAAAAAAAAATATTCCTGATAATATACCAAAACAATAAATTACTAGTGTAAGGTTAGTGCGGTGAAGACATCTCCGGTAAGTGCATTCCTCTTAGGGTATGTGCACACGTTGCGGACTAGCCTGCGGATTTTTCTGCAGAGAATCCGTGTCTCTTGGCAGAAAATGCAGGGTAAAACGCATGCTGTTTTCCTGCGGATTCCTTGCGGTTTTCCAGCGGAATTGATGCGGATTCTAGTGCGTTTTGGCTGTGCGGATTTGTTCAAAACTTTGTCCTTTGTGGAGAGAGAGAGAGAATGGAAACCGCAGCAGCGGATCCGCAAAAACAATTGACATGCTGCGGAAAATAGTTTGGTTTTCCATAGGTTTACATGTACTGTAAACCGCATGGGAAACTGCTGCGGATCCGCAGGGCCAAATCCGCTGCGGATCCGCAGCCAAATCCGGAACGTGTGCACATACCCTAAAGGTCCTTGAAACGTATGCTACAATGTATATTAGTAAGTTAATTGTAAGTGCTCTTCACACTGCAATTGTCATCAGCTTTGTTTTTTTCCATTCCGCCCTCCCTGTAGATCTAGGGACATGCAATGCATGTGACTGTTCACATTAGTGTTTTCTTAGCAGCATATGTCATCTCCAGCAAGAGTATCAGCCACCAAGATACGACGTACTAAAGTGAATAGAGCCTTAAGATGACTTTCTCATTTCCTGACATATGGTGTGTTATGGAAAGTGGACAATGCTCTTGCATTTATCATAGACATGTGTAAACTATACCATCAGAGAGTGTAATATTTCTAGGTAAGCTGCTCAGAGCAGTTTGAACACTTAGAAGGGGAGCGCCACCTCTGGAGGAAAAATGAATATACCCGTTACATTTTCCATTAGCATTTTTCATATGCCTCGTTTGTGCTTACATACATTGATCAATAGACAAAATCCACTTTCCCCAATACAGAAGTGCAGTTCTCGAACTGGTCCTTATGCTGCAGAAAGCAATTTGCTGTTGTTTTACATACTTAACCTACAAAAGACAAAATGAAAAAAACCTTGTCTGCCCTTATTCACACAGACGTCAACTTTGACACATGATAAGGTTATTAATACTAGTCAGTGTAGGACCGCCCCGACCACAGAGTCACCTTGTCGATGGTGGGACGGCTTTTATGCTATGTTTGATCAAATACAGTATTACTAAGAATTGTGTATGATATAAAAAGGAACTTTTGCTTTTTACTTATTTAATTATAGCAGGGTTTTTTTCATTTTGTCTTTTGTAGGTTTTGTATGCTTTTTGGCCATGTGAACATGCATTTATATGCTGCATGTGTACCAACTCAAACCAAGCTCAATTTTTGTGCTTTCTCTTTGTATTTTTGCATTCTGTGTAAGCTGGGGTGTGGCCTCCCTCTCCTGAGCTGGAAATTGTATTTAAAGGCTTCCCCTGACGGGTGTCCTAGTGGTTGGGACCCGGTCCTTGTCTGCCCTTATTCACACAGTTGTCAACTTTGACACATGATAAGGTTATTAATACTAGACAGTGTAGGACTGCCCCGACCACAGAGTCGCCTTGTCGATGGTGGGACGGCTTTTTTGCTATGTTTGATCAAATACAGTATTACTAAGAACTCTGTATGATATAAAAAGGAACTTTTGCTTTTTACTTATTTAATTATAGCAGGGTTTTTCTCATTTTGTCTTTTGTAGGTTTTGTATGCTTTTTGGCCATGTGAACATGCATTTATATGCTGCATGTGTACCAACTCAAACCAAGCTCAATTTTTGTGTTTTACATACTTGTACATGTACTTTTCTGCTATTCTGGCAAATACATCCCAACTATTTTATAAAGTAAAAACTGGGCACACGATAATGGCTCACCAAGACAGATAACAACAGCTCTACTGTCCTCTTATGTGAAGCTATGCAGATTTAATTTCAAGGTGTGCTAGTTACTCTAGGACGTTTCTGCTGCTCAGTTACAAAAGCCAGCTCACATTTAAGCTGGTCTCGATCTCGGAAAATTAAGCCAAAACCATGTCGGGGTCATGAGCAGCTGGTTTCCTTTCTGGCATCAGTTTTCTAATTTCTGCCCTTGTTTAGCTGATAGGTGGCAGGGATAGAGGGATTTGAGCCAGCAAAGTTCCACTTGGCAGTAGGCACTGAAAATCATATGCCAAGAGCAAAGGGTGTTAGGCCATCAGAAAGGAGACAATGCAGCAGCTGTGAATGAAGATCTGAACTGCAGACAGGGGCTTTTCTGATTTAATTACTTAGTCAGACTACAACTCCACCAATACCAATGCAGTCTACTTACTGGTTTTTACTTCTGCCTCATGGAGAATTAAGATATAAGATTTTCCGAAACAAGATAAAAAATGCACACACATCCATTATGATGACAAATAACTTTTTAGTTTGTTGGCAGGACAAATTGCACTAATTGACAACTGTTAGGGTTATAAATGATTATACAACCATGGTAATTTTTTGTCTTCAAAGAAAAGTGTCAAGTGTTTATGGGCTGTGTCCAGTTACTTAGAGGGGCTATCCACTACTGAGCAACTCTACTGTAAAAAATTCAGTACACAAACTAAAATAAAAGCAGTGTATACTCACCTCTTGTAGCAGCACAATTCCAGAAATGTCGGCGGCACTGTACAGGCTTCAGCTCATCAATGTTCCATCAGGGCAGATGTCCATTCTGAGGTGATAGTAGAGGCTACACATGACAAGTGGTTGCTCATTGGCTGCAGCACAACACGAAAAGTTATTTCAGTCTCCAGGAGCAGCGACGCCAACATTGCAGGAACACTGCCACCATTTCTACACTGTTTTTAGGTAGCTCCTGAAGTGATTAAGCTAGGGTGGTCCAGTAGTGGGCAACCTCTTTAGAGAAGCTGTAGCCTATTTAATAGTTTTGATTTTTCTGGTTAAAAGAGTCACAGTCATGTTATTCTGATCACATACAGCCCCGCTAAGGTACTGTGTGCTGTGTACTGCATAGAGGGCAACAACAGGTTCCTTAGATAAAATGAGACAAGAGCCAATACTTAAAAGATCATGAGTGCTAAAGTTGTCAAATGTGTCACAGCTCTCATAGTGCATGCCATGTGCTAAATTGTTCATTTCCTTTATGCAAGACCACTACCTCCCCAGCTATGCTATGAGCCAGATCACTCCTTCAACAACAATCTTTGGTGCCATAACAATCCTTCATCAGCTTGGCCATTATCTAGTCTATTAATTCTTCATGCGTCTTGATGTTCTGAAGCTTACATATGCCTTTACTCATATAGTATATTGCCTAAAAGCACAGCATTAGTATACCCTCAAACACATAGGTCAAACTCTGGTCCACAGGCCAAATCTGGCACACAGTTTGAGTACATTTGGCCCGCGACACCCGGCAGATCTCCGAGTACATTTGGCCCGCAATGCTGGGTGGGTCCCTCATGCGGTATCATACTCTCACCCATCATCACACTTTCAACTATATTGGCATCATAGATGCCAATACAGTTGAAAGCAATGATGGAGAGGAAGCGTCAGATGACGCTGCCTCTCCCATCATATCCCCTCTGCGTCTAACGTCTCAGTGCAGCGGGCTTGATGACATCATTACAACGCACCCGCTGCACCGAGATGTGCAGAAAATTTGAAGACACCATGAAGAGACTGGAGCAGTGGGGGGACAGGCAGAGGTACTTTTTTATGTGGGCCTATTATACTGTATGGAGCATTATGTGGGACCATTATACTGCATGGAGCACTATGTGGGGCCATTATACTGTATGGAGCACTATGTAGGCCTATTAAACTGTTTGGAGCACCATGTGTGCTTATTATACTGTTTGCAGCACTATGTAAGCCCATTATACTGTATGGAGCACTATGTGGGAAACATTATATTGTATGGGGCACTATGTGGGACCATTATACTGTATGAAGGACTATGTGGGGCCAGTATACTGTACGGAACACTATATGAGCTGTTATACTGTGTGGAGCACTATGTGGGGACCTTATACTATATGGAGCACTATGTGGGGCCGTTATTCTGTATAGAGCACTATGTAGGGCCATTATACTGTATGGAACACTATGTGGGGCCATTTTACTGTATGAAGCACTTTTTGTGGTGCCATCATACTGTATGAAACACTTTTTTTGGCCATTATATTGTATGGAGCAGTATGTGGGGCCAATTATATTGTATTGAGCACTATATGGGCCCATTATACTGTATGGAGGACTATGTAGGGCTTGTTATACTATATAGAGCACTTTTTGTGGCCATTATAATATATGAAGCACTATGTGGGGCCTTTATACTGTATGGTAGGCAATGCAGGGCCCTGTTATACTATATGGAGGACTATGTGGGGCCCATTATACTGTATGGAACATTTTTTGTGGTCATTATACTGTAATAAGGACTAGAGTTGAGCGACTTTGGTCGGATCGGGTTTCATGAAACAAAATTTGAGTCGGATGAAACTGGTTGGACTAGGACAAAAAAAGTCGGCGTTTCGTCCGAAACCCGACCCCAGTGCAAGTCAATGGGGAATAAAAGTCGGCATTGAGTGGATGAATGTCATCCGCTCAATGCCGACTTTTACTTCCCATTGACTCAAATTTTCTTTCATGAAACCCGATCCGACCAAAGTCGCTCAACTCTAATAAGGACTGTGGGGGATTTCAGTTGGAGAATCATACAGTGATGGGGTCACCATTCTTTGTTGGGGGGAGTGAGGGATGGGGTACAGTAGGGTCACCATACCATGACATGGAGGGTACTGTGGAGGAAATAACTGTGGACGTATCATACTGGGTTTGGGGGCACTTTTGTTTGCATCATACATTATTATCAGTATTATTCAAGGTTTTTTATTTTTTGTTATTATATATTTAAATTAGGTCATTGGGCCATATGCCTTTTAATGCTCTTATATAATATATTATATTATTGCAATAATTTATTCTAAGATCTATTAATAAAAATGTACTTTGTTTGTGGTACAACCCCTTTAAGTTAATTTATTCTAAGATCTATTAATCAAAATGTACTTTGTTCGTAGTACAACCCCTTTAAGTTCATTGTTATATTTGATAAGGAACACTTCCTCACTTATAGACATTTTTAAAATAAATACTGTATCAATGTTGGCCCGCGACTTTGTCCAAGCTTTTAATTTTGTCCCTCTGTGTATTTGAGCTTGACATTCCTGCCCTAGAAACAGAGTGTAATCCTGTTGGCTTCGGGTACATGTTCTACATTCCTCACCAGCTCCATGCACTAGACAACTGTTTCACCAGCTCTGTCATGTGCCATGCTTATCTTACCAGGTCCTGCTATATGAAAAATAAATGTTTCACCCACTATTCTATGTGTCAAATATTTTGAAATATATAAAGTGCTCTCAGTGAGAGAAACAAAATAGGAATCTTGTGGGTATGATACCTTTTAATGGCTAACAAATAATAGTGAATGTTATTACAAAACAAGCTTTCGGGACTGCTTATGTCCCTTCATCAGGCTGAAGGGACATAAGCAGTCCCGAAAGCTTGCTTTGTAACAACATTCACTATTATTTGTTAGCCATTAAAAGGTATCATACCCACAAGATTCCTATTTTGTTTCTCTCACTGAGAGCACTTTATATATTTTTTTCTACTGGCTAACACGGTACCAAACCCAAATATTTTGAAATATCATATCTATCCATTACCAGCTTTGCCATGTGCCAGACTATTCCTTCACTTTACCTGCTCCACCATGCGTCAGACTGCTTTTCACAATCTTTACTTATGTGCCAAACCTACTACTACTTTCCCATGTGTTACACTGCATTTCTACAAGCTTTCCCATGGGCAAGTCTACCATTTCTCTAGCTCTGCCATTTGCTACTTTACTCCTTCACCAATTTTTTGTGCCAGATAACACTCTTCCCAGCTCTAAGGTGCCAGAAAATACCAGAAACATTTTTTCATGGGGAAGATCAACAACTCTTATATATGTAAGAATAATTATTTTCAAAGTCTCTTATAGGACAGGCCATTCTTTCCCTAGCTTTCCTACAATTTGCGCCCATTTGCTCCTCTCAGTGATTTTTCTATATGGCAGCATCTTCTCTTTTCTTGTCACTGTGTACTTTGAGATCTATATTAGACAGTGGCAATCTAATTTTAAGAAAAATGTGATGTGGCTTGGTATTTCGTTCCAAAGGCGACTTGTGCACAAATACAAGCCAAAACATAACATGATTCATGAAATCTGAACAGTATGATACAAAATTTGCAAGACTCCAAGGTCAACCCAGTAGAAAGATGACTTGTTACTCTTACCACAAGAGTCAAGTCGGACAACAAACAAACCCAATGGAGTTACAGTGAGAAAGGTAGCCCATAAAGGTATTATCATTATCATATGTTCACTGGGCAACCTAATATTCCCACACAAAGTCCATTACATAGCTGATAATATACCTGCATCAGTTCTAGGAAAAAAAAATGCAGGAAGAGGTAATGAAGATGGAATGGGAAAGCCTGTCCTGAATTTCCCAAAGAGCCCGACAAGTCCTCCATCACACGCTCAGTCTCCTTCCCCTAATGAAGCCTTGTGTATGCATTAATAAATTGTTAATTTAGTATGGTCACCGTCTATTATTGTAACTAATGACAAAAAGTGCTGTGCCTTCTAAATGGTGGTAATTGTGTGACCATATAATATAAAGAGTTAGGACATAAAAATCTGTCCTGTCACACATCAAACAAACCTGGCACAAGAGTGCCCACACGGACTTCATCTACAGCCACTGACTTGGCATGCGAGAAAGGGACAGATATCTACGCTGGCTTTAAAGACAGACACTTTTTATAATCACCCCACAATCTGCTAAGTGAAAACATATGGACAGGCTTACGGAGGGCCTGCCAGGGGTCTTTTTAGAATATAAAACAGGTGCTTTTGCTTTGTGCCACATAAGACCACATTTACCCCTGTGTCTAAAGGTTACAGGACTAATAGCTGCCTTGTGGCAATCAGGCAAACTTCAGGCACTAGCCAGGGTACAACATCTGGGACGTATTTGCATACCTGCTATATATGCTTCAAGTCCAATTAAAGAGAGGCTTTGGCACATTTATTAATCTTTTTCACTTTTATCCCATTCATCAGTCATCTGACCTCCTCATTTTACAATTCCACCACATGAGCAAACAGAAAATGTAATAAAGCTCTCGCTTACAAGAACTTTTATTTTTTTCCAAAGTCTGATAGAATTGTGCTAAACAGGAAAGCAGCACCAACGTACTCGAACATTACAATAGGAGATTACTGCCCTGATAAAGACACTGGCAAAACCATGAAAAGTAAGTGAGCTATAAAAAATACTATTATTTACCACAAGTTGTAACATGTTGGAAGTTATTAAGGGGCTGTGGTGGTCCCGCAGTCATTATTAGCACCAGGGCTAGTTCAGACGAGCGTATGATCGGTCCGTGTGCTGTTTGTATGCACAACTGATAGCATATAGACCAAGGCAAGTCAATGTGGCAGGTCATATGATCGATTTTACATATGGACCATCTGTGTCTAAAAAAAAGTCAGCATGCACTGCTTTGTTTATATTTCAGATTATACTCACCCATTATAAGTCAATGGGTGAGTATAAAACGGTTTACATCTCTAAGTCATGTGTTTTTCACAGATACATTCCAAATATTAAAGGCACTGTCCACTACTAGGACAACCCTTCTGGATCAGAATATTTGCCACTTATGCTCACCTTCTGTGTCGGTGCCGCTCCAGCGGTTTCAGCACTCACATTCCTGGAGCTCACATTGGGTTGCGACATTAGGTTGCCCAATCAGCACCGGTGTCATTGTCTCCGCCTTTAGATGTATAAGTAATCAGGAGGAAGAGAGAGCTGTGGATGGTCACTCACTTCCCCCTGATTACTTGTACATCCGACGGGACAGTGACGTCGGCGCTGACTGGGCACAGGGATCATGTGACGTAACCACCTCACATGAGCCCCAGGAACACGAGTGCCGACACTGCTGGAACGTTCAATGTGTCAATTTCTCTTGTGGGTACGCTAGGTTTCATATGAAGACATTCCCCATAGACTTGCATTAGATGCGGAAAATATGCAGGTAAAAAACGTACATCCGCAAAGGATGCACAAAAAAATGTAAGTAAACCGCATATGACATATCAATAAAGTTTTGTCAAATACCAGGAAGTATCCAAAACAAAGCAGCTTTATTTAAAATATGACAAGAGACAAAAAAACACAGCGTCAAAAATGTGAAAAAAATACAAGTGAAAAAACCAACTTAAAAAACATTAATTTACATAATAGGCGCAGAAAACCTGCAACATCAGAAACTCACCAAAGGTCATCGTGGGAACGTGGCCTTAGGGATTGTGAACTGTCAGCCATTTGGCGTAATCTATAGAAATCGGGGATAATGTACGGGGTACACAGTATATCATTTTATTAACTCTTTATGCAGCCGAATGCAGGGTACAGTCCGTGAACTCCGACTTCAGATACTTTTTTCATGTGAGATGAACATTTCAGATGCCAGATGTTCCTGACATGCAGGAACACAGTGCTTATGTGCTGAGAACATCTGCACGGAGCAGATCCCTGTCACATAAGAGTGGATATGCTCTGCAAGCTCTGGATATGCTCTGCATCTGCGGCTCATGGAGTGTATCAGCTATAATGCTTCACAAATTCATCGTCTTCACCTTCTGCCGTATAGAAACTTCCTGGTTGTGTGAGCGCTGTCAGTATCCTATGTGCTGGAAACACCTGTCAGCAACGGCCTGTAGGGAAATCATTACTTCCATCTGATTAAGAACTGTCTGCAATGATTAAAGCAGCACAGCAGCATAGCATATAAAAGGCCCCGATTCATCATTCAGGGGTATTTTTGTCATTGTTTTGTCTTGTCTGTCCTTTTAACTCACTCATAAGATACCATACAAAAAAAAGAAAAAAAAGGTAACAAAGAAAAAAGACACAAATTTAATAAGGAGGCACCAATAATAAAAAGTCACAGTGAGGACTCGACCACATAGCCGTATATTCTCTTATATATGAGATTTGGATCGATTATGCTAATGACGCGCAGTTTAAACTCTGATCAGAGTTTGATCTGCATGTCAGCCAAGTGGGATCTGATTCTCATGGGTGAGAGAATGCAGCACACTGTCAGGGGAAGATAGAGAACAAAATGTCTCCATCTTCTCCATTCTGTCCAGTGGCACCACTGGTCAAAATTACTGTTATTGTGAACAGTTAGACAAACTGAAGACAAGAAATGACACATTTCCTTTGTATTTTAAGCAAAAAAAATGCATATATTTTCAGCTTTTACATTTTAAAAATGACAAAAAGGAAAATGGGACACCCTGCATGGTTAGTAATTAGTAGTACCCCCTTTTGAAAGTATCAGCTTGTAAACGCTTTTTGTAGCTGGACAAGAGTCTTTCCGTTCTTGTTTGAGGGACTTTCTTCCATTCTACCTTTGAAAATTCTTCCAGTTCTGTGAGATTCCTGGGTTGTCTTGCATCCTCTGCTATTTTGAGGTGTAGGCACAGATTTTCAATGATGTTCAGATCAGGGGACTGTGAGGGCCTTTGTAAAACCTTCCGCTTTTGCCTTTTGAGGTAGTTCATTGTGGATTTTGAAGTGTGTTGATCAATATTCATTTGCAAAAGCCATCCTATTTTCAACTTCAGCTTTTTTACAGATGGCGTTTTGTTTGCATCAAGAATTTGTTGAAATTTTGTTGAATCCATTCTTCCCTCTACCCGTGAAATGTTCTCCGTGCCATTCACTGAAGCACAACCTAAAGCATGATCCAACTCTATGCTTAAAGGTTGGCAAGATGTTCTATTCCTGAAATTCTGTGCCCTTTTTTTTCTCCTCAAATACCTTTGATCATTGTGGCCAAAGAGTTCTATTTTAACCCCATGAGTCCACAAAACTTGTTTTCAAAATGCATCATGTTTGTGTAGATGTTCTTTTGCATGCTGAATTTTATGGTGAGCAAGCAGGAAAGGTTTTCTTCTGATGACTTCCATTGAGGCTATATTTGTGCAGCTGTCTCTGAACAGTAGAACAATGTATCACAACTTCAGAGTCTGTTAAATATTTCTGAAGGTCTTTTGGAGTCAAGCAGAGATTCTGTTTTGCCTTTCTAGCAATGCTATGAGCAGCTCTTGCTGAAATTTTGTTTGGTCTACCAGACCTTATCTTGACCTCTACTGTTCCTGATAACTCCCATTTCTTAATTACATTTGGAACTGAGGAAAGGGTAACTTGAAAATGCTTTGATATCTTCTTATAGCTTTCTCCTGCTTTGTTGACCTTCACCATTTTCATCTTCAGAGTGCTAGGCAGCGGCTTAGAAGAACCCCTGACTGCTGTTTTTTGGCACAAGGTTAGAGAAGGCTGAGTTTTTATAAAGCTGAGAAATTTGCATCACCTGGCATTTCGTAATCATGATAGTGAGCAATCCATAAGCCTAACAGACTAAATATTGTCTGAAACCTTGGTCAAAGTTATCTGAGCACACAAGTCACCAAGGGTGCCCAAACTTTCGAATCTGCCCATTTTCCTTTTTGTAATTTTTAAAATGTAAAAAATTACAATTTTTTTGGTCTAAAATAGAAAGGAAATGTGACATCTTTAATTTTAGGCTTTTTATAGATCATTTCATATTCAACATGCTTAACTGTTCACAATAATAGTATTTTTGACCAGGGGTACCCAAACTTTTAAATGCCACTGTAAACATTTTTTTATGGTGAGCAACCATATATCATTTATGAGTCTCACTATACAGTAATTTTTCCTAAGGTAACAAAGTAAGGTCTTGAGAATCCTATTATGGTGCAGGCCATAAAACACTGGTTATTTTATGTTTTATGATGAAGCAGAATCTGCTCCAACTTTTATAAATGGTTGATGATGGCTGAAGGACTGAATCCTCGTGTCCCCTTACCCTTAGGGCAGTTTCACACGTCCAGATAATTCCGGTACCGGAAAAATCGGTACCGGAGCTATCCGTGTCCGTGTGTCCGTGTGCATACGTAGGCCATCCATGTGACATCCGCGTGCTATCCGTATGTCTGTGTGTACCATCTGTGTGCTGTCCGTGTGTCCGTGTCTGTGTATTTGAAAAATTAGTTTCAATGTTAACCCTTTGACTTTTAAAAATGCACACGGATCGGACACTGACAGCACACGGACAGCATCCGTGTGCGGTACATGTTTACACGGACCCATTGACTTGTATGGGTCCGTGTGATCCGTGCTGTTGCACAAAAACGGACATGTCAGCGTGTTTTGCACACGGACACACGGTCCGTGAAAACACGCTGACACCTGCATAGACACATTCATTAGAATGTGTCTATGTGTGTCAGTGTCTCCGGTACGTGAGAAAACTGTCACTACACGTACCGGAGACACTGACGTGTGAAACTGCCCTTACACAGTATGAAATAGCAGATGTTCTTCCACGTAAAATGATTGATGTGTTTGCTGAGTAATTTGTGGTATTTGAAGGGAAAATAGAAAATATTTTAACACATTTTAGCATCTGTAGCAATTTCTGTACTTTTTTGTATAATATTAATACTGTTTGATTTTTGAGTGATTTAAAAAAGTAACATATGATACAATCGGTATTGAACTGTTTTCATCAAATTTATGGCATATATTTTCTATCCTGCAGTATGGTTGCTAATATTCTGTAGTAGCATACCTGGATATTTTAGCTGAAAGCGATGTTGCAGTGTAAAAAAAAATATCACTTATCCACCAATTTTATATTTATGGCTCATGCATAAGGCTATGTTCCTACAGTGAGCTTTTGGTGTGTTTTTGACACCGCATGTTTTTGCTCGCAAGCTTACAATCTATAAGGAAATAGGGGATACAATAGCTGGAATATGCTTGCTATGTACAGCGCAGCCATCATTATAATAAAAAAGGGTTTTCATATTAAGCTGCATGATCTAGTCATCATCCAGTATCTGTCTAAGGCTATGTGCACACGGTGCGGATCCTCCCGCGGATTTTTCCGCGCGGATTTTACTAAATCCGCAGGTCAAATGACCTGCATTTTTCCTGCGGATTTAGTACATTTGCACTGCGGTTTTTTTGTACATAGCCAATAATGGTACTGTTCATCACCTGCAGTTCTGCTGCGGATCCGCAGGGCCAAATCCGCACCGTGTGCACAGAGCCTTAGCGCAGTTACCATGTGCTATTGGGTGCATGGAGGATGTGGTGACAGATGAATAGGCAAGAGCAGATTATGATTAACATTTAGGAGGTAACAGGGGAGAGATAGGTTAGTCAGTTGAGGTGATAGGCCTATCTAAACAGATGAGTTTTCAAAGAACGTTTAGAAAAATGGGGGCTAGGTATTACTCGAATTGTCTGGGGAAGTGCATTTAATAGAACCTGCGTAGCTTGAGAGGAGTCTTGGAGACAGATGTGCAAGTTTCGGATTATAGAGGATGTTAGTCTTAGATCAGTTGCAGAATGGAAAGCACAGGAAGAGTGATAAATCTTGAACCAAAAAACAGCAGCCATGGAATCTTCTAAGCAGCTTCCTAGCACTCTGAAAATAAAAAATTATGGAGGTCCACAAACCAGGAGAAGGCTATAAGAAGACAGCAAATCATTTTCAAGTTGACATTTCCTCAGTTGTAATTAAGAAATGCCAGTTAACAACAATAGTGGAGGTCAAGATAAGGTCTCAAAGACCAAGCAAAATTTCAGTGAGAGCTGCTCATAGGATTGCTAGAGAGGCAAGTCAAAACCCATTCTTGATTGCAAAATACCTTCAGAAAGATTTAGCAGACTCTGGATTTGTGGTACATTGTTCTACTGTTCAGAGACACCTGGACAAATATGGCCATCATGGCAGAGTCATTAGAAGAAAACATCTCCTGCATCCTCACCATATAATTTAGCATCAGAAGTATGCAAAAGAACATCTAAACAAGCTTGATGCATTTTGGAAACAAGCCCTGTGGACCAGTGAGTTTAAAATAGAATTCTATGGGCACAATGATCAAAGTTAAATGTGTAGAGAAAAAAGACCACAAAATTTCAATAAAAGAACATCTCGCCAACCATTAAGCATGGGGGTGGATCATGTTTTTGGGGCTGTGTTGCAGCCAATGGAACAGGGAACATTTCATGAGTAGAGGGAAGAATGGATTCAATGATAAAAAGGAAAATGGACCAATGCAAAAGTGTGAGTACCATGGCCACACAGCGTCATCAGGTCTATATGAGACCTGCCGCCGCCCTGCTCGTCACATTCACCTCCGGAATAAGACAGTGTGGGGAGATTTGCTGCCGAGATAGGGTCAGATTTAGGGGTTTATAAGTTAGTGTGGGTATACCATAATAGAATACACAAATCCAGCTTAATCAACAGTTCTTCTAAGGACTAATTACGGGGTATATAGATTGCAGTGCTAGGTAGGCAGAGAGTGTCTGTGGGTATATATATATCAGTAGCAGGCAGGCATTTTATGTGGCATACTTCATTGCATACATCAAGAGGGTCCATTCCATTACTGCGACTTCTGCTGCCTATTACATATATTGACCGTATATACATAGCCCCAGGTATCATTGGGCAGGGATTTTTTTTGCATCTTAATCCTGATTATTTTATTCCAAAGCAATCCAGAGCCCCCTTTTTCTCCATTTGTTTGTTGACACTGCAGAATACAGCCAGATCCTTTTCATAGTACAGCGTGAAAATCCATCTTTTTTTTGCCCATCCCAGCCATCACATCTAAGTGTGCAGAAAATTCTTCCATTTTTGTGATACTGTAAAAAATTTTTGGAGTGTGTTATATAATTTCTTGACACCATTTTGCTGCCAAAAAAAATATTTATCTACCAAAAAAAATTTAGCTATAGGGCAGATATTTTACACTGGGCTTTGTCCGCCACACGGATCACATATCATTGTGCTCAAAATTGTGCCATTTCGGGCCTCCATAGAATTTTTTTGTTGTGTCTTAGCCTACTTATTGACACAATTTAGCTGGGAAAAAAAATAAAAAATATAGGTCAGATATTTGACAGTGGGAATCTCCGTCAGATGCCTCATCTATCTGTGGTCTACAAATTGTGGCATTTGAGACCTCCATTCAACTGTTTTTGCTGTTTTGACCCTAGTTCTACACACTATTTTGCGGTAAAAACAAAAAATACAGGCCACACATTGAACAGTGTGGTATCTGCGTCAGACTCCTCATCTATCTGTGGGCAACAAATTGTGGCATTTGAGACCTCCATTCAACTGTTTTGGCTTTCTGTTACCCCAGTTCTATACACTATTTTGCACTAAAAAAACAAAAAATACAGGCCACATATTGAACAGTGTGATATCTCCGTAAGACGCCTCATCTATCTGTGGTCTACAAATTGTAGCATTTGAGGCCTCCATTCAACTGTTTTTTCTGTCTTGACCTTAGTTCTATACACTATTTTGAGAAAAAAACAAAAAATACAGGCCACATACTGAACAGTGTGGTATCTCCAAAAGATGCCTCATCTTTCTGTGGGCTACAAATTGTGGCATTTTAGGACCCCATTCAATTGTTTTTGCTGTCTGTGACCCTAGTTCTATACACTATTTTGCAGTAAAAACAAAAAATACAGGCCACATATTGAACAGTGTGGTATCTCCATCAGATGCCTCATTTATCTCTGAGGTACAAATTGTGGAATTTCAGGCCTCCATTCAACTGTTTTTGCTGTATTTTACCCTAGATATTAACACCAGTTTGCTAAAAACAAAAAATTTACCTACAGTCCAGATATTTTATACTGTAGTTTTCCCACACACGGATCACATATAAGTTCGTTCCAATTCAGCCATTTGTAGTGAACGTGGAAAATATTGTAGTCCATTTAAAATGGGCAAGGCACGTGGCAAGGGACGGGGAAGTGGACGTGATAGTGCATGCAGAGCCACATGTTCTCGCCCGACCTTCCTGCCCGAATTACTAGGGGACTTTTATCCTAAGTCATTACAAAACTCATTAAAGGGTTGACTGTGAGTTCTAGGATCACTACTACCAACAGGTGGCACTATAGAGTTCAAGTCCTCTTCCTCTCTGAAGGGGCAATTTGCATAGGGGACCGCAGAACACCACTATTGAACCCAGAGCAGTGTCAAAAGGTTGTTGGTTGGATAGCGGATAATGCTTCCAGTCACTTTGCCATCACCACCAGCACTCTGTCTTCCACACGGTCATGTCTGAGTAGCCATGAGTCTGCATCGCATATTCATCACCCTGATCCTCGTTCCTCCCACCATGCCGAGTGCCCGGAGACAACTGATACCACACTTGGACACTCCGAAGAGCTGTTCACGTTTCCATTTATAGATTCGGGCCGCTTGCCCGGTCCACTTGAAGTGGGGCAAGATGACATCGCGTGTAGCGATGCCCAAAATATTTGAGCAGCCACGGTCACATGAAGGCGACGGCGGGAATGTGTCACAAGAGGTGGACGAAGATGAGACACAATTGCCAGAAAGTCAGGAGGAGGACCAGGGTGTGGAAGTGGAAGACGAGGTGGTGGATGATATAGTAACTTACCCAACTTGGCAGGAGAACATGCAGTGCGATGACAGCAGCACACAGGGAGAGGGAGGCATAGCACCCCAACAGGCAGGAAGAAGCAGTGTGGTGGCCACAGACAGAAGGCGGGCAACTATTCCTTGTAACACCAACACAACGGAAGTTGGCAGTACTACCTTTAGGTCTTCCCAAGTCTGGTTGTTTTTTAAAGACTCTACAGATAACCCCAAACAGGCCATTTGCACCACCTGCCATGCCTGCATCAGCAGGGGTAGCAAATCTACCAGCCTGACCACCACCAGCATGATCAAGCACATGGCAGCAAAGCACATGACTTTGTGGGCCAGGGTCCAGGAACACTGTCTGCGGGTGACACCACTGCTTCTTTCGCTGTAGTGCGTGGAAGCCAATACCCTGTCCATGGTGCCTGCAAAGATGTCTTCTGCCCTGCACCTGTCGTTGCACAAACTTAACTACCACCATCATCAAGCACGTCCACGTCCTTGTCCCAGTGTAGCCTTCAGTTGTCCATACCCCATTTATTGGAATGCAAGCGGAAATACGCAGCCAACTCCCCACAGGACACAGTACTAAATTCACACATTTCTTGTCTGCTTGCACTCGAAATGTTGCCTTTTAGGCTCATGGAGATGGAAGCTATCCGCAACCTGATGGCGGCGGCGTCCCAAGGTACTCAGTCCCCAGCCGCCACTATTTCTCCCTGTGTGCTGTCCCAGCATTACACAAGCACGTGTCCTACAACATTACCTGTGCCCTCAATAATGCTGTTACTGGGAAAGTCCACCTAACCATGGACACGTGGACAAGTGCTTGTGGGCAGGGATTGTACATCTCGCTGATGGCACACTGGGTTAACATAGTGGAAGCTGGGACTAAGTTGGACCTTGGGATGGAACACGTCCTCCCGTCGCCGAGGATTGTGGGCCCTACGTCAATCAGAGGTGCCCCCATAGTCAACAGCTCCTGCACCTCCTCCTCTTCAGCCTCCATCTCCAAAATGAGCATATCAGTCACAAGCTGGAAGCACTGCAGCACTGCCTCAGCCAAGCGGCAACAGGCTGTGCTGAAGCTAATAAGCTTAGGTGACAAAACGCACAATGCTGAAGAGTTGTGGACAGCTCTGAAAGACCAAGTAGATCTGTGACTGACACCACTGAACCTACAGCCAGGCATGGTCATGTACAACAATGGCCGGAACCTGGTGGCGGCTCTGAGGTGAGGTGAGCTCACACACGTACCATGCCTGGCCCATGTGCTTAATCTCAGCAGTTTTTCAAAACCTACCCGGAGTTGCCGAATCTGCTTGTCAAAGTGCGCCGCCTGTGTGGCCATTTTAGAAAGTCAGCTACAGCTTCAGTCGCCCTTGCCGTGCTTCAGCAGCATTTGCAGCTTATGGCTCACCGACTGGTGTGTGATGTCCCCACGCATTGGAACTCTACACTGCATAAGTTGGAAAGGATTTGTGAGCAGAAGAGGGCAGTTGTTGACTACCAGCATCAACAAGGCCGTCGGTATTCAGTTCAGACTCCACACATAAGACCTCAGGAGTGGACATGGATGTCAGACATATGTACCATCCTACAAAACTTTGAGTACTCCACCAAGATAGTGAGTGGCGATGATGCCATAAATAGCATCACTATCCCGCTTTTCTGCATTCTGAAAAGCTCTCTGCTCACAATGAAATACCTCCGCCGTCACCAATCTGTGATGAAGCTTACACAGTCACAGCTCTCTGGTGCCTTCCTTATCCTCAGGTCAATCAGCGAACTGCACCTATTATAAGTAGTCGCCGAAGAGGCTGACCTATCTCGTAATCGTTATCGGGCCACTCTACAGTGAGGGTGATATATATATCACCAGTTCCAGGCCGCGAACATATATATAAACCTCCAGTCCGTCACTGCCAGGATCCCCCAATAACACCAGAAGGGTATGCTGCCACCTGTTCCTTATTAGATATAAGCCCGGTCCGTTATCAAGCTTATAGCGGGTCAGAAACCAACCCCAGGTAGCGTATAAGTACTGGTTGGAGTCATGAACGTGGGAAATCGGGTTTGGAGATAAAAGAGCAGCCCAAAATTAATTGATATGTTAATTGTGGAAAGGCGCTCTAGATACTACAAATATATAGAGAGTAATATACAGATATTACAGCCAGAAGTACAGATAAAAGTAGGGTACAGGTTGGAATGTGTCACGTTACTGTTTCTTATCACTTGTGGATGGTACTCTCATATCCAATCCACAGACACCTTCTTAGTTTCTGGTCTCCACACGTGACGTGACATGGCTTCCATGGCAGAACAAAGACAAAGCCTAAAGGTTTGTAGCTAGCTTTTAACCCCTAGCTCGCCCCCTCCCATATTTGCCACCACCCCTCTGGGTTGGACTGAATTCTCCCCACTTGACCTCCTAGCTGAAATAAGTCCCAATATCTAGGATGGGTCATAACTTCCTAGCGGGAGGTCCAAACGGGATGACTAACGTTTCAACGGGTTTGTTGGGGCTGGACCGATATGTAGAGTCCAAACTTGGGTTGGCTAAGTGGTTCTGAAGAGCGAGTCTCGATAGCTCAGTATCTGGGATCGCTAGAAAAAGATGAGAAGCAGGAGTGCATGCCAAGGGCTCCCAGGGTTCTGGTGGTATATTGAACTTACCCCTGAGATTCATGGTACTCTCATAATTTATCTTGAGATGTCGGTGATGCTCAGTTTAGAGCTTCCATTGATGTTGGTCGCCTTGAACAAAAGACAGCAGGGGTTTCCCAGCTCTGCTCCTCCTCACTTTAATTAACACGTGGCCTCTAATTCTCTGGCCAAATGGCAAAGTTCTGTTCTTTTGGGGATTTGTGTACTTATCCCAAGGGTGGAGGGCCACTTCAAGAGTGGAGAAAGATCTCTGCACAATATATTGGGCCTGATTAATAAATCCAAAACCGAGTCTCCCTTGTCCCTTACAATTGCAATTTATTGATATATAATATATGATTGGAGAAAACAAAACCATACTCCTGAGCAAATGTAAAACTCAGCAAAATGACTTTACATAAAAAACACTGGACATATCTCTATCCTATAACTATTCCAACCAGTCTACATTTATATCAAATGTCCAGGCTGCTTTTCTGACAAAGAAGTGTTTTCTGAAGCTTTGGATTGGACTCCCTAAGGATCTCTTAGGGTTTTGTCACTGGTTGAACTAGAGTTGGCTTATGTTCAGAAACAATATAGTTTGAAGGAACAAAAGAACAATCACTTAATAAGATGTTGCTAATATTCTGAATTTCACTACACCCAAAGCTCCCGCAACAAGGAAAAATAGCAATAAAACGATGGCTGTTAACTGCATCTAAGTCCTAGCGGTTATGTTCAATTTGTAGACAGTTAAAATACAGCCAACTGATCGCAATGACCTTTGCAATAAATTGTCTATTTATTGCCATACATGGATACTTATTACCGCTTAACACCAGAACCATGACTCACATATGCTGCTTTTCCCCATATCATAATTTGATGAATTTTGAAGGATGGGAAGAAACCAGAACACTCTATAGGGATTTCTCATCCAATCTGTTGATTTCCAACTGTGAGCTAGTGAAGTCATCTGGGAGCATTACGTCTCCATCCTTATTGAAGTGTAAGTGCATACAGGAGATTGTTCGGGGGATAACAAATCACACCGAGTTTTTTGACATTTCTAATGCTTTCTGCCAAAGAGTAAGTTCTTACTGTGTTATATAACTATACATCTCTACTAGAAGCAAAGGTCGAGGGCATAAATTAAGACACAGTTTTTCTCATCTCTTAAACACCATCCTCCCTTTAATATAACATAATTCAGGAGGTCGACGATTAGCATTTTGCAATGACTTGTTAAATGAGAACTAGATTTGGTGTCTACGCACGGGCAATACTTATTAGTGTTCCCTTGTGAAGTACGGGTATACTAGGAGCTATCCCCTTTAGGGTATTTTCACATAGTTGTTTCTAGAGGCTTTTGAAACATGTCCGCTTTGAAAAACACCTGAAAAATCACTCAAAAAAATGACTGAAAGACTCTTCCTATTTATTTCTATTGTAAAACCACTTGCTGGTGATATTTTCCGTGTTTTGAGCTTATTTCCTATACTTCAGGTTTTTAAAAACGTCTGGTGAAAGAATAGAAAGCGGACGTCACTTTTTTTGAGTAATTTCCATAAGGAAAATTCACAAAACTAGACACTGTCCAATCAAAAAACTGAAAAAAAAAATGCTTCAAGGGTGCAATAATGCTAGAAAAATTCTTTAAAACTTGCTTCAGGAAATGAAAACTCCTAAAAAAAACTCAAATACGGAGCGTACTGAGACAATTTCCACTAAAAAATTCACTGTTTTTCACCATCTCAAAAAACTCCTTTGGCATGTAGAAAATAATTTTCGCACATGTTGGTGGTTACCTTTAGTTAATAAACTTCTACTATATTTCAGTCTGCAATCCCCATTCTTTCATTCATTTTCAGCCCCTCTGTTATGCAGTTTGCAGCTAGATCCAATTTTCGATTTTGATCTTGTAGGAGTGTCTCTCTCGGTAATACAGGCTGGATGTAAGCTCTGTCTGTGAAGGTTACTGCTGTCTTCCCTAGCTTTCAAGCATTAACATAGCTCCAGAACAGCACTTACATCCTTATGTGCTTTCCTCCTTGCCCATAGCCTGTTTTCTCTGTTCTCTGTAGAATTTCCGATACGTTTCTCCCCTCTCCCTCCCTCTCTGCTGTTATGCAAGCCATCGGTCCACAAAGTTAAACAGATATATGATTAGCTACATTGAAAATCATGGAAAACACAGACAGCACATGGCTAAAAAAGACTGAAATGCGAATATGGCCTTTCGATGGGAGGTCAGCTTCTAAAAAAGGTCCAAACTGCAACCAATATAAGATACTAAAGTCATACCACTGGTTCACAGTGGCATGTAAAAGTTTGGGCACCCCTGGTCAAAATTACTGTTATTGCCAACACTTAAGCAAATTGAAGATGAAATGATCAATAAAAGCCCTAAAGTTAATACTGACACATTTCCTTTGTATTTTAGGGAAAAAAATATTGTCCTTTTTGCATTTTAAAAATTACAAAAAGGAAAATGGGCCAATGCAAAAGTGTGAGCACCCTTGGAGATTTGTGTGCTCAGATAACTTTCACCAAGGTTTCAGACCTTAATTACCCTGTAAGGGTTGTGGCTTGTTCACTACGATCATTAGGAAAGGCTATGTGATGCAATATTTCCCAGCTGTATAAAATCTCAGCCTCCCCTAACCTTGTGCCAAAAACCGGCATTCAGGAGCTCTTCTAAGCAGCTGCCTAGCACTCTGAAAATAAAAATGGTAGAGACCCACAAAGCAGGAGAAGGGTATAAGAAAATAGAAAAGTGTTTTCAAGTTGCCCTTTCCTTAGTTCAAAATGTAATTAAGAAATGGCAGTTAACAGAAACAGTGAAGATCAAGATAATTTCTGAAAGACCATGCAAAATTTTAGTGAGAGCTGCTTGTAGGATTTCTAGAGAGATAAATTAGAACAACCGCTTGATTGTAAATGACCTTGAGAAAAATTTAACAGACTCTGCAGTTGTGGCACATTGTTCTACTGTTCAGAGATACCTGCAAAAATATGGCCTTCATGGAAGAATCATCAGAAGAAAACCTCTCGTGCGTCCTCACCATAGAATTCAATGTCAACAGTATGCAAAAGAACATCTAAATAAGACTGATGCATTTTAGAAACAAGTCCTGTAGACTGATGAGGTTAAAAGAGAACTATTTGGCCACAATAATCAAAGGTATGTGTGGAGAAAAAAAGGCCACAGAATTAAAAAAAAAAGAACATCTCAACAACCTTTAAACATAGAGTTGGATCAGTCATGCTTTGGGGTTGTGTTACAGCCAATAGCACAGTGAACATTTCACGGTTAGAGGGAAAAATAGTTTCAATCAACTTTCAACAAATTGTTGATGCAAACATAACACCATCTGTAAAAAAAGCTAAAGTTGAAAAGAGGATACAAATGGATAATGATCCTAAACTAACATCAAAATCCACAATGGACTACCTCAAAAGGCACAAGCTGAAGATTTTGCAATGGCCCTTAAGGCCCCGTTACACGCTTCAAAGTCCCAGCGATCCCACCTACGATCCGACGTGGATGGGATCGCTGGGACATAGTTAGCTGATCGCTGGTGAGCTGTCGCATAGACAGACTCACCAGCCATCAGGGCCAGCGAGTAAGCTGGTATCCAAGGTAAATAGCGGGTATCTAAGAGCCGCGCGGCTCTTAGATAACCGCTGTTACCTTGGAAACCAGCTCCCAGCGTCGCTGATCGATGGTCTCCCGCTGCCACACGCAGCGAGCTGGCCAGCGGGAGACCAACGATCAAAAAATGGCAGGGGGGCAGGTCGCTTATATATGTCACACACAGCGATGTCGCTGGCGAGATCGCTGTGGCGTCACAAAATCAGCGATCTCGCTGGCGATCTCGCTGTGTGTGACGGGGCCTGATCTGAACATCATTGAATATCTGTGGTTAGACCTCAAAATTGCAGTGCATGCAAGACGACCCAGGAATCTCACAGAACTGGAAGAATTTTCCAAGGAAGAATGGATGAAAATCCCTCAAACAAGAATTGAAAGACTCTTGACTGGCTACAAAAAAGCTTTTACAAGTTGTGATACTTGTAAAAGGAGGCTCTACTAGGTATTAACCATGCAGGGTGCCCAAACTTTTGCATTGGCCTATTTTCATTTATTAATGTAAAAAATGACTATATATATATACAGCTCTGGCAAAAATTAAGAGACCACCACATCAAAACCCTGTCATGGGCAGCCCATTCTCCAGACCTGAAACCCATTGAAAACCTCTAGAATGCAATCAAGAGGATGATGGATAGTCACAAGCCATCAACACAAAGAAGAACTGCTTAAATTTTTGCGCCAGAAGCAGTGTGAAAGACTGGTGGCAAGCATGACAAGAGACATGAAAGCTGTGATTAAAAATCATGGTTATTCCACAAAATATTGGTTTCTGAACTCTTCCTGAGTTAAAACATTAGTATTGTTGTTTCTAAATATTTATGAACTAGTTTTCTTTGCACCCTTTGAGGTCTGAAAGCACTGGGTTTTTTTTAAAAAATTTTACCATTTCTCCTTTTCAGAAAAGAAAAACAAAATTTATTGCATGGAAATTCGGAGACATGTTGTCAGAAGTTTGTAGACTAAAATAACAATTTACATTTTACTCAAAAATATACCTATAAAGAGAAAAATCAGACAAACTGAACATTTGAAAGTGGTCTCTTAATTTTTACCATATATTCATATATATCATACTAGATGGAGGCCCGATGCTATCGCATCAGGAGGGCGATAATGTCACGATGGGGGCAGGCTTTGCAGCGTTGAGAATCTCTCCCCCAATGTGCTCACCCACCTATCCACTCTCTCTTTCCCCATGTACTGACTTCTCCCATCTGTGCTCTCTTCTTTGACCTGTCTACCCCATGTGCTATCCCCTTTGTCTGCTGTCTCCCTCCTTCCTGTGCTGTGTTCTCCCCTCATGTGCTGTCCCATTTGAGCTGTCTCCCTCTGTGCTCTGTCTCTCTCACCCCTGCAAGCAAAAGACAATACTGGCATTACAGCAGGAGATCGCAGAAGATACATTTTATGAAGTAAAAAATGTTTAAAAACAGTCAGTGAAATATTTTACCTCACAAAATGAATCCTCTGTTACTCCCTGCTGTAATGTCAGTATTGTCTTTTGCTTCCTCCCCTGCCCAGGAGATGTGGTATGCTCCGTCAGACACAGACAATTTTTAAAATTAACTTTCGTTCATGGGAAAACCCCTTTAATGTGACCGGCTTCCTCTGCCTATGGACAAGGTGCGCATCTGCTGCTGGGATCAGCCGAATGATTCACTGCGTCTGCGTGGAATTCACCCAAGCGCAGTGTGACGGTGTTCCACTGGTGGTAGTGCGCAAGAGGCTTCGTGAGTGTGAGTGTGTGTGACTGAGTGTGAGAGTGTGTGAGTGTGTGAGTATGAGAGAGTAAGTGTGTGAATGTGAGTGTGAGTGTAAGTGAGTGAGTGTCACATAGTGACTAGCCCTGTGCGATGCGACCAGCAGGTCGGTAACTGAAACAAGACAAACAAGGGAACACCGGGGACACAGTTACAATGGTGGGCCCTACAATAGGGAACGGGGACGTGGACACCTCCTACACTCTCCTGAGGCTGTGTCCCTGAACACTCCTAACATTCCCTATACAGGCTCTTCACCTGTCACTGACCAGGATACCTAATCCCTCACTAGCCCTGCACCTATCCCTTACTAGGGAACTGGCTAGTGCGGACACTGGTCCCACTGCTGTACTAATAGGGAAAATAACAAACAGGGAAAAACAAACAACTTAGCTTTCTCTGTTGTCAATGCTCCTGAGGAAACAGAGTATGGCACCCAGATACAGCTTCCAACTGAACAGCTGAAACACCAAAACTCTGGATGAGCTGCCAAGCACTGCCCCCAATAGCTCCTCTCTACACCAAGGTTGGTTAGGAAATGACCAGTATCACCAACAGTGATCCAGAGCCCCTGATACCCTTTTATAGGAAGGAGGGGAGGGTTAACACCTGCTGTCTAAATTACACATGTAGTAACCCCA
Source organism: Dendrobates tinctorius (assembly GCF_039654945.1). Classification (NCBI taxonomy): domain Eukaryota; kingdom Metazoa; phylum Chordata; class Amphibia; order Anura; family Dendrobatidae; genus Dendrobates; species Dendrobates tinctorius. The sequence goes on from NW_027361671.1 coordinate 25,440,850, forward strand.
GCGGCCTCCGGGGCAACCCATTAGCAGCAACCAAGGTTGTAATAACCCCAGGGGCCACCGGGGGCAAAAACTAACATTAAGCCAGAGGCTTGAAGGAAAAAAGGTTATATGTGTGCCCAGATCTGCCACAGATCCAAACATGGATTGTGACAGTTCCCCCTCTCAATAAGGGGCCTCTGGACCCTCAACATCGCACTTCACCAGAAAATCACCCACAGTGAGGACGCCCAGATCCACCAGAGTACACTTCAGCAACTACCTGACTCTCAGGTTTATGGCAAATGTGGGCAGATGGAAGTGGCAATGTATGCTCCGGAGGCACCACAAATCTCCAGAGTGCCGACCTGGGGAACGAATTGTGTATGGGCATATTTGGGGTAACTCCAGCTGGTAAGTACTTGGGCCGAGGATGGCTGACACCTGATATGGCCCGATCACCTGAGAACTCCAGACCCCAGCAGCACACTTCCACTGGATGTTTTTAGTGGCCACCCATACATACTCGTTCACACACAGGTCCGGACCTGAACGTTTATTGCCACACATACGTTTGCCACAAGATGGTGAACTCTTTACGGAACTGACAACAGATTCATCCCCCTGTGTCACCACACTCACACCCCCGCAATTCACAGAGGGAACCACCACCCTCCTCCCACCCCTCCTCCTATGAGGCCTCCGCCTCTCAGGGTTGGCTAATGGAGATGGTTGAGACTTGCCCCTACTTCCCGACAGCACCTCTGCTGCCCCCACTGAAGAAGAAGGGGACGGTTGTAGAGAGATGGCAGAGACAGTAGCCCCCAGGCAGCAGCCCTCACACGACTGATCCCAGCTGACTACTTCCCTAGACCGCCAATCTATGACCGGGTTGTGTTTCTCCAACCAAGGGAGGCCTAAAACGATAGGTGATGGCATTCCCCCCAAGACGTAGCACGACAGGGAATCTACATGAGTTCCTATTCGCAGATGTATATTTTCTATGACTTGGGTCAACCTCCCCTGGCTCAGTGGGACACAGTCAATGGCCTGGATGCTTAGAGGTTTGGCCAGCGTCCTACTCTTCAGGTCATGAGTCTGGACAAAGTGAGCATCCACCAGACTGACTCCTGCTCCACTGTCCACAAGCACCTGTATGCCCTCAGGTACCCCGCCAACCACCACTTCTGCTGACATAGTACCTTGAGAGGGCAAAATGGAGGAAATATACACTCCCTGGATGTCTCCCTCCACACGACCAGGGGCACATGGTTTCTTAGCTGGTACAGATGATTTGGCACACGTTGGGCAGGCTTTGAGGGCATGATCAGTCTGCCCACAGTAAAAACATGCCCCCACCACTCCACAAACCATAGGTGACACTGTTTGAAAATTAGCTCCTCCTACTTGTATGGGTTCGTCCGAAGGTTTGGCACGCACTGGGCAGGCTCCTATAAAATGGCCAGGCTGCCCAGAGGAAAAACATACCCCCACAACACGGCGAACTGCAGGCAACCCCTTGTTAGCACCAACTACTCCGAGCTGCATTGGTTCCTCCGTCCGCACTGGTGTGTCCTCATCCCTAGCGAGGACAATAGGGGGCACATATGGTGTATGTCTCTCCCTGAGGCGTCTATCCACCCGGAAGGCAAGGGACATGGTCGCCTCCAGCAACCTGGGAGCGGCGTACTGCACCAGAGTATCCTGCAACTTGGAGACAGACTCTGCACAAAAAGACTCCTAAGTGCAGGGTCATTCCACTGCGTGTCAATGGCCCACCTCCTAAACTCTGAGCAGTACTCCTCAGTAGGCCAGCCTCCCTGCTTGATCTTATGGAGTTGGGTTTCCGCCAGGGAGACGCCATCAGGATCTCCATACACCAGCGCCAATGCCGCAAAAAACTCATCCACTGATCGTAAGGATGGTGAATCGACAGGCAGGGGGAAGGCCCAGCATTGGGGATCACCCTTCAGAAGGGACATAATGATTCCCACCCGTTGTTCCTCACTCCCTGATGAACGAAGACGGAGCCTGAAGTATAACTTGCAGGCCTCCTGGAAAACCAAGAATTTATCTCTCCCTCCAGAAAAACTGTCAGGGAGGGATATCTTGGGTTCTGGCTGAGCCTGCACCTGAAGCAAGGCCCCAAACACCACCAACTGCTGCAGCACCACCTCACCACGCAGCACCCTAAGCTCATCTGTGAGGGGCTGAAGCAGTTGGGTAGAGACCTGTATATGGGTCATGGCTCACCAGAAATAATAGGTAGGGGTTGGTGATAATGTCACGTAGTGACTTGCCCTGTGTGACGCGACCAGCAGGTCGGTAACTGAAACAACAAGACAAACAAGGGAACACTGGGGACACAGTTACAACGGTGGGCCCTACAATAGGGAACGGGGAAGTGGACACCTCCTGCACTCTCCTGAAGCTGTGTCCCTGAGCACGCCTAACGTTCCCTATACAGGCTCTTCACCTGTCACCAACCAGGATACCTAATCCCTCACTAGCCCTGCACCTATCCCTTACTAGGGAACTGGCTAGTGCGGACATTGGTCCCACCGCTGTACTAATATAATATTAGGGAAAATAACGAACAGGGAAAAAAAAACAACTTAGCTTTCTCTGTTGCCAATGCTCCTGAGGCAACAGAGTACATAGTAACATAGTAACATAGTTATTAAGGTTGAAGGGAGACTTTAAGTCCATCTAGTTCAACCCATATCCTATCCTAACTTGCCCTAACATGTTGATCCAGAGGAAGGCAAAAAAAACCCCATGTGGCAACAGTAAGCTTCACATTGGGGAAAAAAATTCCTTCCCGACTCCACATACGGCAATCAGACTAGCTCCCTGGATCAACGCAATATTAAGGAGACTAGTGTATATACCCTGTAATATTATACTTTTCAAGAAAGGCATCCAGTCCCTTCTTAAATTTTAGTAGTGAATCACTCATTACAACATCATATGGCAGAGAGTTCCATAGTCTCACTGCTCTTACAGTAAAGAATCCGCGTCTGTGAGTATGCTTAAACCTTCTTTCCTCCAGACGTAGAGGATGCCCCCTTGTCCCCATCACAGGTCTAAGAGTAAAAAGATCATTAGAAAGGTCTTTGTTTTGCCCCCGCATATATTTATACATTGTAATAAGATCACCCCTAAGCCTTCGATTCTCCAAACTAAATAACCCCAAGTGTAATAACCTGTCTTGTACGACACCCAGATACAGCTTCCAACTGAACAACTGAAACACCAAAGCTCTGGATGAGCTGCAAAGCACTGCTCCCAATAGCTCCTCTCTCCACCAAGGTTGGTTAGGAAATGACCAGTATCACCAACAGTGATCAAGAGCACCTGACACCCTCTTATAGGAAGGAGGGGAAGGTTAACACCTGCTGGCTAAATTATACATCTAGTAACCCCAGCGGCCACCGGGGCAACCCATTAGCAGCAACCAAGGTTGTAATAACCCCAGCGGCCATCAGGGCCAAAAACTAACATTAAGCCAGAGGCTTGAAGGAAAAAAAGGTTATATGTGTGCCCAGATCTGCCACAGATCCAAACATGGATTGTGACAGTGAGAATGTGAGTGTGAGAGTGAGTGTGAGAGTGAGTGTGAATGTGTGAGTGAGTGTGTGAGTCTGAGTGTGTGAGTCTGAGTGAGTAAGTCTGAGTGTGTGAGTGTGTGGGAGTGAGTGTGAATGTGAGTGTGTGAGTCTGAGTGTGTGTGTGTATGATGTGTATGGAGTATAGAGTGTGTGTGTGTTGCAACAGTGTTCCGCTGGTGGTACCGCGCAATAGGTTGGTACCAGCAGCAGTTTCCATATTGAGACACCCATCACTTTGGTGTCCAAATATGGCGGTGGGTGAACTTCCACCGCTTGGAATTCTGGGATACGGTGCCATCTGGACAGAACAGGAAATTAAAACATTACAAGGCAATTATATACTAAATAGATATGATATATGTATATATATATATATATATATATATATACACTCACTGGCCACTTTATTAGGTACACCATGCTAGTAAGGGGTTGGACCCCCTTTTGCCTTCAGAACTGCCTCAATTCTTCGTGGCAGAGATTCAACAAGGTGCTGGAAGCATTCCTCAGAGATTTTGGACCATATTGACATGATGGCATCACACAGTTGGCGCAGATTTGTCGGCTGCACATCCCTGATGCGAATCTCCCGTTCCACCACATCCCAAAGATGCTCTATTGGATTGAGATCTGGTGACTGAGGAGGCCATTTGAGTACAGTAAACTCATTGTCATGTTCAAGAAACCAATCTGAGATGATTCGAGCTTTATGACATGGCGCATTATCCTGCTGAAAGTAGCCATCAGATGTTGGGTACATTGTGGTCATAAAGGGATGGACATGGTCAGCAACAATACTCAGGTAGGCTGTGGCGTTGCAACGATGCTCAATTGGTACCAAGGGGCCCAAAGAGTGCCCAGAAAAAATTCCCCACACCATGACACCACCACCACCAGCCTGAACCGTTGATACAAGGCAGGATGGATCCATGCTTTCATGTTGTTTACGCCAAATTCTGACCCTACCATCCGAATGTCGCAGCGGAAATCGAGACTCATCAGACCAGGCAACGTTTTTCCAATCTTCTACTGTCCAATTTCGATGAGCTTGTGCAAATTGTAGCCTCAGTTTCCTGTTCTTAGCTGAGAGGAGTGGTACCCGGTGTGGTCTTCTGCTGCTGCAGCCCATCTGCCTCAAAGTTCGACGCACTGTGCGTTCAGAGATGCTCTTCTGCCTACCTTGGTTGTAACGGGTGGCAATTTGAGTCACTGTTGCCTTTCTATCAGCTCGAACCAGTCTGCCCATTCTCCTCTGACCTCTGGCATCAACATGGCATTTCCGGCCACAGAACTGCCGCTCACTGGATTTTTTTTCTTTTTCGGACCATTCTCTGTAAACCCTAGAGATGGTTGTGCGTGAAAATCCCAGTAGATCAGCAGTTTCTGAAATTCTCAGACCAGCCCTTCTGGCACCAACAATCATGCCACGTTCAAAGGCACTCAAATCACCTTTCTTCCCCATACTGATGCTCGGTTTGAACTGCAGGAGATTGTCTTGACCATGTCTACATGCCTAAATGCACTGAGTTGCCGCCGTGTGATTGGCTGATTAGAAATTAAGTCTTAACACAAAGTTGGACAGGTGTACCTAATAAAGTGGCCAGTGAGTGTATATATATATATATATATAAATCCAACAATGTAGACCAGCTCACTCCTGTGAACCACCTGGAACCTCAGCTGACCTGGTTAACTCCGTTGTGCCCGGATCTGGATGTAGGAGTCCATCCATACAAATGTGAACAACGACAAAGCAAAGTCCAGCAATAACGTGAGCAATCCAGGATGCTGTTAAAAATTTTTTTCTTTTTATTCATAAATCCATAAGTCCATCCAGATTCTGGACCGTGAAGAAGGCGGGTTCTACCGCTGAAACGCGTAGTCCTACCTGCACGACTTTCCTGCGTTATTGCTGTTTTGAACTGCTTGGACCATTGCATTTTAATGGATTTATGAATAAAAAGAAAAAATTTTTTAACAGCATCCTGGATTGCTCACGTTATTGCTGGAATTTGCTTTGTCGTTGTTCATATATATATATATATTACCTAAAATACAAAGGAAATGTGCCATCATTAATTTTAGGCCATTTAGAGATCATTTCATCTTCATCTTGCTTAGCTGTTCACAATAATAGTAATTATAACCAGGGGTGCCCAAACTTTTACATGCCACTGTAAAACATCTTTCATTAGCTATGTTATTTGTGATTAAAGAACATTGAGGAGTTTTGGCTTTGAAAAATGTACTCCACAGATTACCTCGGACACTTAGACCCCGATTCATCAAGACCGACGTTTTTCATACCGATCTTGATGAGGGGTGAGGGGGTGTTTAGTGCAAAGCGCCTGATTTATGCCTCTTCATGAATCAGAAGATGTATGAAGAGGTGTGTACGCCTCGCAACAAATCTTACTCCAGTCGGGGACCGGAATAAGATTTTTGGCATAACATATGCCACCACTCGTACTGAATATGATGAGTGGCTGACACTACACCCCATGCCAGCTCCACCCACTCTGTCACAGCTGGGTAAAAATGGCATGCATCAGCCAAAAACATTCAATTTTGGCACCGCCTCGCAAAGGGCAACTTTTTTTTAATTTTCAAAGCTTTTTACCCCAGTTTTCTGGTGTAAAAGCTTTGATGAAATGTGGCCTAAATGTTCCCCACAGCATGATTTGAGATCACATTACACTTAGATAAATTATTTTTTAAGACAACGGACTGCTTAGTTTTAATATAATAAATTGACAACCCCGATTAATAGTGTAATACTTGGCTATTGAAGAAATATATGTTTTAAGAGGGTAAAGCATCTTAAAACGATTGATGCTGCAGAAGAAGTCCTTTCTCTACTTTTATGAATATAGGCAACTGTCTTCAAAAGTTTAATTGTAACATCTCATCTTTTGAAGGTTCTTCTAGCAGCAGAGAGATTTGGGGTATTGTAAAAAAGCAGACAGTTCCAGACCTTTATCACTACGCTCTTGTGTGCTGCAAAGTAGTCCTGCTAGCACAATCCATAGCTTTTGTGGTACAAGGTCACTCTAATTTCCTCCCTCTGGTTTTCATATTCCCTCAAGGACGACTAATGCAAGTGCTATCATATCCTGACACAATGAATTGTGGAAACAGGCTTGTATTTCTTTCTTCTGCTCTTCTTTCCTGTGTCTCTTTTTTTCTTCTTTTTTTTTTTGTCGAACAACAGTTGAATTGGCCATGTGTCAACACAGAAGCCAAAAATTTAACTCTTAAGAGCTGTGCAACAAGATACAACTACATTGGGTATTGGAAAGGAAAAATTATTACCTACATTTTGTATTAGATAAGAGATACAAACGTGATCATTTTGATCATATTATGACAAAATAAATGCAGAATAAAAAACATGTTTTTTTTTTTTTGTAAATATAGAGATATCCACTTAAAGGGGTTGTCCAGAGAAAACAAGTGATCACATAGGCACAGGATGGGGGACTTTTATCCCAGATGAAATGGATTGTCTGTGCACATGTCCGACTGCCACTTCAATCATTCGCAGCAGCCCTATAGGGAATTAAAGAAGCAGCAGTCAAGCATGCATACTCCCGCTCCATTCTATCAGGGATAAAAGTTTCTCATTCTGCCATTTTGGGGGGTTACAGTGGTATTTGCTAATCCAATATCACCTATCCTGTGGAAAGATCATAACTTATGTTCAAAGGGTTTCTCCAAGATGTAAGAAAATGATTCTCATTACATAACTCAAATGGCAGCCTATCCTAGTTACGTGTCAAGGCAGCATATTGTCTCAGTCTACACAGCTCTTAAGACCTCTGTCTTAACTGACAGAGGAGCAGTATCTTAAGCATACATACCTAAACTAAGGAGAAGAGCTGTGACAGCAAAGAAATAAATCTTCTCCGAGGCTGACCGAGTACAAAGGATTTTTTATTTCTTCTCAGTCCTCCCTGCTCAGTCAGCCAAGGAGATTTATTTCTTCAATTGTTACAATAACCCGGCTGCTCACCAGTATGTGTGCTTACGTTGTCGCTACTCTGTCAGTTGAGACACAGGTTTCAGGAGTTGTGTTTCTTCAGACTGCAGCCCATGCTATAAAAGCGTTTAAAGTGCTCACAGGGCTTTGTATATACAAATTTAAAAATCTTATGGCTCTCAGAATATGTCATCACAAAAATAAATAATTTTTATAAAAAAATTGATTAACAAGGTATAGGTCCTATATTTGGTATGCACCAAAATATAGGTCCTTATTCAGCTAAATCAATGGAAAAATACCAGTCAGGGCCTTGAAACATGATGGGATATCAGTCAAACCCATTTGTACACAGAACTGTATCAGAAATAGTCTTTATTTGATAGTAAGATGTCTTACAAGTGGCAGCAAGATGGCTCAGTAGTTAGCACTGGGTTCCTGGGCTCAAAGCTAATCATGTATAACATCTGCAAAGAAGCTTCAATCTATGTTCTCCCCATGTTTGCTTGGGTTTCCTATGGGTTTTCCAGTTTCCTCCCACACTTCAAAGATAAACTGATAGGGAATTTAGATTGTGAGCCCCATTGGGGACAGTGCCAATAATGTCTGTAAAGCGCAGTGGAATTAATAGCGCTATATAAGTGAGTTAAGAGAATAAATAAGTGACAGATGTTGAAAGCCATTTTTTACAAAATATTTTGCCATCTATCTCAGCAAAGAGCAAACATATGAATGGCAAACTAGGGCACACAAATCAACACATTAACAGACGGAGCTATTTATCTGGAGTATTGCGGTATATATTTCAGTCAAAGAACGGAGGTGCTTGCATAAAAAAACATGAATATTTCAATGTGAAATGAAAAAAGAAGAAATATGCAACACTCACCAATATAGCTGAAAAACTGTGCGTCTTTATTTCATATGAATTCCATCAATGGATATGTAGACATGCAGGATGTTGGAGGAATGCTAAGGGAGGGAGGTGCCGGATATCGGCCGTTTCGCGATTACTAGCTTCTACGGGTCCAGGTGACCCGTAGAAGCGAGTAATCGCGAAACGGCCATTTTCCGGCACCTCCCCTAGCATTCCTCTAACGTCCTGCATATCCATATATCCATTGATGGAATTCATATGAAATAAAGACGCACAGTTTTTCAGCTATATTGGTGAGTGCTGCATATTTGCCATCTAACTGTAGTCCCCCACACCCATCTCTTTTCCTGCCTCACGTCCCCATATTTTCACCATTCTGCTCCGTAAATGTATTAAAATGGATCATCTTGGTTCTCTATTTTTCTACTCTCTGCGTCGACTCTGAGACTTGGTTTTCAACAAATTGCAATATATATAAGATACCAAATGAAGAACTGCCTGAACTGACTCTATAAACCATAATAGCTTTGATTTATTAATTAGTTGTTAAGTATAGGTGTCTGTATATGGGATGAAAGGCCAATCTCGTTATCCCCCAGTACACGGGAGACACTACAAAGAAGGACTACGCCATTCCGCAGGATCACAAAGAAACAATGGGAACAATGATATATAGTTCTGCCATTCATCTGTATGTAGCCCTATCTCTACAGTCAGCGGCACAATTAATCCCATTCTTCATATAACCGGCGCTGTTGTGTGGGTAACTTTTTTCGTCAGGACACATATTTTGCCCTTCATAAACAGTTGTCAGTGCAATTATCATCAGAAGAGCGATCGCATTCCAGACAGACGGAATCATATTTGTTCTTGGCAGAAATAAAATATTTGACCCAGCTCTATACTAAAAAAAAGCTGAATTTCTAGCTTGCACCGTACAGGGGCATTGTTAGAATGATAAACAGAGCGGCCAATGTTCTGGCCTGAAAGCTTTCAATTCCGTCTCCCTCTGTCTGTGCCATGCTTACATTCTGATAACCTCAGGTACCCATGTGTACAGAAGGATAATTACCTTGTCATCTTTGTCATCCTCCTCTTCCTCATCCTCCAGCATGTCTTCCATTACCTGCGGACAAAACACCAGCACGTTACTACTGTATGTATCTGTCGAGCAAAAGGCAATCAATTCCAAAATGCATTTTGACTGATAACATTTTATGAGGATTTGAAATAAAACAGAGAAAATATTCATAAGATAAAGGGTATTTTACACTATTAAACACCTGGGGTTTCAGCGTTTTACTTTTTGTTGATTTTTTTGTGTGATGATCTGGGTAAATGCTGTTTGTATAATGTTATGCATCATTTCAGGAGCGGAGAGAAATCACCGGTTCATACATATACTTTCATTAAAGGGGTTGACCACCTTTCTCAACAATCTTTTTATTTTTTACTAAAATGCCTGTATCTGGGCGGAAAAAACATTTTTCACTTTTTTTCATTTTTATGCCACGATCCCACTGCTGACACTGGTATGTCACGGACGGAGGGACGTGACGTGCTGCCAACACACGGCTATCAGAGGTACAGGGGGTTTATCTTAGGTATCCCACCACTGGCACCATGTGATAAAAAACAGCAAGCTAGTCTTGCCCTAACAATTTATCGCAAGGGGGTTATTTTGGGTGTCTCACCACTGCCAACAATACTTCACGAAACTTTTCAGTTCCACTTTGAAACTCGCAGCTCTCCGGCGCCCCCCTTACCCTCAGGTCAGTTAGGGAACTACACCTGGGATAATTGGTCGCCGCCCAGCTGCTTCAATGCTTCAGTGCTGTGGAATATGTCGGCGCTATAGAAATAAAATTAAATTTATTATTATTATTATTATTTTTGCAATTATTTGCCATCAAAATCGTTGTACCATTTGCCTTCTATAACTTCTGTGTTGCACTGTCTATTACGGCCTACAGAACGAGTAAATGGATAATATATCAGTGAGCTCATTGTGACGGTCTGACAGGAGACTTTTTTACTCTTTTATCGGTCTTTTTCTGAGCTTCTCTCAGCTGATTTAAGATCACAAATTACATTAATGTTAAATGTGCAGGGAAACAAAATACCAAACGATGTAACATTATTAATTAAATTTTCAATATGGGCACAAAAAGTGGAAGACTCTTATACCGCTCAGACATAATGAAAAGTTCTGTGTGATCCTAATTAGAGGGGGTTGTCTGCTCTGTGTTAGTCTGTCTCTTAGGGTGTTTTGACGTCCATTATTTTGTGTATCGTTTCTATCTGTATTTTTCATGGGTAGAACTCATACCTGGTGTAGTCTATTGGGTAGGTCACATGTCCGATTTTTTTTTGAGGACCGAGTGGTCAGCGCAAAATCGCAGAGGCAGTTCCAATATTGATCCAAGTTTCAAATCAAAATTGGGAATGCAGGACTATGGGTTCTTTACAAATGTGGACAGCGCTCAGATTGCTAGATAGGAGAAAGTGGAGAAACTTTTATTTTTGCTTCTCACCCAACAAAAACGTGATGAAACTTGGAACAAACTCTGATAAAACATCTCTTCAGGAGAGCCAAGAACCTACAATGCCTCCACTGCTGACATATCAGCAGCTCCCATCATCTTCTGTCTGCTTCCCCCTTTCATTGATTGCAAGCCCTTACAGGCAGGATCGGCTCTATGTCCACACCGGTCTGTCACTCACTTGTACCTTATGTCATTATTTTATACTATTACGGTATGTATTGTTAAAGCAGATTAGTCACCATATTTTGCATGACAAACTGCATTCATTATTAAATAGATTTTTAAGAACTGATGAGGCCAGTGTTATCATGGTTGCATTTTGAACATTTTTCTCCAATATATATATATATATGTATATATATATATACAGTTGTGGCCAAAAGTATTGAAACACAAATTCTTTGGTATTATTATCTTCATTTAATTTCTCTTAAATGAAAAAACACAAAAAGAATTGTCCTAAAGCCAAATTGGATATAATTCCACACCAAACATAAAAAAGAGGGCGGACAAAAGTATTGGCACTGTTCGAAAAATCATGTGATGCTTCTCTAATTTGTGTAATTAACAGCATCTGTAACTTACCTGTGGCACCTAACAGGTGTTGGCAATAACTAAATCACACTTGCAGCCAGTTGACATGGATTAAAGTTGACTCAACCTCTGTCCTGTGTCCTTGTGTGTACGACATTGAGCATGGAGAAAAGAAAGAAGACCAAAGAACTGTCTGAGGACTTGAGAAACCAAATTGTGAGGAAGCATGAGCAATCTCAAGGCTACAAGTCCATCTCCAAAGGCCAGAATGTTCCTGTGTCTACCGTGCGCAGTGTCATCAAGAAGTTTAAAGCCCATGGCACTGTGGCTACCCTCCCTTGATGTGGATGGAAAAGAAAAATTGACAAGAGATTTCAATGCAAGATTGTGCGGATGTTGGATAAAGAACCTCGACTAACATCCAAACAAGTTCAAGCTGCCCTGCAGTCCAAGGGTACAACAGTGTCAACCCGTACTATCTGTCAGCATCTGAATGAAAAGGGACTGTATGGTAGGAGACCCAGGAAGACCCCACTTCTTACCCCGAGACATTTTGGAAGAATGTTCTTTGGTCAGATGAGACAAAAGTAGAGCTTTTTGGGCAAAGGCATCAACATAGAGTTTACAGGAGAAAAAAAGAGGCCTTCAAAGAAAAGAACATGGTCCCTACAGTCAAACATGGTGGAGGTTCCCTGATGTTTTGGGGTTGCTTTGCTGCCTCTGGCACTGGACTGCTTGACCGTGTGCATGACATTATGAAGTCTGAAGACTACCAACAAATTTTACAGCATAATGTAGGGCCCAGTGTGAAAAAGCTGGGTCTCCCTCAGAGGTCATGGGTCTTCCAGCAGGACAATGAGCCAAAACACAGTTCAAAAAGCACTAGAAAATGGTTTGCGAAAAAGTACTGGAGACGTCTAAGGTGGCCAGCAATGTGTCCAGACCTGAATCCCATAGAACACCTGTGGTGAGATCTAAAAATGGCAGTTTGGAGAAGGCACCCTTCAAATATCAGGGACCTAGAGCAGTTTGCCAAAGAAGAATAGTCTAAAATTCCAGCAGTGCATTGTAAGAAACTCATAGATGGTTACCGGAAGCGGTTGGTCGCAGTTATTTTGGCTGAAGGTTGTGCAACCAAGTATTAGGCTGAGGGTGCCAATACTTTTGTCTGGCCCATTTTTGGAGTTTTGTGTGAAATGATCAATGTTTTGCTTTTTGCTTCATTCTCTTTTGTGTTTTTTCATTTAAGACAGATTAAATGAAGATAATAATACCAAAGAATTTGTGTTTGCAATCATTTTCAGGAAGAAACTGAATATTATCTGACAGAATTGCAGGGGTGTCAATACTTTTGGCCACAACTGTATATATATATATTTACCGTGCATGTCCGAAGCATGTGCATGTGCAGGCTCATGCAGTAAACCAGCCACCATAACTGGCAGGTGATGGTTGAGTATTAGGCCGGGATCACACATGCGAGAAACTCGGGCGAGTCTTACATCTTGATACCCGGCACTGCTGCCGGCGCTCGGGAGCGGAGCGTGCGGCTGCATGTATTTCTATGGAGCCACACGCTCTGCTCCCGAGTGCCGGGTATTAAGATGTGAAACTCGTCCAAGTTTGTCGCATGTGTGATCCCGGCCTTAGGGCTCATTCCCACTGGTGATGAAATCAGACGAATGGAATCCTAATAAAAATCAGATTGCATTTGAACCAATGTTATTCTATCATTGTGTGTTCACCTGCATTTTTTTTCTCCACCATGCGAGTGCTGTCTGATTTTTTACACCCCGATCTCCTTGTAAAAGCTGCGTATAGTCATAAATATGCACTTAGTTGATTTCGATGTTTAGATTCACTATTCATACAGAATATAATTAAATCTGCAAACAAAGCAACAAAACATCACCCCCTTAGTCCACAAACTTTCCGATTCCCTTTTCCACCTGCATTATAGCTGCTGAAGTCTTTGATGAAACATACTTGCTCAGAATTAAATTGAAAAGAAAAAGCAATTTAAAAAAAAAAAATGGATCCGCCGAATGTAAACCTTGATTCTGACAACACTTTGGTCACAAAATTGCAGTAATTGCTGCAGCCACAAAAGTTTGCTAAATTTGTCCCCATTTATTTTGTCCATTTTGATTTGTTCCATCCAGATGGCTTTAATAGGCTCCTATTCCTGACAGTGGCTTTCAGCGCACGCTGAGAAGCTGGCACAGTCTTCAGAGTCTTTTCAGATTCTCATCCAGAGAGCTTTGCGGGTCCTGACCTGCAGGATAAATGCGCTGCTTCACCTCCGTATGATAGAGGTGTTTATCAAGGATACATGCCGCACATTATAATGTTGTCTGCCTCCTGTCCGTCCTTATCGGGGTGAAAGGGTCATTTAAATCACCCCATAAGACCTTTAGGGATAAAAAAAAATGTGCCGATTTCTGGGAAGGTAGTAAATTATATGTCAGGTAGAGATGATCTTGCAGGTTGAAAATATAAAAGAGGGAGATGAAGTTTATTTTCGGCCCAGAATGTGCTGCTTTTTGTAAATGTTTTCATTTATCTCGGCATTTATCTAGGCGCGGGGTCAGCGAGGGGACGGAATGACTCTATAAAGTAGTGAAATTATTGAGTCTCCTGTCAGATTCCATATAGTTAAGAGCTGGAACGATTCTTGCAGTCAAAATAACACGGGGCAAGCCGGGAATGACAGTTTAAATGTCACCTCAAAGTGCTGCCAATTTTATCCCTCACGCATTGCAAGAAAAGTGCACTGTTAGCAGGATTGTGCGCGAAAATGGGCTATTTAATGGCTGTTCTTCTGCTGGACACTGCCGTATCATTTCATGTCATGACATTGCATGAAGCTAATACATGTCAGCCTCAGGAAATAACGGGTTCTTTAATTAATCTTCTAGCGCGCGCCACCACTTGAAGTCCATGAACTATGTCTTAGTATCTTAACCAGCTCAAGACAGGGCCATTCTTCCCCACTTATGACCAGGCACATTTTTGTGTTTTTTTTCTTTCCATACGCGCAGCGTTAAAAAGAAAATCTCATTCGGTTATTCAATAATTTACGGTATTTTTTTTTCGTCATACATGGGCTCAACATTTATCTCATTTTTATATTTGGTGTAAAACATAAAGAAAAAAGTGAATAAGTAAATGATTTTCACAATCTTCTAATTTTTTGAAGGACCACTAAAATCTTAAATTGTGTTCTTTCTGTATTATTTTTATAGGGCTAGAAACATTGACTTGGATTGGAAGAGTCTTTTTTTTGCCTGCTTTTTTAGGGTTTTCATTTATATTACTCATTGCACCCCCTTTAATGTTGCAAAAGACCTTTGAGTGCATTTCAACACGTAAATTCCTTTTTATTGGCAGACGCGATGACTTGGTGGTTTGCAGTGCTGCTTTTCAGCACTGGGGTCCTGGCTTTAAAGCCCACCAAAGACATACTGATAGGGAATTAAGATTGTGAACCCCAACAGGAACAGTGGCAATAATGTTGGTAAAGTGCTGTGGAATATGGAGTTTCTATATAAGTAAGTAAAATAAATAAATTATTGCCATTAGTGACAAGCAAACGTGCTCGGATAAAGTGTTATCCGAGAATGCTCCTGTACTAATCAAGTATTTTTGACTTGCTCAAAAAAAAATGCTCGAGTCGCCGTGGCTCCATGTCTCGCGTCTGTTTGACAGAAATGTATGACACTGAAGCACCCAATTAGGGTGTTATTATACACAAAACAAGATATTTTTTTAAGCTACAGTAAATGAACCATGATTGGTTGGATGATGCGCCAAAAAAGAAAAAAGTAAATGCGGATTTAAGCAAACTGTCTACGGTTGGAAGAGTGAGGTATATACCGGTTTCTAGCCTTTGGGTGTAAAGAAGAATGATCTGTCTCATTTCAAAATGCGGCCCACAAGGCGATCAGCCGATTGCCCTGAGTCCTGCCTATGGCACCCAATAAAATAGAGGAGATTGAAAGAGAAATTATTACACGGGGACCAAACGAATAACTACCAATGTAATTAATGTGAGATTCGAGACTGTCAAGAGATCGGCTTTTCTTTCTGGTTCCTAATGGGATCCACCAAAATGCTCTCCAAGTCCTGAAATTTCTGTCAACAACAGATTCTATTGATCTAAGAAATTAAGGTATATTACACATTTAAAGGTAAGCCGTCACCATAAAATGACTTATTGTTTAATTTAGGTTTTTGTGTTACATATATTCTTTAAAAAATGTTGTCAATGCTTTTTTTCTTTGATAGTACCATCGTTTACCCCTTAACATCCAGAGATATTTCAGTTTTTGCGTTTTCGTTTTTTACTCCCCTTCTTCCCAGAGCCATAACTTTTATTTTTCTGTCAATATGGCCGTTTGAGGGCTTGTTTTTTGCAGGACGAGTTGTACTTTTGAACGACACCATTGGTTTTAACATATCATGTACTGGAACACGGGAAAAAAATTCCAAGTGCGTTTGAATTTGCCAAAATAGTGCAATTTCACTCTTGTTTTTTTTTATTTGTTTGTTTGTTTTTTTACCATGTTCATTAAATTTTAAAACTGACCTGCCATTATGATTCTCCACTTTTTGTGATCTTGGGCTGGGTGAGGGCTTTTTATTTGCGTGCTGAGCTGACATTTTTATTGATACCATTTTGGTGTAGATATAATCTTTTGATCACCACGTAATTCTAACATTTTAAATTTTTTACTCGTTACGCGATTGGGTTAATTCGTTTTTTATATTGATAGGTCAGTCGATTCTGAACACGGCGATACCAAATTTAATTTTGAATGGGGCGAAAGGGGGGTATGTATTTCTTTTTTTAATATTTTTAAAAACATTTTTTCTTTACTTTTTGTATCCTTCAATAATCTCCATGATACTCCTCAGCTACACACAGGCGATGATCAGATCGCTTGTGTGTAGCTGAAATGCTCACTTACTTGACAACAAAAGAGGTCTGCTGAAGACCTGTGGTTGTCATGCTGACCCATTGGTGACCCACAATCATGTGACGGGGTCACCGATAGGCAGGATTAGCAATGCGCTTCTGGTAAGCGCCAGTTAAATGCCGCTGACTGAGATTGACAGCGGCATTTAACTAGTTAACAGCCACAGGTGAATCGCGATAAGCCCGGTATGGTGCGGGCTGGGGGAGTCCGGCATTGGCGTACTATTACACCCAATGTCAGAAAGGGGTTAAGAAAGAACCCCAACAAACCCCTAAAATTAGTTATCCTGTAAGTTTCACACTGACCATTGTGCCTTTTTTAGATTAATTTCCTGTATCCTTCTGGGAAGAGTTTTCAGTAAGGCTTCTTATTAGAGGCAGGATTACAGGTAGCACCTCTAAATGCAGCTGAAAACACAGGGATCCACCAATCAGATGAAGTCACAACGCCCTCTACTCCCCCTCCCTTCACAAGACACATGAAAAATAGTATTAACCTGCATATATTTGGTTAATAGAGTTCTGAACCTGCCCGGCGCTTTTAGACCCGCTGCTGGGAGAAAATTAACTTTATCCCCTCCAGGATCATTCAGGTTTCAGTCACAGGCACAGCGCCAACGAGGATTGAGTCACTGCTGTGTGTAGAGCGTGGCGGCTATAACCACCCCGGACACTGACTGACAGCCGGCCCTAATGCAGAGTCTGCTGTCAGTCAGTGCCAGGGGCGGTTATAGCCGCCACGCTCTATACACAGAAAAATGACTGAACCCACGCCACCGCCGCCCTGTGACTGAAGGCTGAATGCTACCAGGAGGAAAAACGTTAATTTCCTGCCGGCAACGGGGCTCTAAGTGCGGGCATCAGGCAGGTTGAGAATGCTATTAACCTGCAGATTAACCCTATATCTGCAGGTTAAGGCCGGGGTCACACTTGCGAGTGCAATGCGAGAAACTCAACCGATTCTCTCACATCAATGCCCAGCACTACCGCCGGCGCTCGGGACCGGAGTGTGCGGCTGCATATATTTGTATGCAGCTAAGTGCTCCGGTCCAAACCGCATTGATGCGAGAGACTCGCGTGAGTTTCTCGCATTGCACTCGCAAGTGTGACCCTGGCCTAACAGTGTTTTTCCAGGTGACAGGTTCAATATAATACAAAAACCTGATTTAAACAATTGATCATGATTTAACAATTAATGGATTTTCTGGTGATAACTTAGGTGTAATGGGTGTAAACATATAGCATAGCAGATAACTCCTGCCCCAGATATGATTAGCATTGATATTTCCACTCTCTGGCGTACAGGAGGGATGCAGCTGGCTTTGGGGGTCATGGAGGTATACAAGAGATGTCGAACATAGGAATGATACAGCAAAAATTGACAGCAGATGCATAATGTACATGAACTGAGGAATTATGTGGTAATTAATGAGCCAGGTCTACGCTACATTAAGCATCAGCAATTAGTTATAACGCAAATGTAATTCTTAGCTGTGAAGCTCTTAGTTTTTCCAATAGTTTTTTTTTGGCTAATGCTATAAAGTGTCTCCATCTACTGGAGTAAAATGCTCATAAAAAGTCCAGTGTGTATAGCATCAGTCAGCTTCCCTCTGCCTGCGCACCAACTATTATTTAGAAAGAAACAATCCATCCAGCATTTACAGGGCTTCCTTTAGATTGGACTTTCCTATATCCTGGAGAGGATAAAGTAGTATTAATCAAACAAAGGGTGGGCACATGGGAAATCAGACAGGTTTAATGCAAGCAGTTACAAGTGACATGACCTTCTGTAATGTCACTTGTCACAGGCTTATATGCCACATACTGGTGGAAGGTCTGGAAGGAATCTGATGCTTGTTTCTGTTCCCTGAATGTAAAACTAATACAAATGACATTTCAAGATAAAACAAAGACCACAATGATATATCGGACGCCACCTCCTCTATTTCTTGTAAAAGGACATAGCTCAATTTTTACCACTCAAAGATCGTCCGCGATATTGTTCCTAATGCTCCGTTATCATTACATGGTGAGCAGCAGATTTCAAAATTTTGTTAAATTGGAAACAAAGCCGAGGGCCTACCGGGACTGAAGGCTATAAAATACAATCCTACTGATGGTATCTGGATGGAAGAGGCTACAAAATAGGTTTTGCATACAGGAAGTTTTACTATTAGACTGAGGTATGTAATATTATAATTTCCACTATGAAAATGAAATCTATTAAGATGAAGCCTTAGTAATTTTTCCCTGTGTTATCCTACCAGATACCAAATGTTAAAGGAGTTGTACAAGTGTTTTCCACAAGGTTTAGTTTGGTTTAAAAGAAAAGATAAAATGAGCCGTTCTCCCCTCCGCAATCTCCTGCCTCTCCCATTCCGATGCTGATTGATCCTTTATTAGCCTCTGCTCCCTGCTGCAGCGATGACGTCCCTGACTGCTGCAGTCAATCACTGGTAGTAGCTGATTGGGTCGCCCTCCCAGGGCTGTGGGGTACGGCCCAATGAGCTTTAATGGGAGTTGTCACGGCAGCTGGGACCCGGCCCGTGGCCCTGGGAGCCCATTGTAAAAGGGGGGGAAATGTTCAGTGTGCTTATGATGATTAGAGTTTATGAATGAATGAGTCATGACACCACCTGTGGTGTTCGGCAATGAAGATGTTGAGCCGACGCTGCAGACAGATCCTCTGGGATAGATGGTGTGGTGCAGCAATGATGTTATATCTCTCCACAGGCAGGGCTGTAGTCCCAGGGCAGAGTAGGTGCCGTGACACGTAGATGGTGTAGTGTCGGGCACAGGGAATGTAGCAGTGCTGGGCAGGTTGACGCAGGAATAAGTGGAAGACACCGGGGCATGTAGTTCCAAAGCTTTACTCACAGTCTGTTATGGCACAAGAGCCCGCATCCGTGCCGTGTGTCCTCCGGGTCAGGAGCTCAGCCTACTTCCAGGCAAGATGAAGTACTCCTTTCCAACACTCTGCCAACATATGTGCCTTTTCTGGACGTCTCCCTCTTAGCGCCTTTAGTGAAGTACTCACAGTACTGAGTTACACTGGAGTTCCTCCTGTCCGATGTTCCTATGAACTCTACTTGCACGGCAGACAGCTGTAGCCTGCTTCGGGGACTCCTTACTACCTAGTCCCGGCTCACTATCGTTGCTGTTGTGCCCCCAAGTCTGATGTGGGAATAAAGTGGTGACAACTTCTATTCCTCCGGTGTCTGCTGCAGGACAATTAGTATCCATACAACCTCGGGGACCGGACCCCGGCCTTGCGCTTAGAACTTGGGAAGGGTTCTCCTCCAACCCTGATCCTTGGTTCTCTTCTTTTCCTCACGTTCCATACTAATTCTTTCCTTCTTGTGGAGAGTCAGGCTTTCTATTAATGTTCCTTTTCTGTGCCAGCGGACCCAGATCACTGAGGTCGGCTGCAGCACTTCCTTCATCCATCCCACTCAGGGGATCTCCTTTCACAGACTGACCTCGTCAGACTCCTGTGACTAACTAACTTATTCCTATCCTCTTTCTGCTCTTTTGAGTGCAAACTAAACTCCACCCGCCTCCCAGCACTGTTCGTGCTCCAAGCAGGGAGCCACCAAAGGGTGCTTTGCTACACTACTATGTTGTGTGGGATGCAGGTGTTGGAGTGTGGTCAGGTGTCTCCACCTTACCTGAATAGTGGAGCACCACACCTCAGAAGGAGGTGCAGTACCTCTGTGGAGACTGAACCCTCAGGGGCACCACATACCCCCCGTTAAACACAGCACGTCCGCGAGCTGCAAAAAAAAACAAAGGTTGACAAATGCAGGAACATACAAAAATTTTTGTAATGCTTAGTAAACAATTCTTATCTAATCTTCTCAATATGAGAGGCACTGTTTCTTGAACGTAACAAAACAATTTTAACTAACTATCTATATTTTAATACAGTACTTAATCCAAAAGTGCTATTGGCAGTTTCTCACTACCACTTCAAGTATTCTTCATCAACACATTCCTTCTTCATCTCTTCTTTCACATTTTCTACTTGCTATTATTAACCTTAAGTGACAACCGCTGATGCCGGGTTCATCACTTGTCAATTTTAAATCTTTATTCAAATATCAAAGCATTGGTCTAAATTCTATAAAACATTCACTATTCGCTTTTTCTTTTCTATCACAAATACTAGACATCATCAATAAGTGCAATATAGACATTGATCCAGCCAAGATGTCTTGAAATGTCCTTATTCCTAATGAGGTAGTCCTTATTCCTAAAAGACTTATGTAAAACCAAGAAAGGGCACCTAAAGAGGTGCAACTATATACAATAAAGTTTGTGATTCACTCCAAGTTCATGATCACTGCAGTTCAATATGAAAAACGCTGCCAATAAAACTGGGCAACAAAACTGGAAACATCATGATACCCAAAAATAGAAAAATAGAAAAAAATAGCAAACAAGCACAATGGTGCAAATATCCTCTTGGGTAACAGAATTAGTTATTTTCTCCTTTAGTGTTGGTGTTCCCCTTCTGGGGTGCTGGAAACTGATGACTTGGGCTGCTGCTTCCAGGGGAGAACTTCTGGACATCCTTTTCCTGTTGACTGGTTACAAATTGCAGGTACTCCTTTTCTCCTGGAGTGAGGTTGGCATCTACTTGTATAGGTAGCACATCAACTGCTGCTGGTGATATCTCTGCTGCCTGTAATTCTGCAGAGGTTGCAATTGGTAATAATGGATGTGGTTCCTCAATTTCAGGTGGCACTGCAGTCAATGGCACCACTGTCTGTTGCTGCCGGTATAGCGCCATTTGAGGGCGGTCGCTTGATACCCGAGCCATCACCGGACCATTTCTGTCCACAGGCGCCATCCCTAGCACCAGGATCACGGCGGGGCAATGACCGTACCTGGTGCTTCCCAATGAAGCTCCGGTTCCTGCGTGGGTACAGGGGGGCGAACGATGACAGCCATAACCCCTGAGGCTGCCCGGTAGATGGATGGCAGCTGGGTCTGTACTGGTGCAGGGTTGGCTCCTGCCAAGGCCTCCGGGGTGGACATGCGTGGCCGTGCCAGGTCCGGATAGGGCCTCAGCCCCTGCTCCACCGCTTGCTCCGGGACTCTCATGTACCTCCTCCGGGCAGGCCGCATCCAGTGGCGGCACTGGTTTGGAGGTGGACGTGGGTGCTGTAGATGACATCGCAGTGGTCGTATGCCCCGCAGGGGCTGCCTGGGAGCAAATGGTTTTTCCCCATTGCGTTCTTCTGGCCTCCACCAGTCTTCCATAATGGCGTTCTCTCCTTCTTCTTCCTGTATGGACTCTTTTCCTGCCACCGGCTCTCGCTCCTCCTTCTGAGGGCGGGTCTACTTCCTACTCCTCCATACCAAGCCAGTATACGAACCCCTCGGGGGGTGGGCCATGTTGCAGTTGCATAGAAGTTCAGGCAGGGGAGGCCCAGGACAGTTCGCGGTCTTTTCTTAGGACCACCCATGTTGTCACGCCCTTCTTCTCCAAGCCGGTGGCCATTTTTAGCGTTCATTTTACAGTCTATCAAATTGGGTCTTTTGCACATTTCCACAAATTTTTAAGTCCAATAAATCGTAGGCACACAGAACCCGGTGGCACCGGGCTTCGTCATCCTGTTCGTGATGCCAAAGTTGGGACGCCCTCCCAGGGCTGTGGGGTACTCGGTACCGGGCCCGATGAGCTTCAATGGGAGTTGTCACGGCAGCTGGGACCCGGCCCGTGGCCCTGGGAGCCCATTGTAAAAGGGGGGGAAATGTTCAGTGTGCGTATGATGATTAGAGTTTATGAATGAATGAGTTGTGACGCCACCTGTGGTGTTCGGCAATGAAGATGTTGAGCCGACGCTGCAGACAGAACCTCTAGGACAGATGGTGTGGTGCAGCAATGATGTTATAGCCCTCCACAGGCAGGGCTGTAGTCCCAGGGTGGAGTAGGTGCTGTGACACGTAGATGGTGTAGTGTTGGGCGCAGGGGATGTAGCAGTGCTGGGCAGGTTGATGCAGGAATAAGTGGAGGACACCGGGACATGTAGTTCCAAAGCTTTACTCACAGTCTGTTGTGGCACAAGAGCCCGCATCCGTGCCGTGTCCTCCGGGTCAGGAGCTCAGCCTACTTCCAGGCAAGATGAAGTACTCCTTTCCAATACTCCGCCAACATATGTGCCTTTTCTGAACGTCTCCCTCTTAGCGCCTTTAGTGAAGTACTCACAGTACTGAGTTACACTGGAGTTCCTCCTGTCCGATGTTCCTATGAACTCTACTTGTACGGCAGACAGCTGTAGCCTACTTCGGGGACTCCTTACTACCTAGTCCCGGCTCACTATCGCTGCTGTTGTGCCCCCAAGTCTGATGTGGGAATAAAGTGGTGACAACTTCTATTCCTCCGGTGTCTGCTGCAGGACCATTAGTATCCATACAACCTCGGGGACCGGACCCCGGCCTTGCACTTTGAACTTGGGAAGGGTTCTCCTCTAACCCTGATCCTTGGTTCTCTTCTTTTCCTCACGTTCCGTACTAATTCTTTCCTTCTTGTGGAGAGTCAGGCTTTCTATTAATGTTCCTTTCCTGTGCCAGCGGACCCAGATCACTGAGGTCGGCTGCAGCACTTCCTTCATCCATCCCACTCAGGGGATCTCCTTTCACAGACTGACCTCGTCAGACTCCTGTGACTAACTAACTTATTCCTATCCTCTTTTCGCTCTTTTGAGTGCAAACTAAACTCCACCCGCCTCCCAGCACTGTTCGTGCTCCAAGCAGGGAGCCACCAAAGGGTGCTTTGCTACACTACTATGTTGTGTGGGATGCAGGTGTTGGAGTGTGGTCAGGTGTCTCCACCTTACCTGAATAGTGGGGCACAACACCTCAGCAGGAGGTGCAGTACCTCTGTGGCGACTGAACCCTCAGGGGCGCCACATGATCACTGCTGCGACCAAAGATTTCTGTAGGGACCTGTGGGAGACTGGTGGGCATCTGAATGGGAGCAGCAGGGGATGGGTGAAGTATTTCTTATTTCATAGGAAAATTATTTAATTTTCTTCTCTTTTCCTTCCAATGAGAGAGGTTGCAACAGTTATCTGGGGGCTGAGATGTGGGATAGAGGTGATGGATTATTAATATTATTATTATAAAGTTGGTTTGGAACACTTTGTATTATTGTATTATCTTTGTATTATTGTATTATTGTGTGTGCATTTTGTAGTTTGTAGTTTGATTTTCAGATAAAAAAGTCTAAAATAATTTCTTGAATAAAAAGGAAAAAATAAGTATTTCCTCTTTTATTTTCTGTAAACCAATCTTAAAACAATCATTTTGTAAACAAAAATGAATCTCCAGGCAACCCCACTAAGTGATAGGTTTAGAAAACTCATTTTTAATAACAAGTAGAGCTATATACTGTGAAGACGGATTGCAAAGAGCATCTCTCTGGATGACCCAGTCAACTGAATGTATCTGGTGGCTCTAAGGCTACGTACCCACGTATGCAGAAAATTCCTGACTGAAAACCGGACTCCTTCCCAGAAAATGCACTTTTTTTGAGCTTTTTTATGCGTTTTTTGATGGGGCGTCTCTAAAATAGTTAGAAATGCGGATTTTTTTCCTTGAAATTAATGAGCATGCTGCGTTTTTTACTGAGATGCGTTTTTTTTTCGTGGAAAAAAACATCAATATGCACAAAAAGAGCAGAATTCAATAAAATGAATGGGATGCTTCTTGTAAGCGTTTTTTAAGCGTTTTTGCCGGTAAAAACGCTTAAAAAATGCGAAAAAAATGCTTACGTGTGCACACACCCTTAAGGTGATTGAACACTTATTGACAGGTTGCCTTACTAAATAGAGCTAAACTTTGGAAATCCAGTAATGGACAAACAATGTGATGACTTATTTTTGAGGAAATGTTTCTGGCAAAAAGTGATAATCCCAATGTAGAGATAGAGACCACACTTACTAGGCTGATTGCAGTGGTTTTGCTAAAATCACTGTTTACTGATCAGCAAAATATCACTAGAGGACTAGTAAACCTGCTATCCTTCATATTCATAAGCTCTGTATAACTCCATCCCCAATACTGATTGTCAGCTTTCTGCCTATGCACAGTGTACACAGAAAGCTGCCAATCAGTGGTGTGGGCTGGGTTATACAGAGCTCAGCATTCAGAGAACTGGCAAATCTGTAGCAGATAAAACAGTGACTTTATCAAAACTGCAGCAACTAGCAAATTAGATGACCCATTGCTGGAATTAGGGTGTCTGCCCCTATATCATGCTACTCTCAGATGGGGTAGTAAAAACCGTGTGACAGATACTATTTAAGATTTATCTTTATCCCTCGAAATACTGGTCCACCACACACAATAGAGCACATCCTACAACCCAATCTTATTAGAGTACAGTACTCATAAATCCAACGAACGGAGGGGACCCCAGATAAAAAGAATTGTGGGTCTAAATTGACTGTCATACAATGAAAGACAAATGTCATAGAATATTGTGCACCTGCCATGATGTAATTACTTGTTTATTCGCTGCATACTGAATGCTGGAATAATCCAAGGTAAAATGAAATGATACGTTGATATAAAAATGTCTGTGTTGTTGCCATTAATTCTTTTAATCTAGCTCTTATATGAAGGTAAATAATTAATACAGTGACAAAGAATGTAACGCTCCATATTAAAAGCTCTAAATTTCCATAGTGCACTCCATGTTTCCGCAATAGATGATCGTAGTTGAGCATTTAATAAACTGTACAACTATATCTATGACTGGTTGGAAGAGAGTTTATTTTCTGGAGTTAATTAAGAACATTTTTTTCCTGTCTTTGCCTCAACTAACCGCAACATGTGTTTGTGTGTCGTTGGATTTACTGTGCTTATGTGAATACTTGTCATAAAGACGCTCTGAATATTGATGGGCTCAGGCGATGCAGAAAGCTATAATGTCTTCATAGGTCACTCTGTTGGACCTCCACATTAAATCCATAAGTTTTTTGTCAGGCAGTCCTCTATAACAGAGCCGAGTTGTGACCTTATGAGCTCCACAGCTGCGCTCTCTTCCTTCTTCAAAACTCATGACCTATGATATCGACTTCAGAGCATAAGACAATCTGATGCAATACTATTAACTGGCTGGTTCTTTATACACCCAAGGTCTGGTGCAAATGTCCTGCCTCCTGGTTATGACTAGTTCACTAATGTCCTCCACATGAAGACGTTAATCTTTTATTCCTTACGAGTAGCGGCACATCCAGGATGAGTATGTCACACACTTACATGCTTTCAAACTCTTTTAAGTTACTTAAAAAGCATAAGAATGGCCCAAACTGCACGCTCTCAGATATAATCCCATTGCACAAAACCTGGGGAGGTTCTCCTTTAAATAATTCAGTAAATCCCATGGTGGGACAAACGACCAGGAGAGAAGAAGCGACTGGATTCGGGTCCCAACAGATGTGCTAACAAGTGCACATTGTAAATCTAAAAGCTGTAAAGAAATAAACCACAGCTACTACAAGTAATCAACATGGATGTGACATCATTAGTGACATTACGGTATGAAGAAAAATTTCCAGCAAGTACAAATGTACAAGTAAAAGCAAAAATAACGATGCTCATGATCTTTCTGACTGAACAAAGACCCATTAAAAACAATGGGACAATTCACGTGTGCGATTTTCTTCTATAAGTCTTATTCCGCTCATGAGTCTTCCCCAAACAATGCCAATGGGTCCATGAAAAAATGTATAACACATATACACCAAAACTCATCCTGGCTCTTATATTTGGACTGGAAGTCAGTTTCCCTATCCTTTCCTATGGCAACCTCAATGTAACCTTATAGGAATGCCAACAGAAACTGACTTCTAGTCCACAGCCCATTTACACAGGCCAATAATCGGGGAATGAGCATTTGTAGGCCCGTCTAAACAGGCCGGCAATCGCCCAAACAACAACTACAAGCAAAATGCACATTTATAGGGTGAGATGATTTTAATGTGGTGTTCTCAAGTTTGAACATTGTCCCCTATCAATGGGTTATGGCTAGTGATGGATAAACCCCGGGATGTTCGGGTCCGGCGGAACAGTTGAAACAAAGTATGGTTGGGATACCAGAACAGTACCCGAACCTAGAACCAATTCACTTCAATGGGGGGCCCAAACATCCAGTGTCTGTGACACTGTCATGTGCATGACAGTGCGTGCAGCAAACACTACTTCTGATTGTCGGTAAGATCGCTAGCGCCGGTCAGAAAGCCACGACTCCCACGCTGTCAGATGACAGCATGAGCCTGGAGCTGTGACCCGAGGTAAAAAGTTTACCTCCGATCACAGACGGAGGAAGGGACTACTACTCCCATCAGCTTACGCCTGCTGCCACTAATAACAGCAAGAGCAGGTCACGGCTGATGAGAGTATTTATTAGCTGGCGCCTGCACTATAAGTAAATTAATTAATTAATTAAAAAAGAGCATGAGATACCTTTTTCAGGCTGGATGGTCACATCTTGGGAAAGTCCAGGTTGAAAGCTATTTATCCCAGCATGGGACAGAACGATGGATAGGTGAGGGATATGTTGTTTTTATCTTTGTTTTCTTACAAGAGACCATGACTTCAATGGAATGGGAGTTAAGTGAGTATAACAGTGTGTTATTTTTAAATAAAAAAGTAAATATTAGTTTTTTTTATTTCAAATAAAGGAATTTATTCTGGCTGTATGTTTATTTACAATATAACTAGAGGATTAGTAATGGATAGGTGTCTTATAGACGACTCCCCATTACTAACTTGTGGGCTTGATGTCATCAGACAATAGAAAGTTGACATCAACCCCACAAATATGAATCCCTCTTGCCATCCCTGTGGGCTGCGATTCTTAGACTGGTGGGGGCAATATCCATGGCCCCTTACCAGCCTAAGAATACCACCCCCCAGCTGTCTGTTTTAGTTTGGCTGGTTGTCAAAAATGAGGGGAACCCAATGCTGTTTTTCAAATTATTTTTTTTAAATAATTTAACGGCATGGGAACACCTCTATTCTTAATAACCAGCCATGTTAAAACTGACAGCTGAGGGTTGCAGCCCACGTTGTCAGTTTTCCCTGGTTGGTTATCAAAAATACAGGGGAACCTTTTTCAATTAATTATTTATAGCGCAGGCGCCGGCTGATGAATTCTCCCATCAGCCGCTGCCTGCTCTTGCTGTTATTAGCGGCAGCAGGCGTACATTGATACAAATAAGAAAACAGCTCAACAATTGCAGCAGCATCATATTAAATGAATAGAGAAAAAATAATAAAAATTAAATCACAAAATAATGATACTATAATAATGGACAAATTTGTGGACAGATCGCATTCAACCAGAAACAGCAGAGAGACCAAAAAAACGATTGTATAGTCCATAATATATTTTGAAAGCTCATAGAAAAATCCTTTATTGAATAAATAAGCATACACAGGTTAAAGAGGCATAAACACCACAAGGTGAATCTAGCTTAAAAGGCACAGGGTGCTGGTGTAAAGACATAATATCCCCACATAAATATAATATGATCCATAATGGATTATCCACATGACCAAAAATAAATATCCTCCATATAGTTACTCCCAAAGTGCCACCGCATGGCCAAATAGATTAGGTACATGCAACATCTTAACATAATATTAGTACACAGGCAAAAAGTAGTTAATATACATACCCAAACAATTATCAAAAAAACGTCAGAAAGGCACCAGGGAGAGAGAGGTGGGGGCTGTCAGCACACGAGCATCACCCTGACGCGCGTTTCGGCACAGCCTTCGTCAGAGGGGATATTATGTCTTTACACCAGTGCCCTGTGCTTTTTAAGCTAGATTCACCTTGTGGTGTTTATGCCTCTTTAACCTGTTGATACAAATAGTAGTCTCATCAGACGTCAGTGACCGGAGGTAAACTTTTTACCTCCAGTCACAGCTGCGGGCTTACTCATTTGACAGCATGAGAACCGCAGCTCTCTGACTGGTGGTATTAATCTTACCGCCAATCAGAACCACGAACAGTAACACGGACTTCCTGGTGAAGAGCATGTTCGGTGTCCGTGCTCGAACAGTAGGTGTTTGATACCCCGTATTTTACTGTTCGGGTTCGCCAATCTGTAGTTATGGTATAACTTCCCAGTCGCTGGGTTCTGACAGCTAGGAACTTCACTGATTCTGAGAATCAGGGCTCTTAAGTGCCCTGGTTGAATGGACCAGTATTTGATCATGTGCATTTCTGTTCCATTTACTCCTAGTGGAAAGGCAATGTGGATAATCGATCTCAGCTCCATTCAGTTGGTGCCTCAATTTTCAGGACCGGTGAAGGGCCCTGTGGTCAAATTCCCAGTAATCAAAAGTTATCCTTTATTCCACAGAGAAGGGATAACTTTCAAACTTTAGGATATTCTTTTAAGAAAGCTTAAAAATCATTAGCGACAACACATTGTTCCATGTAAACAGGTGATGTGCTGCCAACATTCCATTACATGTACAAAGAATACATGATATTCATAATTCTGTGAATGGAGAATGTTCGTCGGCCTGTGTACACAGGTTAGTAAGCAGCCGCCAATCGGTTTGCATGTAGCTGACCGGCAATTGATTAATAGCTCAAAGCACAGACACATGAGATCAGAATGGAGAAGTGAACTAACTCCACTACTATTTACTGCCGCAAATGATAAAAAGTTGTCTTGCTATTCCTGTGTACACAGACACCTGAGAGTTGTGAGAGTTCATTAGAGTTGGATCTAGTCAAGGCAATTCACTTTGAGCAAAAACCATGGACCCCAGGCTGATACATTTTGCTTACTCTTGTCTTCTACATTGTAGCAAACATTGAGAACATAAGAGGAAATAGTTTTACAATATGGTTGTGCTTAGATCACAGAGGATTTTTACAATCTCTCAGCTTTAGGAGAAGGAATTAATCAGAACTGTCTTCAGCCTCTGCATGTTAACAAGGCGTTCCTATCAGACTACAGGCCTAAATCTTTAAAGTGGTGAAAAATTGAAGTAAAACTATTCATTGATGTGACATGGCTTAGTCTCTCAAGTAAAATTAAAAAAACTTACCCTCACCATCGACATTGGTGCTTTTCTAGTTGTCTCCAGATGCTCATGTAACATTGTTGTGTCACCTGACCATGGCAGCCAATCAGTGGCTGTTAACTGGCTGTCGCCTTTACTATTTCGTTATAGTGGGCATCCGCTTTGAAAGAATATTGATGTGCCACAATTGATCAGCAACCGCTGATTGGCTGCACTGCTCACATGACATAAAGTCACACAAGCTCCGGGAGACAAGCTTTCTTATATTGCTTGGGAAACTTGTGCATTTAGAGTTTTATTTCTATCTTTAGTTCTTCCTGAATTTCACTCCACTTCCTGCACCCAGTTTGTTTACAACTGCAGACCAGGTAGCTCACTGGGCTTTTTTTCTAAGCTCACAGCAAGAGCCAGAGCAACCCCCGGTCTCAGTGTCCAGCCGCGCCCGCTGCCCGCCCTCTACACACTCACTGGCTGTTAGTATCTTCCCCAGCACCACCCTCTGTGCACCGCCCTCTTCCTGCCCACTACACAAATAAAACATGGAAACTTTGCAGTCCACATCCGCGCTGCAAGCTTATGAAGAAATGTCAGACGTCAGATGTATTCTAAAATAATGTTTTCTTTAATTTTTCTATGCTTCTTGTAACTTACTTCTTCAGGAAATAAAAAATGCAAACTTTCAACATTTTATTTACCCTTCTGGTGAAATTATCCGTGGATCAGCAGCCTTTCAACCCTGTATCAGGTCAGCATATATCGATTCAATTTCAGATATTTGTCATCCAGATAAGACTCTTATCCTTCTGTAATTTTTTTCTCCTCAGCATTTTTTGCATTGTCCACAGCACACTCATTGGCTGTTAGTATCTGCCCCAGCCCAACCCTCTGCCCACCCACTGCACACTCACTGGCTGTGAATATCTGCCACTGCCCCAACCTCTGCTCTCCCAATACACACTCATTGGCTGTCAGTATCTGCCCTAGCCCCACCCTCTATTCACCTACTGAACACTTATTGGCTGTTAGCATCAGCCCCAGCTCCACCCTTTGCCCGCTGCACACTCATTGGCAGTTAGTATGTGCCCCAGCCCCGCCCTTCACCCACCCACTATATACTCATTGGCTGTTATAATCTGCACTAGCACTGTCCTCTACCTGCCCACTCATTGGTTGTAAGTATCTGCCTCAGCATCGCCCTCTGTCCACCCACTGCCCACTCAATGACTGTTAGTTTCTGCCCCAACCTTGCCGTCTGCCTACCCACTATATACTCATTGGCTGTTAGTAACTGCACAAGCCCCATCCTCTACCTGCCCACTGATTGGCTGTTAGTATCTGCCCCAGCCCTGCCCTCTGTCATTCAGTCCAGCATTAGCAGTGATGAGTAATGATCCTGTCCTCATCCGGTGCAGCATTGGTCACCACTCCTTACTTCTATAACACAAATAAAGTTGTCACATGTTCTCTACATTGCAAGTGTCAATGCCAATTTTATTGAAGTGGGCCCATGCTGTGTCCAGTGATCGGGCTAAATCTATGGTAGTTAGTAGAGTTGAGCGACTTTTGGTTTTTTAGGGTCGCGTTTTGTTTCGTGAAACCCGACTTTTCCAAAAGTCGGGTCGATCAAGATCGTCCGATTATAGGGAAAAGTCGGGGTCGTCCCGAAACACGAAACCCAATGTAAGTCAATGGGGAATAAAAGTCGGCAGTGAGAGGAGGACAGGAAACACACCTACAGTGCCCATTTGAATGCCAAAAGCATCAATTCTTCTTACTTAAGCTTGTCAACCTTAATTAACTTCATAATACAAGTTACGCACTGAAAAATGGGGGTTATTTGGCTAAAGTTGTGGGGGGGGAGGGCTGGCTGCAGGTTTTCATGTGCCCTGGGCGAAAGAGCGCCCCTTTAACACATACCACAACTCATCATGCTCCGATACGGCAGAGAAATAGCGGTATAGTACAATGAAAAATACCTCACTTTTTACATCTCATGACGAGGCCCATCTATTTCTCCATACAGAATCATTGGTCCCATATAATGTTTGAAATAGTGTATGATGAGCTCCACATAATGCTACAGTATATGTTGGTCCCCATGGATGAAGCTCCACTGTCTTATGGGCCCAAATAATGCTCCAAACATAATGGGCCCCATTTCTAATGCTCTAGTATATAATGGGCCCTGTAAATGCTGCTCCAGTGTCTGATGTCCACCTTTGGAATGTTCCAGTGTATGGTGGGCCCCATCTATCATTCTCCAGAGTATAGTGCTCCCCAAAATTGCTGTCCCAACATTGAAAACAATCAAATAAGTCTCCTCGCTAGGGAATCCCTGTACTTGTCTGGATTCCTCGTCGTCCCCATCTTCCATCTCACTGCACAGTATTTCAACTTTGCAAGTGCTGTGATCCTGAGCAAGCAGGGGGGGCCCACTCGTTGGCGACGGCACTGGCACAGGGCCTCTGATAGTACGGTGGTGTGTCTGATGGCGGGTGGGCCGAACCTGCACTTTCATCTGCAGCTTCCTCTTTGTCACCGTGTAAGATGGAACTGTATATGGGAAGGGTAACCTGAGTTTCATCAGGGTCAGATTCAGGTCGTGTAGCGTGCGAGGGGAATGTAGTGGTCTAGGTCAATGTACCAGCAGATTCATCGAGCAGTGGCTGGGCATCAGTGCACTTGTGTCACCCCCAGGAGTACGGTCGCCACAGTGGCATTACCTTCTTCCTAGGGAGTGTGATGTCATGCTTGGGAGCAACGAACGATCTCTCTAGCAGGTTAACTGATTGGGCGGCGTTATTCCCACGAGTCATGACCCTCCAAACAGCGTTCATGAAGGCAAAGTGTTTGTTTTACGTGGGCAGTATGGTTGCAAAGCTGAACCTTAAAGGAATGTCCAGAAGGGCACCACCAGGAGTGGAGCCTATGGTTAAATTCGACTCCACCTGGGAAACCTCAACCATGCCAGCTACAGAACAGATGCACACATTGCAAGCTTAATTCCGTTAACGAACGAGACTCCGTCATGCCCCACGGTCCGAGTCTGGCTTACTAGAGGGACACGTGAGGCTCTGGCACATGAGATTGGCCAATAACTGGTGTGTCATGCCCTTACATGTCCGTGGCTGCATGTGCGCTACACTGAAAAGGCCAGCGTTTGTCGCTTACAGGTGCAGATAATCCGCTGAACAACGTTAGTGATGGGGATCACTGATTACAATTATTACCCGCGAACAATGATTTCCCAGTAAGTGCAGGTCAACCGCAGTTCCGGAATTAGGCCTAACCGTCATTCCTGAAAAAATGAAAAACTTACGTGTGCAAACCACAGGTGCTGTAGCTTGCTTAACAGCTCGCCAGCCGTTCTCACGCCCAGTATGGATTACACGTGATTGCACAAAGGTGAGAAAGGGTACCGTTTCCCCGGATAACATGTATGGATAGCGTACACATTCAAAATATATGTCTATACATCAGGAGGCAGGCTCAGACGGTGTTAGGCCCAGTATGGATTGCACGTGATTACACAAAGGTTAGAAAGGATACCGTATCCCCAGATAACATGTATGGATAGCGTACACATTCAAAATATATGTCTATACATCAGGAGGCAGGCTCAGACGGTGTTAGGCCCAGTATGGATTGCACGTGATTGCACAAAGGTTAGAAAGGGTACCGTTTCCCCGGATAACATGTATGGATAGCGTACACATTCAAAATATATGTCTATACATCAGGAGGCAGGCTCAGACGGTGTTAGGCCCAGTATGGATTGCACGTGATTGCACAAAGGTTAGAAAGGGTACCGTATCCCCAGATAACATGTATGGATAGCGTACACATTCAAAATATATGTCTGTACATCAGGAGGCAGGCTCAGACGGTGTCAGGCACAGTATGGATTTGACGGCCCAGACTACACAGCGGAGGAGCAGGGAGAGGTAAAGATTGCAAATGCTGGGGCCCTGCCCAAGCAAGGAGGGCCCACTCGTGGGCGTCGGTACTGGCACTGGGCCCCTCATAGTACGGCGGTGTGTCTGACGGCGGGTGTGCACCACCACCGTCAGAGACACTTGATTGCACTATGAAGGACCCTGTACCAGTGCCCGTGCCCAAGAGTCGGCCTACCCACCTGTCCAGGGCAACGGCACTCGCACGGTGTCGTGCACTAGGTGGTGACCCCGGCCATGGGGGGGGAGGCAGCACAGTTAGGGAGTTTTAGAAAGTGGCATATGTTGATGTTGGACATTCAGCTGATGCAAAAGGTGAAATAGGTCAAGTCCCAGGAAGAGGTAGACCAAAGCAAGCCATTTTTCTGTCACCCTATGTGTCATCAGGGGAAGGTGGGACAAAATCCTTGGAAACCCATGCGTGGTTCATTTTAATGAAGGTTAGATCATCCACATTTTGGGTTGACAGACGGGTCCTTTTTTCTGTCAGGATTGATCCAGCTGCACTGAAGACTCTTTCCGATAGCACACTTGCAGCTGGGCAAGCGAGCTCCTGTAAGGCATATTGTGCCAATTCAGGCCAGGTGTCCAGTTTAGCGGCCCAATAGTCAAAGGGGAATGACCTGTGTGGGAGAACATCGATATGGGAGGAAAAGTAGTTTGTAATCATAGTTGACAACTGCTGTCTCCTGTCACTTTCCATCGATGCAGTATTACCAGTTGTGTGAGCGGTACTTGAAAAATCAGTCCACAACATTGTCATGAAACCCCTGTCTCCAACGCCACTTCTGCTGTGTGCACCACGAACACCTCTGCCAAGCTGCCCCCGGCCCGTACGGCTCGTGTGAGAACCATCACCGCTGCTGTGTGCTGGGAATGCCTCAAGCAACCGATTTACCAGAGTTGCTTGTTTATTAGCCAATATTAGGTCAAGGTTCTCCTGTGGCATGATGTTTTGTAATTTGCCTTTATAGCGTGGATCCAGGATGCTGGCCAACCAGTAGTCATCATCGTTCATCATTTTGGCAATGCGTGGGTCCCTTTTTAGGATCTGCAAGGCATAATCTGACATGTGGGCCAATGTTCCCGGTGTCAATGATGCACTGCGAGTGCTGTTTGGAGGAGCACTTTCTGGCAAATCCACATCCCTCCAGTCACGCACAAACCCTGTACCAGACCTTGCCACGCCAACATTTTCACTTGCCCCACGAGATGCATCCTCCTCCCCTAAGTAATCATCCCCATCATCCTCCTCCTCCTCCTCTTCTTCCTCCACCTCGTCCAGGAGAGGTCCCTGAGCAGACAATGGCTGAATGTCATCAAGGATTGCCTCCTCCTCTTCCTCCTCATCAACATTGGCTGCAGAAGCCTGCTCCTTAAGGTGCGTCAAAGTTTGCATGAGCAGACGCATAAGTGGGATGCTCATGCTTAGGATGGCGTCGTCTGCGCTTACCAGCCGTGTGCATTCCTCAAAACACTGAAGGACTTTACAGAGGTCTTTCAGCTTCGACCACTGCACACCTGTCAACTCCATGTCTGCTCTCAAAGTGCCTGGCCGTGTATCCTCCCACAAATGCATTATGGCCTGCCTCTGCTCGCACAGCCGCTCCACCATGTGCAGGGTGGAGTTCCACCTTGTTGCAATGTCGATAATGAGGCGGTGGTTGGGAAGGTGGAGCAATCGCTGCAGCTTCTGCATACGAACGGAGTGTACAGGCGACCGGCGGATGTGCGTGCACAGTCTTCGCACCTTCTGGAGCAGGGCTGTTAACTCCGGATAATTTTTGAGGAAGCACTGCACCACCAGGTTCAAGGTGTGAGCCAAGCAAGGTATATGGCTGAGTTTTGAAAGGGCTATGGCTGCCACAAAATTACGGCCGTTATCACTAACTACCTTGCCTGCCTCAAGATGTACACTGCCCAGCCATGACTCAGTTTGTCGCTTCAAGTACTCGGCCAGCACCTCGGCGGTGTGTCTGTTGCCCAAACACATCATCTGCAACACAGCCTGCTGATGCTTTCCACTAGCTGATCGATAGGGGGACACATCGTGTGCAACAGTGGCAGCTGCAGATGGAGTGCTCGTACGACTGCGCTCTGTGGACGAGCTTTCGCTTCTGGAGGAGGAGGAGGGTCGAACGCCTACAGCCAACTGTTTCCTATACCGTGGGCTAGGCAGCATTGTCCCACCACCGCTGTCCCCTGTGGACCCTGCATCCACCACATTAACCCAGTGCGCAGTGATGGACACGCAACGGCCCTGGCCATGCCGACTGGACCATGCATCAGTTGTGAGGTGCACCTTTCCGCTCACTGACTGCTTGAGTGCATGGACAATGCGGTCTTTCACATGATGGTGGAGGGCTGGGATGGCTTTGCGAGAGAAGAAGTGGCGACTGGGTAGGTCATAGCGTGGTACTGCATAGGCCATGAGTTCGCGGAAAGCTGTGCTTTCCACCAACCGAAAGGGCATCATCTCAAACGAGATTAGTTTGGCAATGTGGGCGTTCAAACCCAGTGTACGCGGATGAGAGACTGAGTACTTTCTTGACCTACTCATAGTGTCTGGGAGGGTGAGCTGGACTTGAGAGCTGCATATGGTGGAAGTAGCGGTGGACAGGGCGGACTGAGAGAGGGTTGATGATGGTGATGGAGTTGGTGTTCTTTCTGATGGCCTAGAATCAGTCTTTCGTTGATATAACAGTGGGATTCCCTGACTGCTGTGGCCTTGCAACGACACCTCAACATTTGCTGCTGTGCTAACCGGTGGGCTTACAGTGGGGGAAACAATGTAGCGTTGCTGACTACCTTCGATGTGATCAGTTGCACATGTGGCACTTGAGGTTTGGTGTTGTGTCCACGCTTGCAAGTGCATGCTGGTTAAATGTCTAAGCATGCAACTGGTATTCAAATTTTTCAGATTTTTCCCTCGGCTAAAGGTCTTTGCGCATTTCTTACAGATAACCTTGGCCTGATCATGAGGATTTTGGTCAAAAAAGTGCCACACTGCACTCTTCCTACTTTGGCAGACATTTTGCGGCCTAGCACGCTGT
Source organism: Dendrobates tinctorius (assembly GCF_039654945.1). Taxonomy (NCBI): domain Eukaryota; kingdom Metazoa; phylum Chordata; class Amphibia; order Anura; family Dendrobatidae; genus Dendrobates; species Dendrobates tinctorius. Next base: position 25,477,422 of record NW_027361671.1, read on the forward strand.
GATCTTTTGACCCTCTGGACAAGCTGTCCAGCAACTCTTTTGATGTTTGGAACCTGTCTTTGGAGTGCTCTGGGCCTGCCAGATAACAGCTGTTGCGATGTCGATGTCTGCTGTGGATGCTCCTCCTCATCTGAGCTATTGGAAGCAGCACCCTCTTCCCCCCAATGGATGCCAATCTGGGTCAACAACTGGGTCATCCATCACCTCCTCTTCTATGTCATGTGCACCTTCCTCTGTGTCACCGTGTATGGTGGTATAGTGTGCGGGAAGGGGCACCTGAGTCTCATCAGGGTCAGAATCTGGCTCTGTACACTGCGAGGACAATGTAGTGCTCTGAGTGAATGTACCAGCAGAATCATCCATCAGCGGCTGTGCATCAGTGCACTCCATGTCAGATTCATCTTGGCCTGGGTAATTCACCATTTGACTTGATAATCCAGGCATGGTATGTGAAAACAGCTCCATGGAGTAATCAGTAGTATGGCCTGCGTCATCCTTCAATCTTGGTTGTGGTGAAGGACACAAGGAAAGGTGTGGTTCATGAACATGAGCCTCCAATGACGACTCAGTGCTTTTACTTTTTACAACTGAAGAAGAGGAGGCGATACAGCTGGAGGCTGAGTCAGCAATGTAAGACAAAACTTTTTCCTGATGCTCTGGCTTTAAAAGCGGTTTGCCAACTCCTAGAAAACTAAGCGTTCGAGGCCTTATGTAGCCAGACGATGACGCAGGCTCAACACCTCCTGCTTTCGGTCCTATTTTGCTCTTGCCACTACCATCAGATCCACCACCAACACCATCATTACCAGCTGCCAACCCCCGCCCAATTCCACGGCCTCTTCCACCAGCCTTCCTCATTTTTGGTAGAAATGTAGACAAAATCCAACAAACTATATAGTAATGTAAAACAAGGTACAAGGTGTCTATAGGACAGGGGAGATTTTGAATTTCTGCAGACACTTGTGGACACTGGACACTTTTGGATTGTGTGAGGCCCACTGATATCTGAGCGCTATGTAACAGGCTCGATGGCACAGCTGTGACAAAAGTGACGAGAGGATAAGGGAGATTTTGAATTTCTGCACACACTTGTGGACACTGGACACTTTTGGATTGTGTGAGGCCCAATGAATATCTGAGCGCTATGTGACAGGCTCGATGGCACAGCTGTGACCAAAGTGACTAGAGGATAAGGGAGATTTTGAATTTCTGCAGACACTTGTGGACACTGGACACTTTTGGATTGTGTGAGGCCCACTGATATCTGAGCGCTATGTCACAGGCTCGATGGCACAGCTGTGACAAAAGTGACGAGAGGATAAGGGAGATTTTGAATTTCTGCACACACTTGTGGACACTGGACACTTTTGGATTGTGTGAGACCCAATGAATATCTGAGCGCTATGTGACAGGCTCGATGGCACAGCTGTGACCAAAGTGACTAGAGGATAAGGGAGATTTTGAATTTCTGCACACACTTGTGGACACTGGACACTTTTGGATTGTGTGAGGCCCAATGAATATCTGAGCGCTATGTGACAGGCTCGATGGCACAGCTGTGACCAAAGTGACGAGAGGATAAGGGAGATTTTGAATTTCTGCACACACTTGTGGACACTGGACACTTTTGGATTGTGTGAGGCCCAATGAATATCTGAGCGCTATGTGACAGGCTCGATGGCACAGCTGTGACCAAAGTGACTAGAGGATAAGGGAGATTTTGAATTTCTGCAGACACTTGTGGACACTGGACACTTTTGTGTGAGGCCCACTGATATCTGAGCGCTATGTCACAGGCTCGATGGCACAGCTGTGACAAAAGTGACTAGAGGATAAGGGAGATTGGATTGCTTTTAAAAAAGCAGTTTGCAGAGCAGTGGGTAAACAGCAGTGCCAGCCTGTCAGGAAGCCTTAAAAGGCAGCCCAACAACCAACACCACTGATACACCACAATATAGCCTCCCCTTGCACTGCACACACAGTGACTGGTGTGTTGTGCAGGCCAAATCGCTAGCAGCAGAAGCAGTTTTTTTTTCTTCTCAGCAGGACAAAAAAAAAAAATTGGGATTGCTTTTAAAAAAGCAGTTTGCGGAGCAGTGGGTAAACAGCAATGCAGGAATGTCAGGAAGTCTTAGAAGGCAGCCCAACAACTAACACCACTGATACACCACTATATAGCCTCCCCTTGCACTGCACACACAGTGACTGGTGTGTTGTGCAGGCCAAATCGCTAGCAGCAGAAGCAGTTTTTTTGTCTTCTTCCCTGCCTAACGCTCTCCCTACAGAATCAGCAGCAACCTCTCCCTATACTGAGATCGGCAGAAGTAAGATGGCGGTCGGCGTGCACGCCCTTTTATACCCCCTGTGACGCCCACCAAAGCAAGCCAATCACTTGCATGCCCTTCTGAAAGATGGTGTTGACCGCTGCCTATGTCATCACGTTGCCCACAGTGTCCGTGGATCCTGATTGGCTGAAAAAGAGTGCAAAACAAACTTTTGAAACGCGACTTTGGCGCGTAAGTCGCCGACCTCGTGGCCGACCTCATCCTAGGGTCGGGTTTCGTTTCATGAAACCCGACTTTGCCAAAAGTCGGCGACTTTTGAAATTTTTCAACCCGTTTCGCTCAACTCTAGTAGTTAGTAATATAGAATGAATGTGGCATTTATATATACACATATAAGAATTGTCCAAAGCATCAAATAGAGCAGTAAAAATGTGTTCGGTAGAGTGATGAATGTCGCTTCTATATCTGACAAGTCCTGGTTTGGAAAATAGCAGAAGAAAGTGATATGGGATTTTTTTTCAGGTGCTGGCTTAGGTCCCTTAATTCCAATGTAGAGAAATCTAAGTGATTCAGCATGTAGCACCGGCATCTCTCCACTTTTTCCCACGGCAGGGACGCCGACTCACTTACCGCCGCAGCCCCCTTCCTGCACTTTCTCCCTCTTCTGCTGCTGCCCGGAGTCTACACAAGGCTCACTGATCCCAAGGTATTGTGCTTAGAGCGCGAGCACCGTCCTAAAATGTCCCCAGCCAATGGCTGGGAGATACTTATTATTTAAGGCACCTCTACATGATGGAAGGTGCCTGAGCAATGTGTAATGTCAGTAGTCTCATGCTTTCTAGTTCTCAGGTCCCCTGTACTTGCCAGTCAGTTTACCTTTCCTGTACCTGCTTGCTCGTGGTTACCTTGTGTTCCTGTATTTCAGCACTTGCCTGCCTGTATATCAGCCGTGCCTGCCAGCACTTGCTTGCCTGTATATCAGCTGTGTCCATCTGTACCTTTCTGCCTGTATATAAGCCGTGACGGCCAGCACCTGCCTGCCTTCATATCAGCCGTGCCAGTCAGCACCTGCCTATTTCAGCTGTGCCCGCCAGCACCTGCTGGCCAGAATATCAACTGCGTTTGCCAGCACCTACTTGCCTGTATATCAGCCGTGTCTGCCTGCACCTGCCAAGCCAGTCTTTATACCAGCCGTACTTGCCTACACCACTCGTCCCCATCTGTATACCAGCCGTACCTGCATGCATCTGTCGTGTCAGTCTGTATACTAGCTGTACCTGCCTGTACCAGCTGTACCAGTCTGTGTACCAGCCATACCTGCCTGCACTTGCTGTGCCAGGCTGTAAACCAGTTGTACCTTCCTACAACAGCCATGCCAGTCTGTATAGCAGCCATACCTACCTGCACCAGCTGTACCAGTTTGTATATCAGTCATTCCTGCCTGTGCCAGTCGTTCCAGTCTGCATACCAGTTGTGCCTGCCTGCATCTGCTGTGCCAATCTGCATACCAGCCATACCTGCCTGCACTTGCCATGCCAGGCTGTATACCAGCCGTACCTGCCTACATCAGCCATGCCAGTCTGTATACCAGCCGTACCTGCCTGCACCAACTGTGACAGTCTGTATACAAGCCATACCTGCCGTGCCAGTCTGTATACCAGCTGTAACTGCCTGCACCAGCCATGCCAGTCTGCATACAAGCCTTCCTGTCTGCACTAGTTGCAGCAGTCTGTATACCAGCTGTCCCTGCCTGCACCAGCTGTGCCAGTCTGTATACCAGCCATACCTTCCTGCACTTGCTGTGACAGTCTGTATACCACCAATCCTGCCTGCGTCTGCCGTGCCAGTCTGTATACTAGCTGTACCTGTCTACACCTGACAGGTCGCCCAGTATTCCTGCAGTACCTGCCTGTATGTGTCAAGTCCATCTAGACTTGGCCGTCCAATCTACCTGCCCCTTTGGGGGTAATAAGCCGTGCCTCCGAGGGCTGTCCTGGAGTAGTACCTGTCGTCCATCTGGAGCCAAGTCTATCCCCACCATCAAGCGCATAGTCAGGTGTTTGTCTAATCACACCCCTTCAGGCTCTCCTCAGATCATGACACAGTGGTTCCACCACTCCCGTTATAGTTTGCTCAGGCCATGGAATCCACTGTATCCCAAGTTTCCTCTGTGTCAGACGTGTACCAGAAAGTATCTAGCCAGAAAGACCAGCAGGACAAGATCTTCTACCTGCGGATAGTGACCACCCATCTGGATACACTGACATCTGCTGCCACATCCATGCCTCCTCAAGCTGCGGCAACCTTGGCTGTGACCCATCAGTCCACCAGCTATGTTCCTGGTTCCGGACTAGGTCTGTCAGCTCCTCCACGTTATGGAGGTGATCCTGTTCTATGTTGATGTTTCATTAATCAATGCATGCTGCATTTTGAACTCTTGTACCATCAGTTCGCTTCAGACTGGGCCAAAGTGGCTTTCATCATGTCCCGTTTCATTGGTGAGGCTTTGACTAAGCTCAATCCTTCATGGGAGCAATGAGCTTCAGACTTTCTTAGAAGCCTTCCGCAAGGTTTTGAAAAGCCTGGCTATATTACTCCGCAGCATCCTCGCTTCTCAGTTTGCGTCAAGGTAATCTCACAGTAGACCAGTACGCCATTCGATTCCGGACCCTGCCTGTCGAACTCACCTGGAACATCGAGGCACTGGTGGCTGCTTTCTGGGAAGGTCTTTCAGAAAGAATTGAGGACGAGTTGGCTGGTCGCAATATTCCCACCTCTTTGGATGACCTTGTGTCCATAGCTACCTTTCAAAGGCTAATCAAACTGAAGACCCCAACTTTGACATCTTCCTCTCAATCCATGCAGATTGACCAGGTGAAGCTGGCCAAGCACTGTCAGGAGGACCGACGTGCCAAAAGGAGATGTTTCTAGTGCCTAAGGAAGGTGTTTCTATTGCGGCAGTCCTGAACATTTAATCCATTTCTGTCCTGAGAGAAAGGGAAATTCCAAAGCCTAGGGTCCATTAGGTCCGTTAGAGAAGCTACCCTGGACAAAGACTAGTCCTCTCTTCCCCTGACTTTGTCAGTATCCATTTCTTGCAGCAACATCCATTTCACGGAATAGGCCTATCTGGCCGCTAGTTACACAGGAAATTTTATTCAACAGTCCGTTGTGGAGCAGTATCAAATCCCCATCCAATGTATGCAGAATCCTTCGGTGGTATCGTCCATGGATAGGAAACCTCTATCCGAGACCATCCTTTTTGTTTACGAGCCTGTAGATCTTTGGGTAGGAATGCTGCACTCGGAGAAAATCCCTCTCTATGTGCTTTCAGGTATGTCTCATCCTTTGCTTTTGGGCCTGCCATGGCTATGAAAACATGAGCTTGTCTTGGACTTGAGATAAGGATAAATACTCTGTTGGGGTCAGGTGTGCCACGAGAGGTGTCTAGTCCCCATTCGTCCTGCTTTACACTTGGTTACTCCATCAAATTTACCAGGCTTACCATCTGCTTATTGGACATATGCTGATGCTTTTGACAAAACGAAGGCAGAGACATTACCACCTCATAGGCCGTATGACTGCCCCCTTTCCCAGGCTGAGACCTGTGCCATGTCCGAATATATCTATAATAATCTTTTTATTTTTATATAGCGCTAACATATTCCGCAGCGCTTTACAGTTTGCACACATTAGCATCAAAGAGAATCTTGCCAGGGGATTTATTGGGAGATCATCTTCCCTGGCTTGAGCAGGATTCTTCTTTGTAAAGAAAAAGGATGGCTATTTCAACCCTGCATCGATTATAGGGGACTCAACCAGATAACGATCAAGAATAAATATTGTCTGCCCATCATTTCAGAGTTGCTTGATTGTCTCAACGGTTCTAGAGTCTTCATGGAGATCGACATTAGGGGAACAAATAACCTGATCCAATTATGCCTGAGGAAAAATGGAAGACTGCCTTTAACACCCACAATGGCCATTATGAGTATCACATAATGCCATTTGGGCTCTGTCATGCCCCTGAAGTCTTCCAAGAACAGGTGACCGATATCTTCCAGGATCTCCTCTACTCGTGTTTGGTAGTTTACCTGGAAGACATATTGGTGTTCTATCCTAATCTGCTGACACAGAGGGGAGATATTTACCAGGTTTTGCAGAGATTAAGGAAGAACTGTCTGTACACCAAGTTTGAGAAGTGCGTCTTCAAGCAAAACTCTCTTCCGTTTCTATGGTATATCATCTTTGAGACAGGTCTGAGAATGGATCTCGAGAAGGTGTCCGTCGTCTTGAAGTGACCAAGTCCTTATGTTCTGAAAGCTATCCAGATGTTTCTCAGATCTGCTAATTATTACCGCATTTATCCTCTCGGACTGCTCCTATTTGTGCCCTGACCCGCAAGGGGGCTAACCCTAAGGTATGGACTACGGAAGGAGAAAATGCCTAAAAACAGGCCTCCTACTGTGCTGCATTGACCAGACAATAATAAGCAATTCTTTTTTAAATTGAATGCTTCTTTCTCGGGGGCTGGAGCCGTTCTTACCCAGAAGTCTCCTTCATGAAATTTCGTCACCTTTGGTATATTTTCCAAAATCTTCTTGGCTCCAGAGCGTGACTACTCGATAGGCGAACGAAAACTGTTGGCGATAAAACTAGCTCTGGAAAAGCGGCAATTTTTGTTTGAAGGAGCAATGCATCCAGTGGTTTCTTACACTGACCACAAGAACCTCGCCTATCTGAAGTGCATATAGCGGCTAAATCTGTGACAAGCCAGGTGGTCTCTGTTCTTCGCCTGTTTCAATTTCATTCTTCATTTCTTGCTTCCGGATAAGAACGCAAAGGCAGATACTCATTTCCCATCATTATTGGTGGCTTACCCTGAACAAGAATATTATGGATTCCGTCTCGGCCTGTCCTTTCTGTGCCCAAAACAAGACCCCGAAACAGCTTCCAACCGGCTGACTACTTTCTTTTGCATGTACCATCCTTGGCAGCATATTGTGATGGACTTCATTACTAATCTACCAATATTAGCCGTGTGTACCATCATCTGCGCAGTTGTGGATCACTTCTTTTCGCTCCACTGTCTGGCATTCTATTTGCCTCTGTGCTTGCCGAGAAGTTGATTCAACATATTTTCTGCCCCCATGATTTACTTCTCCATATAGTCACCTTGGATTTTTCTTCAACCTACTATCCAAATTCCAATGGCAGTTGGGAAGAATAGAACCAAAAGCCCCTAGAGGTCCAAGCCATACAAAGAATGTTTAAATCACACTTCAAGCAAGGTTAGACGTGCTACTATATCAACCTAGAATTGGAACATGTAGCAAGATTAACAGATCAGCAGTCCTTGACAAGGTCCCACAAAAATTGAGCCTGCTAGGTGGAAATCGAAGTCTTTCTGGCTGTATAGAAATTCTCCATCATGGAAAAGGGTTCACATAGGTAAGTAGTTCCAAGGGGCTGGTCCAAAATCCTGATGCGCAGAGAAACCATTCCAAATCCTATCCCCAAAAGTGTAACTAGGCAAAAAAGGGAAAATAAAAAAGAGAGAAAATACATATGAAAAAGGACACAAAGCAAAAGAAAACCTTATTTATGTGAAAAATTCAACCCCAAAAGCCTGGAAATAGTAATTCCTTGTTAAGGCCAGTAGGTGCAACAGTCTGGAGTTCAAAGATCCATCTGGACTCCATTTGCAAGAGACGCTTGTGATTATTGCCTCCCCTGCCATTGTTGGTAATCTTTTGAAGATCAATAATTTTAAGGTTAGATGGAGACCCCTGATGTGTTGTCAGAATGGTTCATCCATTTAGAGAAATTCACGAAAGTGATCTTGGTGATTTCCCAGATCTTAGAAAAGCCCTTGATGAGGGATTCGCAGCAGGAATGTCGATGGAGTATACACAGGTAACTGAATATTGCCATGTTGACCGTAAACCACAACAAATGGGAACTTAGCAGAGGATTCACTCACATGGTTGTTGTATGAGAACTCAGCCCAAGGCAGGTGGTGAGCATTGACGAAGTGCCACAGAAAATTAGTCGAGGTCTGGTTGACCTGAATCCTGCTCATATAGGTACCATACACATGGTCAGGTTTCTAAATACATCCGTTAGGGACTGCTTTGATATGGGTATACCTTGACGTTTGGTAGAGCGGCTTAGTATACATTTTTTGCAAAAAATGTATCAACCAAATACCCTGTTTTGTTATCTTTTTACTAGCACTTGCTGTTTACTGTTACTTTTTTACAACAGATTATTTTTATACATTTTTAATACTGTGTTTTTTTGTGTTTCAGTCTTTTGGTGGTGTGAACACTGTCCTACAGACTTGTTCATTGTGTGCATGGCCCATGTGTTTATATTCAATTGGTTTCTTGTTTCTGCAAGATTAGGGCGGTCTCCACCCCTCTCTTGTGGGCCGTGCACATATACGCCGTCTTCAACAGCGTGCCCACATCGGACATTACCTTTCTGAATCCTGCTCATATAGGTACCATACACATACAAATGGTCAGATTTTTAAATACATCAGTTAGGGACTGCTCTGATATGGGTATACCTTGACGTTTGGTAGAGCGGCTTAGGCCTGTTTCACACCTCAGTTTTTCAGGTCAGTCGAAATCCGCCAAAATGGCGTAAAACGGATCCATGGCCCATGAAACACCAACGGGAGCCACCGGACCGTTGGTGCACTGGGATCCGCCGATACGGTAATTTTAAAGGAACCGCGCCTGAAAACGAAAAAGAAAAAAAAAATACTGGCCATGTAGAGGTATCCGGAAGAGAGGGCATGTCGCGGGATCATGGAACGGGATCGTGGAGCGTGAACGGGCATGTCGCGGGATCATGGAGCGGGAACGGGTATCTCGCGGGATCGTGAACGGGCATCTCGCGGGATCGTGGAGCGTGAACGGGCATCTCGCGGGATTACGTTGCGAGATCTTGGAGTGTGAACGGGCAACTCAGTGTGAACGAATGGGGAGAGAGAGAGAGATTTTATCCAGCAGCCAGATTGGATTTAGGGTTAAACATGTAGCAAAAGAGAAAAATACAGATGCGGACACCAAAAAAAGTTGCATTGTCCATTCGGTGATCTCAGCGGATGCAAAAATTTTGGCGGATCCGCAGAAATACAGATGCAACGGATGATCCTCAGTCAAAATCCGCTGATAATGAAAGTCAATGGGGAAAAAAATGGATCCGCCAAGATAAATGGCGGATCCGTTTTTTTTGCAAATCGGCGGATTTTGACTGATGTTGACAAACGGATGTGTGAAACAGGCCTTAGTATACATTTTTTGCAAAATAAAAGTATCAACCAAATACCCTGTTTTGTTATCATCTTTTTACTAGCACTTGCTCTTTACTGTTACTTTTTCACAGCAGAGTATTTTTATAAGTTTGTTATACTGTGTTTTTTTGTGTTTCAGTCTTTTGGTGCTGTGAACACTGTCCTACAGACTTTTTCACTCCGTGCATGGCCCATGGGTTTATATATATTTTTCACTGTAGCTCAATACAACAAACCATGTAGAAATGCTAGAAACATATAAGCTGATAGCTTCTTCCTTTAAATGAAAGTCTTAAAAAAATGACCTTGGACTGTCACGGATAACATAATGTCATCTTTGCATACAAGGAGTAGATGCAATAATAATTAGTATGACATTCAAGTAAGACCGCATTGGAGAGCAAATGGTGACAGAATAAAAAAAGAGTATTAGCGCACCAGCACTGGAAATGTCCTGATTTTGTCATAGACATTCAATTACAATTACTTGCGTGAAGAACACATTTCATCTGCTGCTCAGTCACTGTATTGTAATTCACTGATTTTTAATAGGGGACGTCTCTTTTATGTAGACATCTGATGACTTCAGATGAATGGCACTTCAAGCTTGATGTGATCAACAGCTACATTCTTATTAACAGTGCACTAGGCATATCTGTAACGCTTGTAAAGTAAATACCCTTTTGTGAAGCGAATGATGTGTAACCTTTGGACTAATGTCAGCTCGATATTCGCACAGCGCTCAGCTGCTCAAGCAGTACAAGAACAAACCACAGCTAATTCACTTTGTGTCAGTAATGTGTACACCTTTAAGTACTGCATGTCGTATATTTGCTCCCCTAGTACTGTTATTGAGCGATCTCCTGAAAACTTTACATTTAGGAGGAAACAATAGAACACAAAGCCATACAAATAAAAATAATACAAATCATTGATCCAATAAGCACCAGAATATTTAATATAACAACTGGAACTAGAGAAAATTTTGATCTGAAAAGTACTAGCACAGTCTAACACAATTAGTTTATTTGCTCATGTAAGGATAAATGAATACATATCAATCTATGCATACACATACAGTGACATGTAAAATTTCTGGCACCCCTGGTCAAAATTAATGTTATTGTGAATAGGTAAGCAAGTTGAAGATTAAATAATCTCTAAAAGGCCTAAAGTTAAAGATAACACATTTCCTTTGTATTTCAGGAAAAAAAAAATATATATACATATATATTTTCATCTTTTACATTTTAGAAATGACAAAAAAGGAAAATAGGCTGATGCAAAAGTTTGATCACCCTGCATGGCTCGTACTTAGTAGCACGCCCTTTTGAAAGTATCTCAGCTTGTAAACGGTTTTTGTAGCCAGACAAGAGTCTTTCAGTTCTTGTTTGAGGTATTTTCATCCATTCTTATTTGGAAAATGTTTCTAGCTCTGTGAAATTCCTGGGTCATCTTGCATGCATTGCTATTTTTGTGGTCTAGCCACAGATTTTCAATGATGTTCAGATCAGGGGACTGTGAGGGCCATTGTAAAATCTTCAGCTTGTGCCTTTTGAGGTAATCTATAATGGATTTTAATGTGAGTTTACAATCAATATCCATTTGTAGAAGCCATCCTCTTTTCAACTTCAGCTTTTTTACATATGGTGTTATGTTTGCATCAATAATGTGTTGAAATTTCATTGAATCCATTCTTCCCTCTACCCATGAAGTGTTCACAGTACCATTAGCTACAAAACAACCTCAAAGAATGATTGATCCACGCCCATGTTTAATGGTTGGTCAGATGTTGTTTTCCTGAAATTCTGTGCCCTTATTTCTCCACACATACCTTTGATCATTGTGGCCAACGAGTTCTATTTTAACCTAATTGGTCGACAGGACTTGTTTCCAAAATGCATCAAACTTGTTTAGATCTTTTCTTTTGTATACTTCTGACACTGGATTTTATGGTGAAGACGAAGTAGAGGTTTTCTTCTGATGACACTCCCATGAAGGCCATATTTGTGCAGGTGTCTCTGAACAGTAGAACAATGTACCACAACTCCAGAGTCTTCTAAATCTTTATGAAGGTCTTTTACAGTCAAGCGGGGATTCTGATTTGCCTGAAGGCAATCCTACGGCTAGCTCTCACTGAAATTTTGCATGGATTTTCAGAACTTATTTTGACCTTCACTGTACCTGTTAACTGCCATTTCTTAATTACATTTTTTCATACGGAGGAAAGGGCAACATGAAAATGCTTTGCTATCTTCTTATAGCTTTCTCCTGCTTTGTGGCCCTCAACCAATTTAATTTTCAGAGTGCCAGGCAGCTGCATAGAAGAACCCATGGCTGTTGGTTTTTGGCACAAGGTTAGAAAAGGCTGGGTTTTTATAAAGCTGGGAAATTTTCATCCCCGGCCTTTCCTAACGATGATAGTGAACAAGCCAAAACCCTAACAAGCTAATTAAGGTCTGAAACCTTCGTCAAAGTTATCCAAGCACTCAAATCTTCAAGGGTGCCCATTTTCCTTTTTGTAATTGCACAATAATAGTAATTTTGATCAGTGGTGCCCAAACTTTTATATGCCTCTAAACAAGCCTGATGCAATTTGGAAACAAGTCCTGTGGACTGATGAGGTTAAAATCAGTCTTTGGAGTCGTTTTGCAGAAAATGACACAGGGAACATTTCACGGGTGGAGGGAAGAATGGATTCAATTAATTTTCAACAACTTCTTGATGCAAATATAACACCATCTGTAAAAAAAAGCTGAAGTTGAAAAGAGGATGAGTTCTACTACAAACTGATAATGATCCTAAACACAAGTCACAATGCACAATAGACTATCTCAAATGGTGCAAGCTGAAGGTTTTACAATGGCCCTCACAGTCCCCTGATCTGAACATCATTGAACATCTGTGGCTAAACCTCAAAACAGCAGTGCATGCAAGACGACCCAGGAATCTCACAGTACTGGAAGAATTTTCCAAGGAAGAATGGATGAAAATTCCTCAAACAGGAATTGAAAGACTCTTGGCTGGCTAGAAAAAGCATTTACAAGCCATGATACTTTCAAAAGGGGGTTCTACAAGGTACATACCATGCAGGGTGCCAAAACTTTTATGTTGGCCCACTTTCCTTTTTGTAGTTTTCAAAATGTAAAATATATATATATATATATATACATACAGAGAGAGAGAGACATGTGTATATATATATATATATATATATATATATATATAACCTAAAATACAAAGGAAACATGTCATATTAAAATTTAGGCCCTTAAGAGAACAGTTCATCTCCAACTTACAACAGTAATTTTGACCAGGGGTGCCCGATGTTTACATGCCACTCTACTGTCTATGGTTGCACACATATTGCATAATAATAAATGTAAATACAGTATCTTCCACAAGGCTGAAAATATATCTTGCTAGAGGAGGGTCAGAGCTTTAAAGGCTAGGGGCAACTTTGCGATGAAACAAATATTTTTTACAATATGTTACTGGTTAATTCCTTAATGTTTAATTTCTGCAAGGTCAATTCCTTCATTCATTTTCAGACTCCATTGGAAACCAGTTTGTAGCCTTATCCAAATTTCAGATTTTTCTCTAATGGACGTGTCCCTCCCAGTAATACATGCTGGTTGTGAGGTCCATATGTATCCTGGGTTTTCCTGCTTTCACCTGCTTTTGTGTATCGGCACAGCTCCAGAACTGCAGTATTTCCCCTCTATATGTTTTCCTCCCTGTCTACAATCTTTTTTCTCTGGTCTCCATTAAAATTGATACTTTTCCTTCTGCAGTAGATATGTGTTTAACTTCCTCTGTCTCCCTTCACCTATCTCTAACACTAAAATAAGGGAGAAATGGAGCAGAGAGCGAGAGCTGAGCTGCCAGAAGCATGAGCTTTGATTGATTTGTATCTTTTTTGCAGAGCACTCAGCTAGATAAAAGAGCTTAGGCCTGTTTCACACATCAGTTTTTGTCCATCAGTCAAAATCCGCCATCTTGCAAAAAAATGGATCCGCCATTTTTTTGGGCGGATCCGTTTTTTTTTCCATTGAGTTGCATTACCGGCGGATCTTGACGGATGGCCATCCATTGGATCCGTTTTAAGCGGATCCGCCGAAATTTTGACGTCCGCCGACCTGCCCGAACGGAGTATATAACGTTTTTTCGGGCGGCAGGATCCGCACTTCTCACTGCGCATGGCTGAAAGATTTCACTCAGCAGGAAATTTAACCCTAAACTCTGTTCTGGTGGCTGGAAAATCTCTCTCTCTCTCTCCCCTTCCCCAGGCAGCGGTTCCTTTAAAATTCTTCCTTTCACGGATCCGTTAAAATAACGGTCAGGTGGCAAAAGTTGTGGTCAGTTCAGGAACGGATCCGCTATCCGCCATTTTAGCGGATTTTGACTGAACTCTAAAATTGATGTGTGAAACAGGCCTTACAGATACTCTGTAGCAGGAAAGTGGTAGAAAATTTGAAATAAAGTCTACTTAGAAAGGTGATTAAAGGGTAACTGTTCTTTCAAGGCACTTTTCAGAATAAGCAAAGGTGCGCATAAATGAGGAATAACACTATAGTATATCTGACCATTCTCTGACTTATATCCTTCATTGTCACCAAATTTTTTCCCTCTGCAGGCACTAGATTGTAATTTGCAATTGACTCTGAGCTGGTGGAAAGAAACTTCCTATTGTGATCTCTCCCATACACATCTCAGCACACACAGGAATTTCTGCTTTCCATTCCTTAGTTATCACTCAGACAAAATAATCAGCAACAGCATGGAAAAAAGTATACAGATGCACTGGGCAGTGCAGATGTGAATCCAGCTCTGATGTTGAAGTAAAAGACTTTTTAGGAAGCTCAGCATAATCTTTATGTGTGTGTCTCTCTTTGCCTGTTTTATAACTCAGATCCTCACTCCTGCTTACCCTGTTCCTCTTTTCCTCTTTATAGAGTATAAAAAGCACTGTAACTTGATACCTCAACTGTGATGGCAGTACGGCTTTTTTGGATACTGAGTTTAGGAGCTAAAGTAGGATTAAAAAGTGGAGAATAAGTGAAAAAAAGAAGCAGATTTCTCAGATGAGCACTAGTGAGTTTGCCTTTTTTACTTCTGTGAAAGAGAGTTAATTTACAACCTGTTTTCCAATGGAGCATTACTTATAGACTACATGTACTGTAGATCGTTATGTGTTGAGTTTTACTACAATTCTACTTTAGAACGGGCTAAGCTGGCTAAACTAAACACTTAGCAACTTTTAGTATGTCTTACTAGAACTATACTGCTCAAAAAAATAAAGGGAACACATCGTAGTACATTGTGTTGGTTAAGTGTTCCCTTTTTTTGAGCAGTATACTTATTTGAACTAGTCATGAGCAACAATGGCAAAAATATATGAAGAATGACTAGAAAATGTAGAATGTAAGTCCGTAAGGGCAGGGTCCTCTCCCCTCTGTACCAGTCTGTCATTGTAAATTTGTTTACTGTTAACGATATCTATAACTTTGTATGTAACCCCCCTTTTCATGTACAGCACCATGGAATTAATGGCGCTATATAAATAAATAATAATAATACCAATAGAAAAAAGTGAAAAAAAAAACCCAAATAATAGACAGCCTTGTACTAACAAATCTTTGTGGTAAGAAGGACCACATAAGACTAGTGAAAAGCAAACAGGTTTAGAAAAAATAAACAAAATAAGAACACCACAGCTACTTTCTTTCAGAAACAGCACCAAACTGATCCATGGGTCATGTCTGGTATTGCAAGTAGGAATGAGTGGATCCATGGAAGTTCGGGTTCTAGTATCCTAACTGTATTCCACAGTGCGGTTCTAGTGCCAGAACCTTTCCCAAACTTCAACCAGAAGCCGATGTCATGGCACCGTTGCAGGATATTCTGTGGCTAGGGGCTCCTTCCATATCCCTAAAGCATGGGGCGACCTAGCTATCCCTGCTCTCCAGTTTACTTCTGATGGTGAAGATTATAGGGCCACATGCCTGAGCTCCTAAATCAGCCCTTATCTGTCCCCTCCCGCACCCACGGAAGTGGAGCGTTGTAGTGTATAAGAATAAATAAACCAAACTAACACGGGAAGACATAACAGAGTGATGAGGATGAGCTGGATATAGGTTGTAATACTTTATCTTTGTAGTTCCTTTTCAGTGCTGCGTACAGTATTACCTATACATTACTAGGTTTTGTAAACCCACGGTACGGTACATTGAGTCCTCTCTTTATGAGCACATGGCGTTGCACAGTAGATATAAAGGAGATTAGTATAATAATTCAGATTTTCGGGAATAAAAGCTCCGATCATATTGTACAATGGAGGAATAGCGTTTCACATGCCAGTTTAGAACAAAAGTCCTCTGGAGTAAAGTGTGCCAAATTTATTAAGAAATGAGTGACTGTCAATAATTTTGGTGGGGTTATTTATGGAGTATAAAATTAGATATATGGCTGCCATAAACTGACATAGGTTTCAGCTATAATGTAGGCCAATACATATTATTTGTACATTTTAGTAGTTTTTTGGTGTGGCACTTGACTATGCCCTCTTTTACTAAGCTCTGTACATACTTTGTATTTTTTTCATAATAAATTCCTTCATTTATGATTGTGTAGCTTATTTGGATCATCCATACTGTATATATTTTAGACTTTGTTCACATCTGCACTATGGTTTTCACTTATAACTGTGACCCTTATCCATAAGATAGAAGTTACTTATTTTCACTTGGTCTACAAATACATCTTTAACCTGTTCTAATATTCTATTAATCATTCCTTACTACTGTATTTTGCATGAAATATCTGTATACTATATGAAATACACATATACTGTATATGTATGAATACTGTAAGTATGCGTCTGCATTCTTTTTTCATTATTAGTTAGCTCATCATCCATACACTGTTCATTAATATCCTAATTATAGGTTTCATAGTCAAGAAGTCGATTTGAAACAAATTAATTCTGGCATCTGCATGCAGTTTCTGAGATTTGCTAAATGAGCTCAAATAGAGCTATTTTACATTGCAACAGAATTATCAGTTTCATTGGTGAGCCAGTAATGAAAAAGGGGGAAGGTGTCCCATCACGACTGGTCCTCATTACATGAGGCTTGGGCTTTTAAAGTCTGCATGGATCATTAACATTGTGCAACGTAAATAAATATGAGAGCTCAAAAAGAGAGAAATATCCTATACATAAAATGTAGTTTCCATATCCCTCTTTATGGTAAATGTACCATTATAATGTATGGAACATATTCTGTTCAAAAATTAGTAAAAATTATTTGGTATAATATTATAAGTAATATTTATTGACATACGACAACAGCAAAATGCTGTCAGTTGTCTTTATAAAGGGGGATATACTGTTCTCTGCTATTCTTTCAGCAATACTGTATTAGAGTTTTGTTATAAACATGTTAATTTCCTATGTGTGTATTTGGAACGACCCAAAAAATGAGGAAAAAAAAGCAAAATGGACATAATTTCTCACAAAACCCCATAAATGGGCCGGATAAAATTACTGGCACAGTCAACTTAATATTTGGTTGCACACTCTTTGGAATAAATAACATCAATCAATTGCTTCATATAACCATCAACAAGCTTCTTACACCTTTCAACTGGAATTGTGGACCATTCTTATTTTAAAACTGTTCCAGGTCTCTCATATTTGATGGGTGCCTTCTCACAACAGAAATTTCCAGTGCTTTGTTTCCATTCATTTCTGAGTGCTTCTTTAAGGCTACTTTCACACATCAGGTTTTCGGCGTCAGGCGCGATCCGGCGTCGTGCCGGAATGCCGGATCTGGCAAATGTTTTGTAAAACCTGATGTGCCGGATCAGGTTTTCTGCCGGATCCGTCTTGTTCTTGACAGACAAAACCGGATCCGTCTCATCCGGTTCATCCGTTTTTCTATCCGTTTTTTCGACGGATTACGCCGGATCCGGTTTTTAAAATTGACCCTTGTGGCCCCTCAAGGCAGAGTACACTGGCAGGATGACAGAGTGTGAAAGATTTGTGCCCTAACCAAACTTGTGTACCTTCTGGACCAACAGTATATACCTTTGCCAACCAAAGTTGGCTATCTTGTCATGGTCTACTATTTTTAGCTTTAGGCCACAGGTGTGTACCTGGTTGTGTTTTATGCAAAGTATTTCACCTTTTAACAAAAGTTGTGTACATTGTTAGGAAATCACCAACAATAAACACAACTTTTTAGGTGAAATACTTTGCTTCAAACACAACCAGGAACACAACTGTGGCAAAAAGCTAAAATTTACCCACAGTTATACCTGGTTTTGAATACCTTTTTACCTTTGAAATACCCTGTATTTAACCTTTTTTTTAAACATAGTTCGCCGCAGAAAGAAAAGACAGACAACCATTGTGAAACGATAATTTAACTTTTATTTAAAATTTTTTTTTTTTTTGTAAAATGTTTTTAAAGTGCAAAAAACTTTTTTAATAAAGGTTTTAAACCCAATGGGCATTTTTATTAAAAAACACACAATACAAATCTGTGTATTGTGGGGTGGAAATACTGCTGGAGGGGCTGCGGGACACTTCGACACTGGGTGTGTGGAGAGAGGACTGGGATCGTGGTGGGGAAGGAACAGTTAGAGGTGAAGGTGTGGAAAAAACTACAGAATGGGTGGACATGTGGGAAGCAGAAGAGGTGGTGGGTGGTGGAGTGGAGGGTTGGGCAGGGACTGTAGGAGCAGATGATGTTGATGGAAAGTTGTATGGGGAAGGAGTTTGGTACGGGGAAGGAGTTTGGTACGGGGAAGGAGTTTGGTACGGGGCAGGTTGCTGGAAGTGGGGAGATGACTGGTACTGGGGAGGTTGCTGGTACTGGGGAGGTTGCTGGTACTGGGCAGGTTGCTGGTATGTAGTAGGAGGGGGAGGATGAAAAGTGGCTGGAGGGGGTGCAGATGTAATAGGAGGGGGAGGATGGAAAGTGGCTGGAGGGGGTGCAGGTGGAGGAACTACAGTGGTGGGAGGTGGAGGTTGGGAGGTAACCTGCTGTAGAGCACCGTGGCACGAATGCATTACATGCATCTGCTGGGCAGGAGAGAGCGTTTCCATGCGCTCCACAACAGACCTGAAAAAGGTGTGGTTTGGCGAAGATCTTGCTTCTGAATGCATGGTTTGCAGAAGTGTCTTCACCTCCAGAATGCTGGAGTTGATCTGCTGAAAGCCTGCGGAGATTTGCTCTGACAAGACTTTGAGACAGTTCTGGAAAGATGCATTCAGATGCAATAACTCTTGCGCATAACTCTTTTCCTGACCCCTCTGCCGCTGCCGCCCAGTACCCGCAGGTGTACTAGAGGCGGCAGGGGCAGAAGGGTGGGGTAAAGGGAAAGCGATCTCCTCACCAGCAGCTTCATGTAATGTAGGCGGCCACGATGCTCCTGTGCTGGTGGATGGGACAGATGGGTCGAATGTGTGGGAAGGCAGGGAAGGTGCAGATGTACCGGGGAGGTCGAAGTGTCCCTCGGTGCCGGTCTCCTCAGGGATCGCCTCAGAAGGGTCCAATCGTGCAGGCTCCCGAGTGCTGCTCACCGTGCTGTGGAATAAAGAGAAAAAAAACAATTAAAATACTGACATGGTATGGCCCTGGCTGAAAAAAAAAAGTTACATCTTTTCCACATGTGGTGTGTAATATTTACCTTCTGGTGAGCATTGTTTCCCGGAGGAACGACAAGGCTTGTGCGTACTTGTACTTGCTCCTGCGTCCTCCAGATCCACTCGGGGCCCGCATCTCTTTATTGAACTCCTTCTTGAAACGATCCCTCACAGACCGCCACCGATTCACAATTCTGTTCCCTGAAACGAGAAAGGAGTGGTTAGTATACAACATCAGTGTTTCACAAACTCCAGTCCTCATAGTCCCCAGGGGTCATGTTTTCAGGATTTCAATAGTAAATAGAAATCCTGAACACATGATCCGTGGGGACCACGAGGACTGGAGTTCGGGAAACACTGGTTTACATCAAGCAACCGTTACTGTATATACTTACGCTCTTTAATCTGGTCCCGAGCTTCGAGGTCCTCCCAGCGGCCCACAAGGAGAGAACAGATTTCCTCCCAGAGTCGTCGGGTAATGATCAGGTCAGCGTGGCGGCGGTCAGCCATATTCCAGAGCGGCTCCCTTTCTCTGACGAGATCGATGAGGCGGTCCACATCAATCCCTCCATCCTCACCGTCAGAGTCGGGAGCACGCTGTGAAGGCTGTTAAAGAAAAAGACAAAAATAACATAATTAGCCTCCACAAAAGAAATGAAATAAAAAGTGCCAAAAAACAAAGCAAAAATATTTATACTTACACGCTGGTGACCGCCGCGTTGCTGTCGCCGACGACCCTGGGAGGCACTGCGAGGACCTCTTGGCCGAGCACCAGATTGGGAAGACTAGAGAAGAAAACAAAAAATGTTATGAGTTTGGATGTAGGCATTTGTTTGCTGTGTGTGGTCTGCAGAACATTGTTTTCTATGTGTTGTGTGTAGTGTGATGTTGTGTTTCTGCGTTTGATGCAAAAAACTTACGAATTGTGAGCCCACTCCAAGCGTCTGTCCACCCCTTCCTTCTTCTTCTGGGAGCTCCTCTTCATCTTGTGATTCCTGTTTTGAAATAAAAGGCAATGAATAGACATATATTACAGAGATGATGGATTTTGGAAATAAAAACTTACCGTCAAACGCTGACGATGCGAGGGAGGGCTCCCAGAAGAAGATGTGCTGTCCTGTTGATGGCCAGACTCCATGGCTGTGGGTATTGCTGCTGCCAGTAATGCCATTTCTGCTGCTGCTGCTGCTGCATCTCTTTGGCGGCTGTTGAATAAAGAGAAACAAAGGGCCATTGAATATCTTGATATTCCATGGCCCTAGTTTGGAGGAATGGGGGATTTGATAATTACCGTCTCTCATCTGCTTCTGGACTCCCCTCCCGTTCAGCATGCTGCTCCATTTGGGGTGTTGCTGATGGTGCTGCTGCTGCATCTCTTTGGCGGCTGTTGAATAAAGAGAAACAAAGGGCCAATGAATATCTTGATATTCCATGGCCCTAGTTTGGAGGAATGGGGGATTTGATAATTACCGTCTCTCATCTGCTTCTGGACTCCCCTCCCGTTCAGCATGCTGCTCCATTTGGGGTGTTGCTGATGGTGCTGCTGCTGCAGATGTCTGCTGCCTTCTCCTGCGCCTGGTTGCTGTCTTGGGTGGCATGTTGGGTGTGGCTGAGGGTCCCATTGTCTTGCTTTTATATATCTCCTGTGGGCAGAGCTACTGAGCATGCTTAGACCAAAAAAAATCGGATCCGGCGCATTGCGGCGCTCATAGGCTTTCATTGTGTGAAAAAGCCGGACGCGCCGGATCCGGAGTGTCCGGCTTTTTCGCCGGAGACAAAAAACGTTACAGTAGACGTTTTTTCCAGACGCCGGATCGCGACACATTGCGACACATTGCCGGATCCGGCGAAAACCGGATGAAACGCATGGCCATCCGGCGCGATCCGGCGCAAATGCAAGTCAATGGGGGGGAAACCGGATCCGGCATTGCATTTCGCCGGATCCGGTTTCTGTCAAAAGCGCCGGATCGCACCTGACGGCGAAAACCTGATGTGTGAAAGAGGCCTAAGTGTGCTTGGAGTTATTGTCCTGCTGGAATTACCATGACCTAGGATGCAGACCCAGCGTTTTAACACTGGGCACTACATTGCAACCAAAAATCCTTTGGTAATCTTCACATTTCATGATGCTTTGCAGGCAGTCAAGGTACCCAGTGCCAAAGCCAGCAAGACAACCAAAAAACATCTTTGAACCTCCACCATATTTGACTGTAGGTACTGTGTTCTTTTCTTTCTAGGCCTCATTCCGTTTTTGGTAAACAGTAGAATGATGTGCTTTACCAAACAGCTCTATATTGGTCTCATCTGTGAAAAAAATGCTTTCCCAGAAGGATTTTGGCTTACTCACATACATTTTGTCAAACTACAGTTTAGCTTTTTTATGTCTCTGTGTCAGCAGTGGGGTCCTCTTGGGTCTACTGCCACTGTGTTTCATTTCATTTAAGTGTTGACAGATAGTTTACGCTGTTACTAAAGCACCCTGAGCATGCAGGACAGCTTGAATTTTTTTGAAACTTGATTAGGACTGCTTATTCACCATCCGGACTATCCTACGTTGCAACTTTTCATCAATTTTTCTCGGCCGTCCACTTTCAGGAAGATTAGCTACAGTGTTATGAGTTGGAAACTTCATGACCATGGACAAAAGAACATCAAGGCCTACAGAGATGGACTTGTAACCTTGAGAACTTGTAACCATGAGAATGTTGATATTTTTCAACAATTTTGTTTCTCAAATCCTCAGACAGTTCTTTTCTCTTCTTTCTGTTCTCCATGCTTACTGTGGCACACACAGACACACAAAGCAAAGACTAAGTCAACTTCTTCCCTTTTTATCCGGTTTCAGGTGTGATTTTCATATTGCCCACACGTGTTACTTACCACAGGTGAGTTTGAATAAGCATCACATGCTTGAAACAAAGTTGTTTACCCACAATTTTGGAAAGGTGCCAACCATTTTGTCCAACCCATTTTTGAGGTTTTGTGTGAAATTATGTCAGTTACAAAAAAAGTCACCTGACCAGCCCTACTGAATAGCATATAGAAAATGGGCACACAATCTACATATGACCACAGGGTGCTCCATCATGTATCAATAGTAAATAACACAGAAAAGAAAAATAAATAAGGCGCACACCTAAAATCTGACAAATTTTATTAATGTATAATCCATAAAAACTATAAAATGGAAGTACAAAAACCTGAAACACATCTAAATAGGTGCAAAAAATGGGCCAATTTCTCATGGTCAGAATTGCATAAACTGCGCAATTAGTAAAATTAGTGTATTTGACAATTTTATATTATTATTGTTGCTAATACTGTGAGAGACTGAACTTCATGATCACTTCCATTATATTGTATACAGTTGTGGCCAAAAGTATTGACACCCCTGCAATTTTGTCAGATAATACTCAGTTTCTTCCTGAAAATTATTGCAAACACAAATTCTTTGTAATTATTATCTTCATTTAATTTGTCTTAAATGAAAAAACAAAAAGAATTGTCCTAAAGCCAAATTGGATATAATTCCACACCATACATAAAAAAGAGGATGGACAAAAGTATTGGAACTGTTTGAAAAATCATGTGATGCTTCTCTAATTTGTGTAATTAACAGCACCTGTAACTTACCTGTGGCACCTAACAGGTGTTGGCAATAACTAAAGCACACTTGCAGCCAGTTGACATGGATTAAAGTTGACTCAACCTCTGTCCTGTGTCCTTGTGTGTACCACATTGAGCATGGAGAAAAGAAAGAATACCAAAGAACTGTCTGAGGACTTGAGAAACCAAATTGTGAGGAAGCATGAGCAATCTCAAGGCTACAAGTCCATCTCCAAAGACCTGAATGTTCCTGTGCCTATCGTGCGCAGTGTCATCAAGAAGTTTAAAGCCCATGGCACTGTGGCTAACCTCCCTAGATATGGACGGAAAAGAAAAACAGTGTCAACCCGTACTATCCGTTGCCGTCTGAATGAAAAGGGACTGTATGGTAGGAGACCCAGGAAGACCCCACTTCTTACCCCGAGACATAAAAAAGCCAGGCTGGAGTTTGCCAAAACTTACCTGAAAAAGCCTAAAATGTTTTGGAAGAATGTTCTCGGGTCAGATGAGACAAAAGTAGAGCTTTTTGGGCAAAGGCATCAACATAGAGTTTACAGGAGAAAAAAAGAGGCATTCAAAGAAAAAAACACGGTCCCTACAGTCAAACATGGCGGAGGTTCCCTGATGTTTTGGGGTTGCTTTGCTGCCTCTGGCACTGGACTGCTTGACCGTGTGCATGGCATTATGAAGTCTGAAGACTACCAACAAATTTTGCAGCATAATGTAGGGCCCAGTGTGAGAAAGCTGGGTCTCCCTCAGAGGTCATGGGTCTTCCAGCAGGACAGTGACCCAAAACACACTTCAAAAGGCACTAGAAAATGGTTTGAGAGAAAGCACTGGAGCCTTCTAAGGTGGCCAGCAATGAGTCCAGACCTGAATCCCATAGAACACCTGTGGAGAGATCTAAAAATGGCAGTTTGGAGAAGGCACCCTTCAAATATCAGGGACCTGAAGCAGTTTGCCAAAGAAGAATGGTCTAAAATTCCAGCAGAGCATTGTAAGAAACTCATTGATGGTTACCGGAAGTGGTTGGTGCAACCAAGTATTAGGCTGAGGGTGCCAATACTTTTGTCTGGCCCATTTTTGGAGTTTTGTGTGAAATGATCAATGTTTTGCTTTTTGCTTCATTCTCTTTTGTGTTTTTTCATTTAAGACAAATTAAATGAAGATAATAATGCCAAAGAATTTGTGATTGCAATCATTTTCAAGAAGAAACTGAGTATTATCTGACAGAATTGCAGGGGTGTCAATACTTTTGGCCACAACTGTATTTAGTTATAACCTCCTTTTATTATAGATGCCCTATCCTGATTTCAGCATCATTGTATATTATAGGTGATATGTTACATACTGTGTGCTATAGCTTTTGTGTGGGATGGTGTATTGGTTTTGTATGTAATAACTGTGATATCTATTACTGCCAGGATAATATACTGCACTGTTTGCACTTTGTGCATGGTGTCTGCTTTTGTGTGTATATTTTATACATTGCTGCTAGAGGTGATTATATCAGATTATGATCCTGCTTCTGCACAGGCATTGCGAGTCTTTGCTACTGCGCAGTGACTTGCCTGCGCAAAAGCAGCATGAAGACACTGCCGACAGAAGGGAGGATAAGGCACCCATAACCGCACGAGTGCAGGGCGCAGGCGTGGGATTACAGAGCCACAAATGCACATCACAGGGTAGTGTGACGTGCATGGGAGGAGGGTGGTATTGTAATGAAGTCAAGAGGCAGTGCGGTGCCTGGAAGAAATTAACATAAAACATTAAAACTATTTCTCCACAACTACACGGCAGCTATGAGGCATACAGGTAAGACTGGTTTAAAAAATTCTATTACCTGTATACCCATAGTAATAGCTTGAAAGCGTCCAGGGCGGACAGATTCTCTTTAATTGAATTTTTGGGTAAATCATATCAAATAATTACAATGAAATAGAAGCTAAATTATTATAAATGAATCACTCAAAAAACTTCTTCTATTCCAAAATCCAACAATATTAAAAAAGAAGAAACTATGCAAACGCAAACAGTGTTGCTTAAATATTTCTTATAATTTTGTTTACACAGCTCTTTTGTAGACCTACATTTCTCCATGGTTACAGATTACAAACAAACCCTGTGAAGTCTGATCTTGCACTCACAATCTTTTCCGTCGGTTCTCTACATATTCTTGGTAGGGCACCAAAAAACAAAAAATAGGGACAGATGGAGAGGGATACTACGAGTTGAGAGAGGAAATTTCAGAATTTCAATGGACATATTTAATTCAGCAGTTTATCCTACGCACAAACATAGTGAGTACTTTATCCCATATAACTGCAGGATCAGACTACACAGGTTTTGTTTATAGTCTGTTACCCTGGAGAAACAAGAGGGTTGCATAAGAGCTGTATTCACAACACAAAAAGACAGGATATCTATTATATACTTACCTAAAATTGTCCGTCATCCACTTCTGTCTGGATGTCCTCGAATCCCACAATCCACCGCCCCGCACTGGAAGTACACCGACCGCCATATTGGAATACCCAAGTGATGAGTATTCCAATATGGCACCCGCTGCCAGGGTACAAGGGTACCAGGGTACCAGGCCCTTGCGCAGTATCACCATCGGGACCCCCACCTGGACACCCGCCTCCGCCGGGACCCCCACCGTCGGACCGCTGCCGGGACACCCGCCGCCACAAGACCCCCGCTGGGACACCCGCCCCCGCCGGACCCCCACCGCCGCATCCCGCAGGCAGCTGCCTGCCCACCCACCTCTGTGCAGTCACAGCCGGCAGGCAAGACGGTGGCTTGCGGCCTGTGCTGGAGATGGGGTGCGGGCGGCCCCGGGTGGCGCCGCACCCCATCTCCAGCACAGGCCGCAAACCACCGTCTTTCCTGCCGGCTGTGACTGCACGGAGGTGGGTGGGCAGGCAGCAGCGGGACACACACCCCACACACACACACTACAGACATGAATGTACACACACACACGAATGTACACACACACATACATACATGTACTCACATACATACTGTACATACATGTACTCACATATATAAGCCCATAGACATGCATACTGTACATATACACACAGTATAATGTCCCCACACGCACTTACACATGCACACACTTACACATGCATACACAGACACATACATACAGAGTATAATGTCCCCACATACACACACAAGCACGCACATACACACACGTGCATACACACACGCATATATATATACATGCAGATACACACATACGCACACACACAGTGTAATGTCCCCACACACACATTCATGTGTACGCACATACACACATGCAAGCACACACAAACCCACATATGCATACACACACAGTATAATGAAACCACACACACACACCCGTACATACAAACACTCATGCACACACAGTATAATGTTCCCACACGCACATACACACATGCAAGCACGCACATACACACAAACACGCATACACACACAGTATAATGTCCCCACATACTCATACACACACGCACATGCACGCACATACGCACACACGCAATCACACACATGCACACATAAACACAAACATACGTACATACACATGCAAGCGCATACACGCCTGTGCATACCCACACGCAGAAATGCACATACACACGCACATACACACATGCATACGCATACACACAGTATAATATCCCCATACACACAAACACACATGCCCGTGCATACACACACACACAGATACACACGCACTCACAAACACACATACGCACGTGTATACACACAGTATAATGTCCGCACGTACACATGCACGCACATACACATATGCAAGCATGAACATGCAAACACATACACAGTATAATGTCCCCACACACACGCAGATACACAGACGCACATAAACACTCAAGCATGCAGATACACGCATTCGCACGCGCATACACAGACACATGCACACAGTATAATGTCCGCAAACACACACATATGCACATACACACAAACACGCAGATACACACAAACACGCAGATACATGCACACATACATACACATGCACAAACAAAAATGCATATACACGCACCTATACACACATACTGTATGCAAGCATGCACATACACACAAACATGCACATACACACAAACGTGCATATCTGCACGGAAATACACGCACACATACACGCACATACACAAACACAAATACGCAAGTGCATACACATACACACAAACACACACAGTATAATGTCCACACACACGCAGATACGCACATACACAAATATGCACATACACACAAACACACGCGCGTGCAAACACTCACAGAAGTATGCACAAACATGCATACATAAACACGCATACACACAAACACGCATATACTCACGCACATACACACCCGCATACATTCACACATGCACATACACAAGTACGCATAAACATACAGACACATACATGCACACATATGCATACATACACATGCACATACAAACATGCGACATACATACAAGCACAAATACGCATACACATGCGGATGCCATCTTTGGACACTCAGGTATACAAAGATGTTGGCCACGTGACACATCACACCGCCACACCCAGCGCCATAAAGCTGCCCCCATCGTGATGTCACTGCCCTCCCGATGCGATAGCATCGGGCCCACATCTAGTACTTAATATAAATACCTATTGCAAAAGTTGCTTCTTTTTTTCTAGATGCATTGGACTAATAGAAAAGGTGCACAGATCATTTAATGTGGAGGTCAGCCTATGAGCCAAATCCATTTATTACCAGATATGTCCAAATGCAGTATCGATTAGGGCCTCATTCAGATGCCTGTTTTTTCACGTGCACAAAAATATGGTAGCAGAGTGATCAGCGTTTTGGACAAGTGTGTCATCGGCGATTTTCACGTTTAGGTCAATTAATAATTAGATTATAACACTTCTATCCTCTGCAGTGGTAATCACGGACAGCACGCAGCTGGCACACTCATGTAGTCCATGTGCTGTCTGTGATTTTCACACACCCATAGACTTGTGTTGGAACTTTACATCTGTGATTCTGGGAAAAAAAACAAACATGTTTTCATGATTTTTGCTCAGACACACGGTCCATGGAAAATCAATGTGAATGGCCCCATAGATTATAATAGGTGTATGTTGTATAGGTTAGCCATACGTTTAGAACCTGAATGAGGCCTAATGGTTTTATTCTGCATCATAATGGCCCACTAGTGTAAAGTAAACATAACACATGATCCTGTACCTACATCTAAAAAAAACTTGGTCTCACTCGTTAAAAAATAAAAATGACTGAAATTAAATCTCTTGATACAAGTCACAATCGACACCAGGGGTGAAACAGCAGGAGTTGTGGAAGTGATGGGTTAATCCACTGCAATATACATCCTATATGTGATAAATGCTACAGAAGAACAGTTTTTTTTATTATACTTTTTGATTCAGATTACAAAGTATTACAATGCTCTGAAATCCCATCTATAAGGGGGCAGTGTCTCCACCCCCAGGACGCGCGTCTCTGCCACAGAGCAGGAGTAATATGCAGCACAAGTTTAATTTCTAGAGGTGCCAATTGTGCTCAACGTAAAAGGAAAGAAGGTCATCAGGCTGATTAGACAAAGATATTGGATGCCATCTTAGGTATTGTCGCTTGTCACAGAACCCACCCCCCTCTGCATCTCATTCTGTGGATATGGCTTTGTTATTGTTTAATTGTAGCCACGTCGGCAATGGGGTCTGTTGCTAAAGAATTGAAGAGGCTTGACTAGACTCTGGAGTGGCATTTCCACAGGGACATGTGTCCAATGAGAAAAGTGGCAGATCTTTTGATAATGGACGTCCTTATTAAGCTTTCTGGATGGCTGATGACGAGCACTTAATGGCAGAAATGAAATTAGGTCCCAGGTGGCAGATCACTGTTATGCAGTTGGCTTGTTAAGGGGCTTTCTCTTTTTTACAGTTTAATGTAAGCTATGCCGCTCGCTAATGTGTTGTAGGATAATAAGTGTTCTGTACAGTCTCACATATAATCCTGCATGTCAGACCGAGAAATGGAAATACTGTAATGGCTTACCAATCTATACCAAATAGGAGTCTGTATTACACTGCACAGATCATGTCCATTTACATGTGTAATCTGCAGTCACACATCATCAGTACATGCTGGTTCATGGGTTTGTCCTCTTCTCTTAGTATAGATGATAATCTAGATTCCTAGTAAAATTGTGTGGCCTATATCACAGTCTCCTAAAATGCAATTTTACTTAGATATGTAATAATACATCCCACGTACAGATATGCATGTAAGCAGATTGTAAAGTAAAGAAAAAAGCAAATTTATATTAAAGCCCAAATTAAATGAGTTTTGTGGCATTTACAACATAACCCTCACTCTCCAGAGAGCTCAATGACTGCACTTAGAAGCCTGTTCATATTAGAAATTTCCATCACATCCACATGCTAACATCCTCCATAATCCAAACCTTCCATTCCTGTCTACAAGACTATTCTTGTGCTGCACCAGTTCTCTGGAATGCACTACCTCAGACAATCAGGTTCATTATGAGTGTCCACAGTTTTTAGGATTCCATAGGAACACATCTGTTTAGGCAGGACTATCTATCACATCACCTCACATATCTAACTGTCATAAGTTCTTTCTTCCTACATTTTTCCTCAAAATCTGGTCACGTTCTTCTGTTTCCATCACGCTATATGCGCTGAGTACATGAATTGCTTTATTTATTTTAAAAGATGGCAGGACTATAAAGTACAAGGACTTTTTACCTTTAGTGTCATCCCTACTTCCATATAGATCATCAGCTCTTGGGAGGAGGGCGATCACTCGTCTTGTGTGATTTGTTGAATTATACTGCATGTTACTCTGTAATGTCAGATATTGTTTGGACTTACACCCTCTGTACTGTAAAGTGTTGCAGGGTATGTTGGCTCTATATAAATAAAAAATATTACTCATCTTATTATTATTATATCCCAAGAATATAATTTACAATTACCCTGAACTGGTGCGAAGATAAATGGAAGTAACTGTACGACCATAACGCAAATAATTTACCACAATCTGTCATACAGTTGTGTCCCAGAGATGGCATGGGCAGAAGAGTTGTGTCCATGCCATCCGTAGCATGAGATGGCAGTTATATACAGTCATGGCCAAAAGTATTGACACCCCTGCAATTCTGTCAGATAATATTCAGTTTCTTCCTGAAAATGATTGCAAACACAAATTCTTTGG